>NC_041735.1:24096844-24399875 GCF_004115215.2 Ornithorhynchus anatinus
CAGAACTCTGTACTAAGAACTTGAGGGAGAACCATAGGTTCAGTAGGCCTTTATCACTGTCTACTATGTAGTGGGGCCTAGACTGATTTCATCCACTTAGCTCTGCCCCGTGCAGGACTAGCAGTGATCATAGGGAGGGGGAACACCAGAGGATATGAGCAGCATCTAGTTAGTCCCTGAGTGACCTCTGACCTTACCACTCCGGAATCAGAATTTGGACCCTGAGGTGGCCACAGAGACACCCGAGGTGGATCCGTGCCACCCCTTTGCCCAATCCATTCTGGGAGGGAGTGGGGGAAACTTCACTTGGATGCAGATGCCCGGTGCCCTTTCTTCTATCTCCCTACTGGGCTCTTCCCCACAGCCTCATTACTGCAATCCCTCTTCCTCCCACCCGTACCCCGTAACCTGTACCTGATTTACCCCGTCCTGGTTATCCCACTGGAAGGAAGGAGGCAAGGGATGGGGAGAAGGGTAGGGGTGGCCAGGATTTACTTGGATCATTCCCCCCACCAATATCACTTTAAATCTTTCTGTCTTCACCCCGTTATGGACTGGTTTGCCTAATGGCACACAGAAGCCTCCACTGCTATAACATTCACAGATATCAAAATACTTTTACCAGCTTTACAAACAGGACCAATTTTAGCTGAACCTTACAGACTGTTTAATTTATGGATAGGGGGAGACCCTGATCTCAGTACAGAATGAGGCATAAGGCTCAACCCACAGCATCGAATTACCGGGCGGGAAGCACAACAGTGTGGGACTGATCATGGACAATTGTGTGCTAACAGGCATGGAATTTGTGAACCGTAACCAATAAACAACATTTCCCTGGGGTGTTTTGGGGGATGCAGGGCGTACTTTATTCAATCCTTTGTCTAACCTAGCCCCTAGTAAAAACCCATTTATTGGGAAATATGTCTCTAAAGACTCTTTACCCCAAACTCAGAGCAGAATTGGGGACAGAAGCAGGAAGAAGAGTAATTAGCAGGACCTTGGTCCCATTTTGCTTCTCCTCATTGTAGATACTTCCTGCAAAGTAACTGGAAAAGCAGGAGAACTGCTGGGTATTTTTCTTCTTGTGCTGGGGGAGAGAGGAGGGAAATGACACAAGATATTTGGGGGAGGGTCCTCTGGATTTGATGAGGATTGTAAGCAGTGTGGCTCAGTAGAAAGAGCCTGGGCTTTGGAGTCAGAGGTTATGGGTTCGAATCCCAGCTCTGCCACTTAGCTATGTGACTGTGGGCAAGTCACTTAACTTCTCTGTGCCTCAGTTACCTCATCTGTATAATGGAGATTAAGACTGTGAGGACCACGTGGGGCAACCTGATTCCCCTGTGCCTACCCCAGCGCTTAGAACGGTGCTCTGCACACAGTAAGCGCCTAACAAATACCAACATTATTATCAATACACTTTTTTTCCTTTTAATAGCACTCAATCACATTGCCCCCTCCTACCTCACCTCACTACCCTCTCCAGCCCACACACTTCACTCCTTTAATGCCAACCTACTCATTGTATCTTGATCTCATCTATCTCACTGCCATCCTCTCACCCACGTCCTGCTTCTTGTTTGGAACACCCTCGCTCTTCATATCTGACAATTACTCTCCCCACCTTCAAAACCTTATTGAAGGCACGTCTTCTCCAAGAGGCCTTCCCTGACTAAGCCCTCCTTTCCTCATCTCCCACTCCCTTCTGCGTTGCCCTGACTTGCTCCTTTTATTCACCATCCCCGCTCCAACCCCACAGCACTTATGCACAATCTGTAATTTATTCATTTATATTAATGTCTGTCTCCCCTTCTAGACTTTGAGCTCACTGTGGGTAGAGAATCTGCTATACTGTTGTGGTGTACTCTCCCAAGTGCTTAGTACAGTGCTCTGCACACAGTAAGTGCTCGATGAATATGATTGATTGATATTTGTTAAGCCCTTACTATATGTCAGACACCGTACTAAACTCGGGGTAGTTAGAAGATAGGTTAGACAGAGTCCACGTCCCACAGGGGACTCCCAGTATTAATCCCCATTTTACAGATGAGGTAACGAAGGCACAGAGAAGGTAAGTGACTTGCCTAGGGTCGCACTTCGGCTAATAGAACAAACATCTCACACATATTAAGTAATGTCCTTAAAGCATATTGTTAGCAGGGTATACGTGTTCTGAAGCTGAGCTCTCTGACAATATATAAAAGCAAGATTCGCCTTACTGAAAGAAGGCATCGGTACAGCTATATTTAATATATGTATATTAAATCAATAAAGGGTTAAGAAAATCTTGGGACCTAGAATGATTAGATTTTTTTGGATCTCTTTACAGCAGGTTGTATTAGGAAGCCACTGTGAGATCCTGAAGGGATGTGCAAATTGAAAGGGAAAACAAATGTATAGAATTCTATCTTTTAATATGATCCATGCTTTTCTTGAGAGTTTTTTTTGGCAAATAGACCGTTACGCTCTTAGACGCTTAAATGGTGAGCCCCGTGTGAAACTGGGAAAGTGTCTGACCTGATTATCTGGTATCTACCCCAGAATCTAGCACACTGCTTGGCACGTTATAAGTGCTTAACAAATACCACAAATGCTATTGTAGGGACAGATGCACTTCAGTTTAAAGAGTTGGGAGGGTGCTGATAGCAACATGTCACAAGAGAATTGTAGCTCCCTGGTTTTTTTTTTTTTTGGTGTGTTTATTTTAAAAGCAGCATTTACATTTAGTTTTAAGAGTAGGGAATAAACCTAACTTACTCCACTATCCTGAATGGAATTATAAGATCATTCTTCAAATTGATTATAAACCTCTGTTGGAGCAAAATGAAATGGATTTCAGACAAAAGTCTGAGTTATCTATATCCCCCATGGTGCAGTGTAAGCCAGCAAAACCAATATATAATCAAAATGTCTCGTTTCCTGCTGAAGATTTCAGTGACCCACCCTGGAGCCTTCCCAAATGTAAGGACTTTGTAAATCATTCCACTTTAAAATGAATCTGTTTTGCTTCGGGCAGATTTGCAAGATTTAGTAGTAAATCAAGAGAAACAACATGGCCTAGTGAATAGAGCATGGGCTTGGGAGTCAGAAGGACCTGGGTTCTAACCCTGGCTCTGGTACCTGTCTGCTGTGTGACCTTGGGTAAGTGGCTTAACTTTTTGGTGCCTTCAGTTACCTCATCTGTAAAATACGGATAAAGACCGTGAGCCCCATGTCAGGCACTGTCCGTGTCTAACCTGATTAGCCGGTATCTACCCCAGCACTTAGTACAGTGCTTGGCACGTAGTAAGTGCTTAACAAATGCCATTTTTAAAAAAATCCTCAGTAGGCATTTAGCATTTCCCATGTGTAGAGCTGAACATTTTGGGGTTGTATTTTAGGAGTCCGGGAAGAATGTTGAATGAAAAAATCTGACTGCACCATGATTCACTTGATAATAATGATGATAATAATGTTATCATGAAATCAACAAGGTCATGATATCAACAAGGTCCTTGACCCAGGTGGGACTCACAGTCTAAGGTGGTGGGAGAAGAGCTATTAATCTCCACTTTATAGATGAGGAAATAGAGGCACAGAAAAGCTAAGTAACTTGCCTAATATCACACAGCAAGGAAGCATTAGAGCTAGAACTAGAACCTGTCTCAAGATTCTTCCACTTGCCCATGTTATTAATAATAATCATGTCAGTATTTAAGCGCTTACTATGTGCAGAGCACTGTTCTAAGCGCTGGGGTAGATCCAGGGTAATCAGGTTGTCCCATGTGAGGCTCACAGTCTTAATCCCCATTATACAGATGAGGTAACTGAGGCACAGAGAAGTGAAGTGACTTGCCCACAGTCACACAGCTGACAAATGGCAGGGCTGGGATTCGAACCCATGATCTCTGACTCCCAAGCCCGGGTTCTTTCCACTGAGCCACGCTGCTTCTCTGCATGTTGCTTTTCTGATCAGTTCCCAGCTCTGATTTCTGGGAATTCAGATTGCATGCCATCTTTTTAGTAGGTAATTTAATTAGGGTATAATTTCTGGAAAAAGTAGAAAACCACAATTATTCAGAAATCCACACTTTTTCCTCAGATTCTGAATAACATAATTTTTACTGTACTTTTTAATGAATATGAAATGACTCACTTGCTCTGGGTGAAGGCCCTTTAGAAGGTAGGTATTGTGGAAGAACCTTTAGGGGATGGTTACTGTAGGGGACAAGACATGAGACAGTTATGGACCAGCTTCACTGTATGAACCGATCTTCGGAAATGATTTTTTTTTTTTTGAGTTGAACTGAATGAAGAAGATGAAGAAAAATCGTGTAACTTTTTTTAAATTGTCTCCAAATGGACCAGACTTGAATGAATCCATATTTAATTTATAGGAAAGATGTATGGGCTACATAACTCCTGGTAGATTAAATAACATGAGGAAGCTTTCTTTCTTTCCACTGTCCAAAATGCAAAATTTATGACAGTAGCAGATAATCTGGTTCTGTCTAAAGACTAGATTTTGTATTTATGTTTAACTGGATTGTATTTGAACTTCAATGTTTAATGGAAATCTGCCATACTATGTTCAGCTAAGCTCTGTTTCTAAAATATGGAGTCTAATAATCAAATAATATATATTGTAAACTAAAGCAGATTGTTTACTTTTATGGCCAAAAGATGGATTTCAATGTGTTGGATGCACACAAAATATTCTGCATCCAATTCTTGGATAAAGGATTTGGATGCAATTTCACCTCTTAAGAAAGCAACTTCCTGAGGATTTATTAGAACTGGAATGGAAACTTTTAAGATTTTATTAAGAGGTATATTCATCCAGAATAACTTTTATCCCTTCTGGACATTCATGAATTTCTGGATGGAAGGGTGGGATGGGATTTTAGTTTTGATATATGGGGTTACTCTGTGGAAGAATCAAGGGAGACATTTTTCAGTCAAAGACATAAATAAGTAAATTCTCTGGAAGTCTATAGACAGTAGTGGATGCTGGCAGTAAAAAGTGCTGTAGAGAACCCCAAGTCCAAACCAGTCCCTGAAAAATAGGCAGGGCAGGGCGATAAATAAACACAATCAGTCCTTCCTGTAGAATACGATTATTAAGTTCATTCATCTCTGCTCTTGACAAATGATGTTCAAGGACCGGGGGGGGGGGGTCTAGGAAATAACATGTGAAGCATTATGTTAATGCTATGCACCAAGGTTGCAAAGTTAAAAAAACACAAAACATATAAAAAGCAGGAAATACAAATGTGAAGGTTCTCCTCCTTTGGCTCTCTCACCTCTCTCCGTTAAGTGGTTCCGTTCCTTCAGTTCTTTCAATCACTAACCAAGCCTCGTTTCCCCAGATAACACTGGGAAAACTACTAGCCCTCGGCTCGGGCTTTACACTGGGTCGCATTAACTCCTCTACAAACAGCCATCTCTCTGGCATTTCTTTTCCTTTCTGCTTTTCAACATGCGGCCTTGAGGCTTAATTTTAAAATTAATTTAAAGGGAAGCAGTGGGGGGGGGGGGGAAATCCATGAGAAATTAATAATGGGAAAGACCTCGTTCCAGGTGTTTCTTTGAATCTTTATTAAAGGGTCTGGCCTGGTCTCCACTCAGTCATTACCAGCAAAGGCCCTATCCAGTGTCTCTATTCAATTAATTCACTTAATTGTATTCAAAAGACCCAGAAGACAACTAAGATAAGAGTAGGAATACTGTCAGTACTTAATTTATAAGCCTTCCCTCCTCTGCCATGCCAGCAAGAACTCACAATGTGCCAGAGTAGCATGAACCATTATTTCTATTCAAAAGAACCGCTTGAGGCCACAGTAAACACGCAGTAACGTGTATAATTATGTCTGTTTCAAAATACATAATGAGTATGCAAATCACTCTGTGACTTTATCATGTACAGGGGAAGAATTTAGCTCCACTGATCTATTTAGAACCACCATACAAGGCCAGGGACACACAAAAATTCGTGGGTTTTTTCTACCTCGAGAAAGCAGTATTATTCGGTTACCTCACACCCTGCAATTTTTTATGAGATTTCAGATGATTGACAATTGATGTGAGCGTTTTTCTGCTTTTATGTCAGACAGTCCTATTTTCAGCTGCTCCCCCATTCGGTAAGGGTATGGAACCAAGGACCTTTGTGTCCCATTTTGATTTTAGGGATCCAGCCTCCCTCCACCCCCAGCTCCTGTCACAGAGTTCCTCTGCTAGGAAGTAGTCCCCTTATTCAGAGGGACCTGAGAAAGGAACACAAAGACGCTGGAGCAAAGTCAGGGAGTGAGACCAGGTTCCCTCTAAAGAAAATCACAGTAAGTTTAAAGCAGATTCAGACAGTCTTCCGCAAAACGTTCCTTAAATCAGTTGATCAGTGGTATTTATTGAGCACTTGCTGTGTGCACAACCATGTACTAAGCATTTGGAAGAATATAGTAGAGTAAGTAGAAATGATCGCTGCCCTCAAGGAGTTTATCATCTAGCTGGGGGAGACCGACACTAAAATAAATCATAGGAAGGGAGTGGCAACCACATATAAAGATATGAAGGAGGGAGTAAGTTGAAGTGGGTAGAGAAGCAACATGGTCTGGTGTATAGAGCATGGTCCTGGGAGGCAGAAGGTCATAAGTTCCAATCCTGACTCCACCACTTGTCTGCTGTGACTTGGGACAAGTCACTTGACTTCTCTGTGCCTCAGTTACCTCATCTGTAAAATGGGGATTAAGATTTTGAGCCCTATATGGGACAGGGACTGAGTCTAACCTGATTTGCTTGTATTCACCCCAGCACTCAGTACAGTGCCTGGCATGTAGTAAGTATTTAAATACCATAACTAGTATTATTATTACCTAAGTGATTAGGGGGTTCACAGTGCATAGGTTTTGAAGGAGGGAGGGAAAATATGTTAGAGAAATGAGATACTATTGGGGGAAGGCTTCCTGGAGGAGATGATAACAATTATGGAATTATGATTTTAGTAGGGCTTTACTAGGGGAGAGTGGTAGTCGGATGAATATGAAGGGAGAGGGATACGTTATGACATCTTTATGATGTCATTACATTAAGTTCTATGCCTAGAGTATGCCATGTGATATCATTTGCATCTAGGTATCCTGTATAAGCAGTTGACATCTGCGGTTGGCTAGTCAACCAACAGTGTAGTATTTTAAAGACACAGAAAAGACCAAGATTCATTTTGGTGTTTAAGTGCTTACTAGGGGTCAAGCACTGTTCTAAGCATTAAGGAGGTACAAGATCATTGGGTTAGACAAGGTCCCTGTCCCAAATAGGCTCACAGTCTTAATCCCCACTTTACAGAGGAGGGAACTGCGACCCTGAAAAGTTAAGTGACTTCCCCAAGGTTACACAGCAGATAAGAAGCAGAACCAGGATTAGAACCAGGTCCTTCTGACTCCCAGACCCATGCTCTATCCGGGCCATGCTGCCTTGAGGGCTATGGTCCCCTCAGGGGTAACGAAATATAGGAGGCACCCACGTTTATCAAATGCTGGCAAAAAATTGTTTCAGTCGATCCAGGAAGGATTTTAAGATAGCACGAAAGGTGTTATAATGATAACTTCAATGGATGTGTAGGATATAGTCTCAGGTCTTCACAGTTAGCTCTAGGATAGGTCCAAATAGAAACCCAGAGGGTCTCTGTTACAGCTCTGTTGTCTTTGGAGTGGACCCTCTGAGAACTTCCAGTAATGTGGGACCTAGATTCTAGGATAAATAGGAGGATTCCCTGCATAGGACAATTCTGACTCCTGTCCATACTTCATTCTGCTGGCCGGATCATTTTCCTACAAAAACGTTCAGTCCATGCTTCTCCACTCTTCAAGAACCTCCAGTGGTTGCCCAGCCATCTCCTTAAACAAAAACTCCTCACGATTGACTTTAAAGCACTCAATCGCCTTGCTCACGTCGCTACTCTTCTATTACAACCCAACTGGCACACTTCACTCCTCTACTTCACTTCTCTACTGTACCTCGATCTCGTCTATCTCACTGCAGACCTCTCGCCCCTGTCCCACATCTGCCCTGGTACACCCTCCCTTTTCTTATCCAAAAGACAATCATTCTCCCCACCTTCAAAGCCTTATTGAAGGCATATCTACTCCTAACTTCTCTCTAATTAAGCTCTCATTTTCTCTTTCCCACTTCCTTCTGCATACAATATCGTACTCCCTTTATTCACACACACCCCTTCCCCTGCAGCCCCACAGCACTTATGTACATATCGGTAATTTATTTTACATATCTGGTGCCTGCTACCTTGTTGTGTTGTATTCTCCAAGTGCTTAGCACAGTGCTCAGTAAATAGGATTGATTAATTAATACAGGTTATTTGGGGAATCAGAGAAATCCTGTCACTCTCAGGGGAGCCAAGACAACTCAACATATTGTCATCTTCCAGACATTCATTCATTCAATCGTTATTTATTGAGTGCTTACTGTGTGCAGAGCACTGTACTAAGTGCTTGAAAGAGTACAATATAACAATAAACACATGTATTCCCTTCCCACAACAAGCTTATGGTCTAGAGGGGAATTTCATGTCCCTGGATTTAGGACAAAACTTGTTCCGAAAAACTGCATCTTAAGTGTTAACATTGTAAATCCGGACCACTTTTCTCTTGGCAATAATGTTAATAATAGGGGACTGGTTCCAGGACCAAGATCAGGCTTCTTATTTTACCCAGATGACTTATAGGTGTGCACTTAATCAATTACAAGAGAGTCAGGTGGCTACATTAATGCATTTAGATCAGCAGAGAAGTTTTATAAAATAGAAGCCAAAGGTCAGTTCGTTGGGAGAAAATGGGCCTTTCAACCTCTCCACCTCCACAACATACCCCTATCTTATTTAAACTTTATCCTCCATTTTCAACCCCAATTCAGATACAGAAATAGTTTCCCCATATCCTCACCATTCCCTTTTCTCTCTACCCACTCCAACACCCACCCTCCTGGAACTAATCCTCTAAAGGGGGCTGGTCGTGGCATGTCGAAACATGTCACATAGCTGAACAGGTTGCCACTTAGAAATGTTGTCAATGATGTTTGTTGAGAGCTGCAGTTGGTCAAGTAACTCAGACAAAACCCCTATAGGATCCAGTGCTCGAGCAGTTTTCTTTCCCTTTCCTCTTCCTCACACACAGCACTCCTTCCCATTCTCTGGGGAGGGAAGTATGTCTTTATCTGACAGTACTTCTGACACCATCCGTCCCATCAAATGGGAGGCAAACACACCTCTTCTCCCTCTCTTATGGTATTCGTTAAACACTATTTGTCAAGTACCATTCCAAGCACTGGGGTAGAAACAAGTTAGTCAGGTTGGGCACAGTCCCTGTCCCACATGGGGCTCACAGCCTAAGTAGGAGGGAGAAGGTGTATTGAACCCCCATTTTACAGTTAAGGAAACCAAGGCACAGGGAAGCTAAGTGACTTGCTCAAGGTCACACAGCAGGCAAGTGGCAGAGTCAAGATTAAAACCCTGGTCCTCTGACTCCCAGGCCTGTGATCGTTTCACTAGGCAACACTGCTTCCTTTTGTTTTTTTGAGGCCAGAACAAATCCTGATAAATCTTAAGTGAAAGGTGAATGTCTTGTCTTATACTGTCGAGTAGTCTGCGACCCATAGCGACACCATGGACACATCTCTCAAACAACGCCCCCACATCCATCTGCAATCGCTCTGGTAGTACATCCATATAGTTTTCTTGGTAAAAATACAGAAGTGGTTTACCTTTGCCTCCTTCCGTGCGGTAAACCTGAGTCTCCGCCCTCGCCTCTTTCCCATGCCGCTGCTGCCCAGCACAGGTGAATTTTGACTTGTAGCAGATTGCTTTCCACTCACTAGCCACTCCCCAAGCTAGGAATGGAATGGATACACCTCTGCTTGACTCTCCCTCCTGAAGTCGAGACTAGCAGAGTACTGAAAACTCTCCAGGTGTGACCCTGAGAGGGGAAAAGGTGAATAGAATGCTGAAATTCAGGTTGTCCCATCAGATCTAGAATATCCGGTCATCCTATCCGCCACAGGTTTCTGGACAATGGCAGCCAAGAAACAGTGTCTCTGTGGAGCTCCAAATCCCATGGGGTGCCCTCCTCCCTCCCCAGTAAGAGCGCTCCTCAGCTGTGACACAATCTCTTTTTCCCTACAAACTGAAGCAGACTGTGCTGTGCTGAGCTCTGGGCAGGGTGGAGGCCATTTAAGGTTAAGGCTGATGAGGTCAAAGTCACTCTTCTGTCTCGAGACTAAAGACAGATGTGAACCTGTCAGTGTCCAGATGTGGAAAGGCACAAACAGTAACCCACTGCCCTGTGTTGCCCCCCGCCTTGCGGTATGTTTATCTGGCGCTTTCTCCCCTATTGTTGCTCAATACCCACCCACAACAACAAGCTTTCCCCCTGCCTGTTTGCAATCAGTGGTGAACCCATCTGATCAACAGCAGAGAGAAGCGTATTCCCTGACCTTTCAGCCTCTTCATCCCTAATTGCTTCCATGCTTTGGAATTAATTAGATGTGTTGGCAATCCATCACATATTCAAGAAGAATGGAGACTCAGGGGGGAAAACTGATTTACATTATCCATAAATAACCTCCATCCATGTTGATCTGGTGCAGGGAAAGTAGAAGGGAATTTTTTTGGAGGAAATGCAAATCCTCCATGTAAGGTCAACATATGTCCCGTTGAGCTGTTAAAAGAGGAGATCGCTTGGACGTGGAGGAAAAGTTTTCATGTAAGGAGTTCTCCTTACCATTACTTTTTGAAAAGAGTGAAACGAGGAGTGAAAGTGCTCAGTAATCTCATTATTAGCTACCCCTTGGAAACATTATTTTATCGCACTTGCCCAAGTGCTTGGTAGAGTGCTCTGCACACAGTCAGCGCTTAATAAATATGATTGAATGAATGCATGAAATAGGTATTTTGTTTCATGTAAACAAGTGGACTTGGCAGTCTATTTCTGCCCCCAGTCAAGAAAGTGTTTCAAGAACTTTAGAATATTTTAAAAAAGGCGAAACACCACAAGGATAAACATCTCCTCATCTCTTTTCTCCTGAGAGTGTCTACATTTAATGCTTCAGTTCTCTTACCTGAAAAGGCAATAAGGAAATAAGTGCAGTTCAGCAGATGAACTATACATGAAGGATTCAAAGGCTCCACATATCAAAACTTGGTCCATGGCTTTGAGGCGTTTCAGCTTCTTTACCTCAATGTTTTAATCCTTGAAAATGGCTTTTTTTCATTGCCTATTATCTGTTATGCTTACTAACATGCCCAGGAGCAATGGACTCACTAAATAAAGATAAAACCTTAATTTAAAATCCATTTAGCAAATGAATTGCCACTCTCTAGGTGAAAAAAAAAAAACCTAAATAAAGCAGTGGATGAATACTAAATAATTTAAATACCTTTGCATTGAATAAAATCATTATTGCTCTCAGAAGTATTTATTAAACCTTTATCTGCACATGACCCCCTGGTGGGTGAGGTAAAATCCATTTAAACAGACATTGGATCTTCCCTCCAAGGGCTTACAATTTAACGCAGATTACACAGACACAGATAGTGAGATATCACCTTTCATGCTCCTCTGGGTTTAAAGAAGGTGACTGTTCCATGTCAAAACTATATATTTAGTATTGAAAAAAGCTTCTCATTAGATGGTAAGCTACTTGTGGGCAGGGAACATGTTTAGCTCCTGCTGTACTTTGTCAACTGAAGCGCTCTGCGCTCAGTGTGTCTTCAGGAATAATAAGAACAATGTTGGTATTTGTTAAGCGCTTACTATGTGCAGAGCACTGTTCTAAGCGCTGGGGGAGATACAGGGTAATCAGCTCATCCCATGTGAGGCTCACAGTTAATCCCCATTTTACAGATGAGGTAACTGAGGCACAGAGAAGTGAAGTGACTTACCCACAGTCACACAGCTGACAAGGGGCAGAGCCGGGAGTCGAACTCATGACCCCTGACTCCGAAGCCCAGGCTCTTTCCACTGAGCCATGCTGAGCCCCCCCCCCCCCAGATTGTAAGCTTGTTATGGGCAGGGAACATGTCTACTACTTCTGTTATATTGTATTCTCCCAAGCACTTAGTACAGTTCTCTGCACAAAGTAAACACTCAGTAGATATGATTGAATACCATCAGTTCATTGAAGAACCACAAATCATTTCCCACTGAATTTTCTCAAAAAACAGTGATTCCATTTGAGATTTTCTCTTGATACTCTATATCCTTCTATTCGACCCACCCTGAGCAAAGATCCCTAACCCCTAACCCCTGACCACCTCCTTACAGTTCCGTCACCCACTGGGTGAGATTTCTGCTAAAGATAGTTCCGGTTTTCAATGCCGTCTGCAAATTTCCCACTGGGTACCAATTCTGTGAGTCACTAACTCAAGCATGCCGTGGGTAGACAACTCTGTTGTACTGTACTCTCCTGAGTGCTTAGTACAGTGCTCTGCACACAGTAAGCTCTCGATAAATGCAACTGATCGACCGAACTCACATAAACTGTACAGCTCTGTTTAATATAAGTGCCTTTGATTTGGAAACCACTGACCAAGTACAGAAGCAGTGTGGTTTAGTGGATAGAGCATGGGCCTGGAGTCAGGAGGACTTGGGTCTAATCCTGACTCCACCACTTGTTTGCTGGGTGACTTTGGGCGTGTCTCTTAACATCAGGAGAAGCAGCGTGGCTCAGTGGAAAGAGCACGGGCTTTGGAGTCAGAGTTCATGGGTTCGGATCCCGGCTCGGCCACTTGTCAGCTGTGTGACTTTGGGCAAGTCACTTAACTTCTCTGTGCCTCAGTTACCTCATCTGTAAAATGGGAATTAAGACTGTGAGCCCCACGTGGGACAACCTGATTCCCCTGCGTCTACCCCAGCGCTTAGAACAGTGCTCGGCACATAGTAAGCGCTTAACAAATACCAACATTATCTCTGGGCCTCAGTTACCTCTTCTGTAAATGGAAATTAAGATCGCGAGCCCCATGTGGGGCATGGACTGTGTCAAAACTGACTAGGTTGTATTTGTGAGCGTTTAACAAATACCATCAAAAAGCTTCATACAAAAGCTGAAAAGGCCATTTGGGAGAGTCAGTGTTGAGGGTACTTTTACAACCATTCTATTCCCATCAGAGTTTTAAATGCCCTAGTAAATGCATAGGGTTCTTCTCTCCACACATCCTCTAAACTGTAAACATCTTGTGGGCAGGGAATATTTCTTATCAATTCTGTTATATTGTACTCTCCAAAGTGCCCAGTACAGTGCTCTGCACACAGTAAGAACTCAATAAATACAGTTAATTGATTGAGGGCAGACAGTGGAGGGAGTAGAGGTAGCTGAGGCATCTAGGCTCTGAAAGAGGAGAACAGGAAAAGAAGGGAATGACTACCCCACGGCACAGTGGAGGGGGAGGGCTAAGCGCTTAGTACAGTGCTCTGCACTTAGTAAGCACTCAATAAATACTACTGAATGAATAATAGAGAAAAAATGGCTGACTAGGGATAAGGGAGAACAGGGGGAAAGGAGAGAATTGATGGGGTAGGGGGTCAGGCAGCTAGCGGTCACCATCACCAGCCTAAAAAAATACAATTGATTGAAAGCTTGCTTGGCTCAAAATTCTGTAGTTAGTGCTGAGATTACAAAAGAAGAATAAAATATGGTACCTGACCTCAGGGAGCTTACAATCCATATGGAGAGGCAAGGTGAAAGTGCATTGACATAAATAGATTGCAATTGCCAGAGACATATAATCCAAAACTATGAAGGAAGGATTCCCATGATTTACAGACATGGCCAGAGAAGTTGTGGAAATAGCTTAAAGGGATGATTTATGCACAGTCTAGAGGCTCAACCTGGGAAGGCTTCCTGTAGGAGGTGGTTTTAATGGTGTTTCGAAGGGTGGGAGGGAAACTGACTTGACAAAAATGGGGGGCAGAGGACATCGCCCAGATGGGGAGGAATTCCAGACCCAGCCTGGCAGAGAAGTCATCAGTTTTCAGGACTTTTGGGAGCTTTTTGTTAGGGCTTAGGCACCCTAAACATGGAGAGGACCCAGAGCTGTTCGGGGAACAACTGCTCAAATAAATCTAAGAAGATGAATAAGAGTTGAGGACTAGTTTAGATAGAGAAAGGTGGAATCCAGCACATTTTCTTTACTCTTCGTCTCCCTGGGCCCACAGGAAAGCCTCACTGCTCTCCTCCAATCTTCTTTCAACTTGACTTTCAGAAGACTCAGTTGCTGATGTCGGGGCCTAGACTCTCCCAGGCCATTCTGTCAGCCACGGCAGATGTGAAGCTCTACTTGCAAGTGAGGCAGTTGGAAAACCAAGAGGTGGCCAAAATGGGTGGTAAGTCTTGACTTTGGAAGCTCCCTCTTCACCTGCTTGCTAGCTAACAGGTTTCCAAGAACAGAACACCCAGATTTAGCATGATATAATTTTGTATTTGTTTGTTTCAAGAATTTGAGTACATTTTTGACCCAGACCTGAAGGCAGTCAGCATTAGCTTAGGTCACTCCTGTCTAAGGCCAAGTCCCTTCACAGACCTGTTACGCAGCGATGTAACGATCCAGCAGCCCTTGCAGTGACTCCGGTGTATTCCTCTTTTAGGGGAGGGGATTGACACGGGTTTCCTCCAAAGAAGGAATGTCTTCCTCTTCCCTCTCACCCACTTCCTGCTCAAGCCCAGGATCCCAGCAGGTACAGAGCTGGAGTGTGCAGTAAGCTTACTGTAAGCAGGGAATGTGTCTGTTTTTTCTTATAGCATACTCTCCCAAGCACTTAGTACAGTGCTTTGCACACAATAAGAGCTTAATAAATACGACTGAGTGAACGAATGCACCAGGCATTCTCCTAGGGAGGCAGCTCATACCACTGGGCTTTCTGTCCACCTCTTCTTGGATGCTCACTGCCACCGTAATTTTTTTATTCATATTAATATCTGTCTCCCTCTTTAAACTGTAAGCTCATCATGGGCAGGGAATGTGTCCGTTCCATGGTTATAGCGTACCGTCCCAAGTGCTTAATACAGTGCTCTGCACACAGAGCACTGCGGTCCATGGCTGTCCAGACTTGCAATGGGAGTTCGATTGGAGGTGAGGAGTGGAGAGCGCATCTCTCCTTCTTGCCTAGTGATTATTTCTTGGTGGGAATGTGGTCTTATGATTGGCTTAGCGATAGGACCGGTTGGTCGCTCCCACCATCCTTGTCACGCTGTCATTGGCCTGCCTCCATATCTCTTTTTTCAAATGGTATTTGATAAGTGCTTACTATATGCCAGGCACTGTACTAAGCGTTGGGGTAGATAGAAGTTGATCAGGTTGGACACAGTCCCAGTCCCACATAGGGATTCCAGTCTGAACCGCATTTTACAGATGAGGTAACTGAGGCACAGAAAAGTGAAGTAAATTGTCCAAGGTCACACAGCAGGCAAGTAGTGGAGCTGGGGTTACCACCCAGGTCTTTCTGACTCCCATGTCTGTGCTCTTTCCACTGGGCTGCTTCTCACATCAGCCGTGCCCCAGACTGATGAGCTTGTATCTACCTCAGCATTTAGTACAGGGTGTGGCACGTAGTAAGCGCTTAACAAATACCATTTAAAAAAAAACCACATCTTCTTCCTGCAGGTGACAACTCCAGTCATCGATATCAGTGGGTGACATGTTCCCTGCTGCCGGAGTGGTGGCCATGGCAACACCGAATGACCAAAGAAGGAAAGGTAGATGATGGAGATGGTTGCAAACTCTGGGAGTAAGAGGCCCCGGTTTGGGGAAGTGTGGTCTAATGGAAAGAGCATGGGCATGGAAGTCAAGAAACCTCAGGTCCAGTTGCAGATCTGCCACTTGCCTGCTGTGTGGAGCTGGGGAAGTCACTTCATTTATCTCTGCCTCAGTTTCCTCATCTGTGAACTGGGGATAGAATCTTGTTCTTCCTCCCTCTTAAGAGTGTGAGCCCCATGTGGGACAGAATCAGTGTCCAATCTGTTATTTTATACCTATCCTAACCCTTAGGGCAGGGCTTGACACATGACTGCTTATTATTAGTAGGAGTGTAGTAATATTTATTATTATTAACTAGGAGGGGAGAGTAAATTGGTGGCAGGGGGAGGAATGGGGGCATTATAAGAAGCTGAATGCCTGCACCAGTCAGGGATTCTTAATGCCACAGGAAGTAAGCCTACCTGAAGCCAGTAGTGGGGCAAAGGTCTGTCAGGGGACAGCAAATGCCTAGTACCAGCTTGACCAAAAGCAACAGTTGGTTTATTTCTGCAGACAACTGCCAGGACAAATTCACCCTTTTCTAAATCCCCCCTTCTCCCTCCCCCTGCTCCAGGGTACAATTATGGTATTTCTTAAGCACTTACTACATGCCAAGAACTGAAGTACGCTCTGGCGTGGATATGAGATAATCGGGTCATACACAGTCCCCTGTCCCCCATGGGGCTCCCAGTCTAAAAGAGAGGAGAATTGGGGATTTTAACTCCATTTTATAGATGAGGAAACTGAGGGCCAGAAAAATCAAGTGATTTGCCCAAGGTCACACAGCAGGCGAGTAGTGGAGCTGGGGTTACAACCCAGGTCTTCTAACTCCCAGGCCCGTGTTCTTTCCATTAGGCAACACTGCCTCTCTAGGTAACCCTGATTCAGTCTCAGACCACGTGCAGCGTGAAAGTCTCTTAGGTCTGTTGTTTCTCACTCTCCTGCAAGACCGCACTTGCAAAACCTCCCAGGAACCGGAGAAGATGGAAAATCATGAGCCTGGGAGAGTCTCAGAAACTAGGCTCTTCTTAAACCGGAGCGATCCGCGTCGCTTCCCAGGTTTCTGAGTGCGACGGAGCTGAAGCCGATGCAATTGTTCGGGCACGCAGAGATGCGAGGAATTTCTCTTTCCAGTGCATTCAAGTCTTTATTATCTGAATGGAAGTTAGAGTCTGGCTGTTTTCAGTAAAGAAAAGGAAACAAATCACAGGGCTTAATGGCTAAGCTTTTGAGGACAATTCTCCTATGATTAAAAATGGCTCTCAGAATGGAGTTTCACAATGACGAGCCAGGGTTGAGTAAGGTAGCATCTTGGTAGTAATTGACTTATCCACATAGAGTAATTAACTCTCCCAAGATGCCCTGGCAGAAGTAATATCCTGGCTTTATGATGAGATGCAAAAAAGGAAAAAGCAGGCAATGTTAATGGGGATTTTAACACCACTGAATGTACAGAAAAAAAGATTGGAAATAGGAAATGAAAAGATCAAGAACGATCAATACAAAAATCAGTGATTTATTGAGCGCTTAGTGTGTGCAAAGCAGTACACAAAGAGCTTGGGAGAGTGTACTACAGAGGTGGTAGACACATGCCCTTGCCCATAAGGAGTTTGAAAGCACTGGAGAAGCAGCACGGCTTAGTGGATAGAGAATGGACCTGGTAGTCAGAAGGGCATGGGTTCTAATCCCGCCTCCACCACTTGTCTGCTGTGTGACCTGGGGCAAGTCGCTTCACTTCTCGGTGCCTCAGTTACCTAATCTGTAAAATGGGGATTAAGATTTGGAGCCCTATATGGGACAGGGACTGCGTCCAACCCAATTATCTTGTATCCATCCCAGCGCTTAGTACAATTATAGTATAATTATATAATTATTGTATAATAATTATTATTATTATTCGATGGTGTCATTTCTCTCTCTTTTCCAGGGTACCATGAGAGGGAATCTTGGAGGGAGTTTGAATCCGATGAGAGACCTATTTTCTCCCTGGAGTGTACACTACAATCCTAAGGCAATAATTACTATTTTCCTAAACTGAGTCAAAGTATTCTCTTTGGAACCTAAAAGGGCAGGTCTGGAGGAAACTGAGTTGTAGGCATTACCTTGAAAAAGGAACAAATTAAAATTCCTGAGTCACCCTTAACTTTCATCTTTTCTTTTTCTCCTTCCACCCCTCCTCCCGTCGTGGCTTTGCAGTACTCCTCGGATCATGCCGAATCTACGACTTTTTGCTAAGTCTGAATGTCAGAATGAGCCATAATATTTGTTGCACAAACTTGGGAGCGCTCCAATATAAGAAAACAAGTCATACCTTCGTTTTCATATCCTGCTTTGATTTTTCCCAAGCACTTTCACATCTACTGTCTGATTCTATCCACCCAAACTTCCTGTGAGGTAGTGGGAAGTAAGTATTGTTATTCCCATTTTAAAGATGAGGAAACAGAGGGCATGGGAGTTTAAGTGACTTGCTCATAGCATGCGACAGACAGAGTCAGAACTAGCACCCGGGCCTCCTGACCCCCCTGCCCACGTGTTTGGCACTATAACTCGTGGCCTCCAAAATAGGCAGGGCAGACTTGAATTTTTTACTATTTCCTGGCTTGATTAACGCAATAACCTTTTTTATGGTCTTCCTAAATCCCTACCTTTTAAATTTACGGGTCTCCAGCATCCTGCTGCCAGGTTATTTCTGTACCCCAGGAAATAGGCCCATATTATCTCTCTTCCTTTATTGTCTTTTCTGGCTTTCTATATGCCTACAGATTGGGCTGAAAGAACTTCAGATATTAATTGAAAATGACCCCAGACACTCCTCCCTCATGGCTGAGTTACTCTCCTCCTTCCTGAGCTATTATGACTCTATCTTATCTATGAAATTCTCACCAAAATAATCCACCTGTCCCAGACCATCCTCACGGTCTGAGATTTAAAAAGATTTTATGTTCCCGTCACCTTTCTGAGTTCCAACTCCTTCTAGCTACTCCCTCCACATCTAGAGATGGTGTTTAATTCCCATCTGTGTTTTCTCCCAGTGCTTAGTACAGTGCTCTGAACACAGTAAGTGCTTAATAAATATGATTACTACTACTAAATGGCCCCATGGAGAGTGAACCTTTCTCTCTCCTAACAACCCTATTAATGAGAGAAGCAAAAGGTGTGCACTCAGAAAGTATTTGCTTCTTTCCTTCTGATAATAATTATGGTACTTGTTAAGTGCACTGTGTGCCAAGCACTGTGCTAAGTGCTGGGGTAGATGCAACTTAATCAGGTTAGACACAGTCCCTGTCCACATGGGGCTCACAGTTTTAATCCCCATTTTACAGAAGAGATAACTGAGGTAACTCTCCCAACCACTCAGCACAGTGCTCTGTGCAAAGTAAGTGCTCAGAAAATGCCACTGATTGATTGATTGAAATAGAAGACCTAGAGGAAAGAGGATGGGCTTGGGGGTAGGAAACCCAGGTCCTAATCTGAGTTCTACCACTGGCTGACTGTTTGACTGTTTGGGCAACTTCTCTGGGCCTCAGTTTCCTCATCTGTAAAATGAGGATAAGGTCCTTGCTCTCCCTACTTCTTAGGCTGAGAGCTATGAGACAGGGCCCAAATCTGATGTGATTGTTTTGTATCTAGCTCAGTGCTGTGGGACAGATCAACCTCTTAATAAATACCATATATTATTTATATGTTATATATACATATACACATATTTATGCATATATATATATATATATATGTCTACTCTTAAATAATATGTTATCCGTTAAGCATTACTATGTGCCTGGCATTTTTCTAAGCACTAGAGTAGATACAATGTAGTCAGGTTTGACACAGTCCATGTCCCACACGAGGCTCACAGTCTCAATCCCCATTTGACAGATGAGGTAACTGAGGCACAGAGAAGTTGAGTGACTTGCCCAAGGTCACACAGCAGACAGGTGGTGGAGCAGGGATTAGAATCCAGGTCCTTCTGACTCCCAGGGCTGTCCTCTATCCCCTGGGCCTCCCTGCTTCTATATACATGATAAAAGGGGGCTCCGGACAGCATTCTCTTCTCTCAATTGGCCTTGACACAGGCAGGTAGTGATCTGGGCATTTTGGAGAGCTCAGCTGAAATCCCACAGCTCAACTGAAATTTCCCCGGATACCTCTGCTGTTCTCAGAAAGAAACGCCCTGTGGATGGGGTTACTTAAGACAGTTTATATATAGCTGATAGTCCCCTCCTTCTCTCCCTCCCCCACCTCCTCCTTCTCTTTCCCTGGACCATCTCTCACTCCCCCTCCACCACCCTACTCTTCTTGTTTCACTCTGTATCTGCATGTCCTCCTCCGGTTTTGACAAACAGCCATCCCAACTGTTTGCTTCTACCCATAGCCAGGTAATTAGGTTCAATTTATTGGTTAATTTTCCAAAAGGGATTAATGGGTTATTCAACTCTGGCAGCCTGTATGTACACAGCTGGAGAGCTGAAAAACAGGTGTGAGCATGTATTTCAAGCACATTTCTCCCAAACCTGCAACTTAAACTCAAATTCAACTTTTTTACCTTACTCTTCTCACTCCTCCTTTTACCTCTCCCTGCACGCTCAAAAAAAAAACAACAAACACATGGAAAGACAAAACAAAACAGAGGCTTTAGATTTCAAGGTCTTGCCAACATGCAATCATATTTCTTGGTGAAAGATATAAATCTGATAAGTTTACAAAGGGAAAATTGTTAACATGTGAGAGATTTTTGTATTTTCACTTCACCAAGATTGCTAAGTGAGGTGGCTAATGTATTTCAGGTGTAAAAGAAACAGAGGCATAGTCATGGAATTGAGCAATGCCAGGGACTCAGGATAAGATGGGGGGATTGGAGGAAAGGGACAGGCATTTATAGTGAGATATGATACCTCGAGGTACTGACCAAGTATCACAGAGTTGACTGTGCATCACAGGTCTCGCTGGGATGATTCTCCTTCATTATCACAGCTCCCATCAAGTGCTCTTTTGTAACTTTTCTTAGTTATTGTTCCTCTTCCTGACCGCTTAGATCCCCAACCTACCACTCCTCTAGGCAGCTGTTGTTGGCCTAATAGCCTCTCATCTTCTGTTGCTTTACTGGCTCTAAATCCACTAGGCAGGGACTGAATTTAAATTTTCGTTTAGAAAGTAGTTGGCTTTCGAAAGATTTTCATTAGTACAATACTGACATGGTTTTCAACACATTCGTCTTTGAAAAAATTAGAGAAGCAATGTGGCCTAGTGAAAAGAGCATGGTCTTTCGAATCAGGGAACCTGGAATCTAATCCTGGCTCCGTCACTCGTTTACTATACGACCCTGGGCAAGTGATTTGAATTATCTGTGTCCCCTTATCCTCTCCTGTAAAATGGGAATGAATTACCTCTCTCCCTTCCCCTTAGAATGTGTACTCCATGCGGGACTGGGACTGTAATCAAACTAATTATCTTGTACCTACTCCAGTGTTTGGCTCATAGTAAGAGCTTATCAAATATCACAATTATTAGATCACATCATACTGAAGATGCCACAGCAGAATTCAACTTTGGGGTCAAGGACGGAGGATTATCGAGATGAGGATTCTGAAAACTACAAACTTGCTATGCCAAATTTCTGCCTCCCCTCCCCTGCTTAGAATCCCTCCGTCATACTTCCACTCCTTCTCTAGGTCATTTCCCATTCCAACCCCAAAATTCCCTCTCTGCAGCAACCACAGCTGACCCAGGATTCTTCCTCTGGTTTCTGATTCCACTGGGCCCTCCAGCTTCAGACCACCTACATAGGCTCCCATCTACCCTCGCACTTTGCTGAGTTCCCCCTCTTTTCTTATATTTGCTAAGTGCTTACTATGTGCCAGGCTCTGTACTAAGTGTGGGAGTAGATACAAGCTAATCAGGCTGAACACAGTCCAAGTCCCACGGGCGGCTCCTAGTCCTAATGTCAATTTTTCGGATGAGGTAACCGAGGCACAAGGTCACAAAGCAGACAAGTGGTGAAGCTGGGATTAGAAGCCAGGCCCTTCTGACTCCCAGGCCCATGCTCTATCCACTAGGCCATGCTGTTTCTCTAACCACTAGGTCCTCGTTCATTCATTCATCCAATCATATTTCCTGAGCACTTACCGGAGGCGGAGTACTGACCTAAGCACCTGCTGCAATTTTTCCCTGATGCCTAACTCCATCTCTGTCCAGACTGGTACTCTTCTTGATCACACAGGAAAAGCAGTAGCCCCATCGTGAGCATATCCACCAGGGCAACTTCCCAGGTTTAAGAAGCAGTTTAATAGATCCGCTCTTTTATCTGACCTTACTTGAGCCTCTCGTTCCCACACCCCATGAGGGATTTTTCGTGGAAATTTGCTATCCCACACAGGTGGGAACCCTACCCGAATCTTCCTAATCCAGCCCTTCTTGCCTCTTGGAACCCCCTCCATTACCTCTCCCATGAATGGAAAAAAATGGAGCCTTTCTCTTACAAGATGTTTTCACTTTCCAAGAGCTCATCATTTGGGGCTTTTACCATATCCTTTCTAATACCCCCTCAGTCCTGCATCTCTTTTCCACTATATTCATTTTCCAGCTGAGAAAACCAGACTCTTCTACTACTTGTTCTGATTTTTCTCGATGGTAGGTTTATTTACTTCATTGTTTGTACACCAATCACTGCTATCTACAATAGCTTTATTAATCTCTGATTGTGTTGATTTATTTCACTCTGTCTAGTTCTACAGCTTCCCAGAACTATTTCACACATCTTCACACTGTCTATGTGGTTGCTGGAGAGAGAAGAAGGGTGGTTGTCAGTTATAAAAGTGCCTTAGTCTAGAGGCATACTGACCAGAGTACAGCAGTTTGAGAAAAATAAAAAAAAATTCTGAACAGAGCCCCACTGATGCTTAATGGTCACAGTTGTTCCTGCCTCGTTTCCAATTTGACAAGAGGGAATTGATGACTAAGTCATTTTGAAAGGATTCAGGCTGCCTCCCTTGAAAATATTAGGGTGTGTGGGCCTACTGATTGGTGGGGACCCAATATGATTGGCAGGTGATGCTCAGGAGCCTCTCCCCCACCTTCCTTTCTACCACATGACTAAGGTAGTCCCTAAGGCCTGGGAGAAAAAAGATGAGGGCAAAGCCTGTTATTCCAGGATTAGAAGTATCCCTAAAAGCAATTATTATGATATTTGTTAAGTACTTACCATATGCCAAGCATTGTCTACGGCATAATCAGCTTAGACACAGTCCTTGTCCCACATGCTGCTCTATTCTAATGGAGAGGGAGAAGAGATATTTAATTCTTCTTTAAGACACGAGGAAACTGAGATATAGAGAAGTTAGAAGACTGTCCAATGTTTTCACATCAAACAAGGGGCAGAACTCATCCCAGTGTGCTAAGGCATGGCTCCAGAGGAGCAGAGTGGCTTAGTGAGGAGAGCATGGGCCTGGGAGTCAGAAGGACGTGCATTCTAATCCCGGGTCAGTCACTTGTCTGCTGTATATCTTGGGCAGGTCACTTCACTTCTCGGGGCCTCAGTTACCTCCTCTATAAAATGGGGATCAAGACTGTGAGTCCCATGTGGGACAGGGACTGTGTCCAACCTGAATTATTTGTAGTTATCCTGGCACTTAGAACAGTGTTTGACACATAGTAAGTACTTAACAGGTGTCATAACTATTATTGCTATTATGTCCCTTGACTTACAGTCCTGTATTTTTTCCATTAGGCCACTCTAGGGACAGAGTGTCAGAATTTCTGTATGGAATCAAGTCTAGGATGCTATAACAGCTATCATAAAATTCACTTCTGACTCTCTTGTGTGATCCTAACCTTGATTTATCCAACCTAAAGAAACTAGACTAGAGAAGCAGCATGACCCAGTGAAAAGAGAATGGGCCTGGGAGTCAGAAGACGTGGTACCCTGCTCTGCCATATGTGTGCTGTGTGACATTGGGCAAGTCACTCAGCTTCTCTGTGCCTCAGTTACACCTGTAAAATGGGGATTAAATCCTATTCCTTCCTAGTTAGATTCTGAGACCCATGTGGGACAATCCTTAATAAACCTGTCCAACCCGATAAACTTGTATCTACCCCAGTACTTAGAACAGTGCTGTGCACATAGTAATCACTTAACAAGTATCATAATGTATAAATTGAGACCCCTATGTGTTTGAAGATTTCACACGTGGTAGTGAGACTTCATTGCTGTGATCTGATGGGGCTGAAGATTTATAGGTAATCAATAGCCCCTTCCCAACTACATTCCCACAAGCTCATCTTTTTCTGTGCTGATGCCCTGTCCAGATGGAGTGCACACCCCTTTTCAATTTCCAATCTCCCCAAAGCCACAGCCCTAAAAGAGTCATCTTTTCTAGCTGCTGTCAAAGGGGGTTTTCATTGCTGCTGTTGTCTTCTGACAGTGTTGTCTGCTGAAAGTGTTTCAGAAGCAGCATGGCCTATAGAATCCAAGCCTAGGAGTCAGAAGGAGCTGAGTTCTAATCCCACTCTGACACTCATCTGCTGTGTGACTTTGGGCCAGTCATTTCACATCTCTGTACCTCAGTTACCCATCTGAAAAATGGGGTTAAGACGGTGAACCTCATTTAGGACAGGGACCGTGTCCAACAGGATTTGCTTGTATCCACCCCAGTACTTAGTGCCTGGCACATAGTAAGCCCTTAATAAACACTACAGTTATTATTATTATTGATACAATAGCCCCTGAGACACTACTTGGTTGTATCTCTAAAATACTCCTCTACTCCTTGCAGACAGTGACTTCATTTCAGTTTAAGCTATGGCAGCGGATCAGGAATCCTGTTGTCATCCATTCTCCCCACATGATCCGCCCAGCAGAGCTGGGTTGTTGGAAACTTTGCCTTGACAGTATTAGGTAGATGGTGTTCTAAGATCTCTTGTTTGTGACCACTGATATTGATAAGGGCCCTTGGGCGAGGCTGTTGAAATTGTTTGAGTCAGTGGATGTGGCTGGGACATAGCCAGTATCATATCTACCTACTCAAACAGAACCCCACAACTGCTCTGAAATTGTAGCAGAAGTGAGCGGCCTAGTGGGAAAAGCACAGGCTCGGGAATCAGGAGACCTGGGATATAATTCTGACTCCGCTACTTGCCTGCTCTGAGGTTGGGTGAATCACTTTACTTTTCCTCTGTAGGTATTTGTTAAACTCTTATTCAGTTCCAGACACATTAGTAAGTTCAGGTTGGACACAGTCTCTTTCCCAAAAAGGGCTCACAGCCTTAATCTCCATTTTACAGATGAGGTAACTAAAGCACAGAGAAGTTAAGTGACTTGCCCAAGGACTCACAGCTGACAAGTGGTGGAGCTGGGATTAGAACCTTCTACCCCCCGGCCCATGCTCTATCCACTAGGCAGTGCTGCTTCTCTGTGGTTCATTTTTCTTGCCTGTAAAATGGGATATAAAGATTTGGTCTCCTTCCCCTCGGTCTATAAGCCCCATGTGAGACGAGGAGTGCATCTGATGATTGGACTGGATCTACCTCAGTAAAAGTAACAACAGTAATTGTAAGCCAGGTGGCCTGAAAGTATGTCAGCTTCAAAATATGTCTCAATCTTGGCTTTTTGTATTTATTAGTCGATACGATAGATAAAAATCTAGGCACACCAACAGTGGACTTTGTTTTCTCTCAAGTGATTCGTGTTTACAAAAACTCTGGCATCAGATCCCACTCCCAGCCAGATGTTAATGCCTCCTCAGTTAGCTGAGGGACTCTTCTCTAAGGCCCACCCTAAAACAACTGTAGGAATTAGTGCTTTATACTCCACCCTGCTTACTTCTTACTTCATGAAGAAAATTCTCTAGCTTTGAGCAAGGCCAATCCATGTCCCAGAATTCCATTCCCGAAAGTTCCTGTAATGGAGGTCTTTGGTGGAATTCCAAATACTCTTTGGTGTGGTCTCTGTGATATCCCCCTTAGGTGGCAAAATCCTTGAGGACAGTGTCTCCTCAATCTATTGTACCCTCCCAATTGCTCAGTACAAAGCGTCGTTTAGTGGAAAGAGCACGGGTTTGAGAGTCAGAGGTCGTGGGTTCTAATCCGGGATCTGGCTCTTATCAGCTGTGTGACTTTGGGCAAGTCACTTCACTTCTCTGTGCCTCAGTTACCTCATCTGTATAATGGGGATTAGGACTGTGAACCTCACGTGGGACAATCTGATAACCTTGTATCTAGAATAGTGCTTGGCACATACTAAGTGCTTAACAAATACCATAATTATTATTATTGTAAAAGTAATCACTCCATAAATAGCATTGATTACCTTAGATTTGATGGAACCAGTAGTCTTCACCCTAAAAATATGTTACTTGAACTCATGCCAGCCTACAGATGTCTGCTCAGCCAACTTGCCCTGATTGAAACTGTCCTGGATTAGAGGCAGCACTAGGAGTGCTCAATCCTCCCTCTGTCAGCAGGAAACAGCTCCAGTTAATCAATAATAGTGACTGACTACTTATTCTGGGGAAAGCACCGCATTTAAAAAATAATAATAATAAAGATACTTGTGGTATTTGTCAAGAGCTTACTATGTGCCAGGCATTGTACTGAGCACTGGGGTAAATACAAGCTAAACAGGTTGGACAAATTCCCAGTCCCATATGGCATTTACAATCTTAATCCCCATTTTACAGATGAGGTAACTGAGGCACAGGAAAGTTAAGTGATTCATCCAAGGTCCCACAGCTGACAAGTGATGGAGTTGGGATTAGAACCTAGGTCCTTCTGACTCCCAGGCCTATGCTCTACCCACTAGCCCACGCTGTTCTCGGTATTCCAGATAATGCTCCCTGAAATTGTCTGGCTAATTTGCTGCCACCAGCCCAAGACTTGAGAGATGCCAGGGCTGGTTGGGAAAGGAACCCAATTACCTCACCTCCCTCCCCAAAGCAGCAATATGGTCTCCCCAAGTCACTGGGTTCACACAGACAGACCGATTGCACTGACACCTCTATAGAAAAGAGGAATCAAATCATCTACTATAGACATAAAAACTACCTGTGCCTGGCTCCCCAGCTTGTAATAGATGAGTTAATGGCAGCAGTAATTAAACAATAGAGCTTTTAAAGTGATTGAACCACTGATTAACCCTAGTCTGGTACCGGTCCTTAAATTAACCTGGGTTATCCCCAAATTAGCAAAATCCACAAGCCTTTTCTCTTCATGGAAGTGTTAACCTTTCACATGGTCCCTGTAATCCAAGCCGTGGCACAGAACTTGAATTCGAGGCGGGGGCAAGAGAGTCCTGTCCTCTGTATCTGATTATTTCAATCAATAAGTTATATTTATTCAATACTTATCGGGTACAGAGCACTGTACAAAGCTCTTTGGAGAAGAAAATATAACAGAGTTGGTAGACGTGTCCCCTGTCCACAACTAGTTTACAGTGTAGAAGACGGGTTTATAGTCTATTTAACACTTTTCCTTCTGATGTCCTCTGGTTTATTCCTTCACTGAAATTGGCTGGCTCCAGGCAATGTCATCATCAGGAAAGCTGGTCTTTCCCAGAGTGATTGACAAGGCATGCAAATAGATTCCCCCCACATGACCTGCATTTCAACACCAGCACCTCATGGCAGGAAGACTATGCGATATGGAATGCTCCTAAATTAGTGTGCATTTTGAACAACACGCCGTCTCAAACTCCGCTTCAAGCCCGCTCCATAAACCCAGAGTCATATTTCAGCATCCAGAAAAGTAGTTCACACCTACACTTAACTTGTTCCTATTTTAAGGCTCTCAAGAAAATTGATTTATTAAAAATAAAACAAAAAACAAAAGAAAAAAATACCCAGTGCCACCTGGCTAAGACAGAGAGAGGATGTTTCCGTTCTAATTTTATTAAGTAACTGAAACATAAAAAAAATTCATAATTTTCCTCAAATCCTTAAATGAGTAGGTCATGCCTATAATTCAGGTTTCTAGACTCCTGATTCTGGGTGATTTCCTGACTGACCCTTCTTAGGGCATTGAAAACCACTGCACAAAATCCTAATCTAGAAGCAATGCAGCACCAGTTCCTTACACTCTAATAGTCCTAAAACTATCTGCACTTTATGAATAAAGTCCACCCCTCCGTCCCTTAGGTTTTCCACCGGAAAATTTAGCATAATACTTGTAAAATGTCTTTCGGATGGATGGAACGGTACTTTAAAATCTCTTAAGGAAAGTGCGCTATGTCAAATCAGGTCAGAAGTGCTGTGTGTGTGTGTGCATGAGCTGGCCGATGAACACACAGCCTCTCCTGTTATTTTCTCCCTTCACTGGCTGTCAAAGGCATTTCTTTCCATTTCCTTTAGGGGACACTGCTGATTTTGGGGGTAGATACAGGGATCGGCCTGTGGCTCTTGGAAAAGCCAAATGCTGAGGATGTGACAGACCAGTGGGCGGTGAGCTTAGAAAAGCCCATTCCTTCAGCGTTCACCCGCAGTTCCAAGGCCAAGCTAGATGCTTAGATACTCCCACTCACCTTGGCTCCGGGTCTCGTATGAGGGAAGAATGAGGCCCACAGAAATCTCCCGCGGGGCTCAAGTGGGCCAGATCACAATCTCCCCGTAAAGAGACACGGAAAAGACTGGGCCCTGGGGAGAGGGGAAATTGGCAGGAGAGGTGGTTTTGAGTCTAACCAGGGGCAGGGGAGGGATACTGGCTGGCATGTAGGTCTGAGGAATCGACACTGAGAGAAATCTATATCCTGGTCGCTCACCACATTTGTACCTGAAGAAAAGGATATGTCACTCCAGCTGTTCCAGGGCTATATGCATTGGCAGGCTCTTTTCAAGAACAATAATGGAAAAAAAAACCCTATTTCCTTACCCTCCCCGTATCCCCTCTCCACCCACCCACCCACACAGGCTCAGGCCGCCTCACACACACAAACCCGCACACGGCCCTCGTTGTCTTTTCACTTGTCAGCCACCCGGAAAAAGTTTGAATCCCAGAGCCCGACAGCGGCCAACGAACCCCGCGATCTGAGGACCGGAGGCGGGAGGCCGCCTGCTGCTACCCGGCCCGGGGGAGCCTCTGCTGCCGAAAAGACCCTGCCCCCGCCAGAGAGCCGGAGCGTGGGCAGGGAAACATGCGACCATCTGGTTTGGATTGTGAAGCTGCAGCGGAGGCGGCCAAAGTTTCGGGCGGACGGTGATCGGGTCGGGAGAGCTGCCGGATGGCCCTCACCCCTCGAGGGACCCACCTGGGGGTTGGGGGAGAGAGCAGGGCGGGAGACAGGAAGAAGGGGTCGTCCCCGTGCTTCAGCCCCGGGGGAAGACTGCTTTGCCCTCTGGCCGACTTCGGGTTGAAGGGCAAAGAAAGCCACCGGGGACGGTTGGGTTTCCGCCGGTAGCCTTTGGGAAGCTGGGAGCCTGTCCCTCTGGGACCCGTCTTCTAATCACTCAGAAAGTCATAACACTTTGTGCACAACACTGAACTAAGCGCTTGGCAGAGTACAATACAACAATAAGCACATTCCCTGTCCACACTGAGCTTACAATCTAAGAAAGTAGAAAATACTACTACTATTAATAACAGTGCTAATAATTGTGGTATTTGTTAAGCCCTTATTTTGTGCCAAGCCCTCTTCTAAGCACTGGGGTCAAAACAAGGTCATCGCGAGCAGGGAATGTGTCTTTTAATTGTTACACTGCGCTCGCCCAAGGGCTTACTACAGAGCTTTGCACATAGTCAGCACTCAATAAATAGAAGTGAATGAATGAATGAAGGTAATAAGGTTGGGCACAGTCCCTGTCCTACATGAGGCTCCAGGTTTTAATCCCCACTTTACAGATGAGGTAACTGAGGCCCAGAGGAGTCAAGTGACTTCCCCAAGTTCACGCAGCAGACCCAGTGACAGAGATGGGATGAGAACCCATGTCCTCCTACTCCCAGATCAGGGCTCTTTCCACTAGACCACACTGCTTCCATTTGGAAGATGTGCAGTCCTGAAGGCTGCTTGGCACTGGGGCCTGGGCAGGCCTATCCACTGGGTGGATCGAGTCACGATACTGTCATTTGAAAAATCCTCACGCAGTTATTTCCTGCTATTTACCTCCAGCGGAAGACCAGGTCCAAGAACCGCCCCCCCGCCCCGTTTGTGTTTCCCCCAAGCACCGCATTTCAGGCGTGCTTAGCGTAACCCCGTCTCCCCCGCCCCCTCTCAACCCCCTCCTGAGAGGGTGATTGTTCCAAGTCTTACTGGAGCCGGAGGCAGCCTGGGAGTGAAATAAATACCTGACTGCTAAATGTTAAAGGTTTATCCAACTGAAAATAAAAATAGTTCTGGTTTCCTCCATGGAGCTCTAGGGTTACTTGAGATGGTACCCGTAGGGTGAGAGAATCAGTCAGGGAGGGGGACGGTGGCAGGGAGAGGGGGAGGAAAAGGCTGTACGGAATGGGCAGGAAGAGGGGGGAAGATAGGAAGAGAGAGGTTGAAACTCTAAGAGGGAAAAACACTGGGGAGATGGGACTGGCTTCCTCTGCCCAGAGACAGTCTGTTTAAAGGCTCCAGCTGCTATTTCTATTAGCTCTATTTTATCAATCCGTCAGTCAATCCAGGGCTTGCATTCCCCACCTAGTGGGTGCAAGACACTGTATTCAACACTCGGGAGAGTACAACTGAAGAATGACAACATGAACAGAATATCTCTGATCAGATTATTTTGGCATTTAGCACAACATTTGGCACATAGTAAGTGCTGAGTGTATAATAAGAAGAACAATAACTATTGTGGTTTTTGTTACTATATGCCAGCCACTGAACTAAGCGCTGGGGTACGTGCAAGGTAATCATGTCGGACCCAATCCCTGTCCCACACTGGGTTCACGGTCTACTTCACCATTTTACAGTTGAGGTAACTGAGGCTCAGAAAAGTGAAGTGATTTGCCCAAGGTCACCCAGCAGACAAGTGGTGGGTCCGGGATTAGAACCCAGATCATTCTGACTCCCAGACCCACGCTCTTTCCACTAAGCCAGACTGCTTTGATTATCATCATTATGACCCACCACGGCCCACAAGGAAGTTTGCAGTAGGATGAGGGACTTCTTACAAAAATTATAAGGATTTTAAAATAATAATAATTATGGAATTAGCACTTACTACATGCCACATACTGTACTCAGCACTGGGGTTGGTACAAGCAAACTGGCTTGGACACAGCCCCTGTCTCACATAAGGCTCACACCCTCAATCCCTATTTTACAGATCAGGTAATTGAGACCCAGAGAAGTGAAGCGACTTGCCCAAGGTCACACAGCGGACAAGTGGCACCCATGACCTTCTGACTCCCAGCCCCGTGCTCTATCCACTATATCATACTGCTTCTCACACCATGCTGCATCGCAATAATAATAATGGTAATTGTTGAGCGCTTACTATGTGACAAGCACTGTTCTATGTCCCTGTCCCACATGGGGCTCACGCTCTTAATCCCCATTTTACAGATGAGGCAAATGAGGTCCAGGGAGGCTAAGTGACTTGTCCAAGGCTACACAGGAGACATATGGCAGAGTCAGGATTAGAACCCACAACCTTCTGACTCCCAGGCCCGTGCTCTGTCCACTAAGCCATGCTAGACAGACAAAACATATCTACACAGAGAGGGAGCAGGAGCAGAGTGAGCGATAACAGCCACGACTTATTCGGGAGACACACATGAGATGACCCCAGCTATGCAGAGTAGAGGAAGCCCTTCACATGCTGCTTTGCAAAAGTATGTTGAGTTCGGGCAATCCTCGAGCATGTCTCTGGGGAAACCCTGTCCTCTTCCTTGGTCCAGAGCTGGTGCTCCTTTCCTAGATCCCTATAAACTCAGGAGCTGCGTCCGACCTGTGAAGCTACAGCTACAATAGTCATTGAATATGACATTTTATATTATGGGTATTTTAGACATCTGCCTATAATAATAATGATGATAAGAATATTAGAATTTCTTAAGTCCTTACTGTGTGCCAATCACTGTATTAAGTGCTGGGATAGTTACAAGATCAGACACAGTTCTCATCCCACATAATAATGATGGCATTTCTTAAGCATTTACTGTGTGCAAAATACTGTTCTAAGCGCTGGGGGATACAAGGTGATCAGATTGTCCCACATGGGGCTCACAGTTTTCATCCCCATTTTACAGAGGAGGTAACTGAGGCACAGAGAAGTTAAGTGACTTGCCCAAAGTCACACAGCTGGCAAGCGGCAGAGTCCGGATTCGAACCCATGACCTCTCACTCTCAAGCCCGGGCTCTTTCCACTGAGCCACGCTATTAACCCACATGGGGCTCACAGTTTAGTGGGGTGGGAATAGAAGTATTAAATTTCCATTTTATAGATGAGGAAACTGAGAAGCAACATGGCTTAATGGATAGAATACAGGCTTGGGAGTGAGAAGGGGCCTGGGTTCTAATACCGGTTCTGCCACGTGTCAGCTGTGTGACCTTGGGCAAGTCTCTTAACTTCTCTTGGCCTCAGCTCCCTCATCAGTAAAAGGGGGTTAAGAGTATCAGCCCCACGTGAGACAGCAACTGTATCCAACCTGATTAACTTGTATCTACCCCAGCACTTAGAACAGTACTTGGCATATAGCAAGTGCTTAACAAGTACCATAATAATAATTATTATTATTATTATTCTAATGTGACTTGCCCAAGTTCACACAATTGGTCTGTGGCAGAGCCAGGATTAGCACCCAAGTCATCTGACTCCCTGGCCGTGCTCTTCTTCTCTCTTGAGCCAAATGTAAACTGATTTAAGTCAAGTTTCCTATTCACTCTCCGTTCAGATATCAGCAAACTCAGAACGAAGATCATTTATGACCTTCAGGTTGACATCATCGAAGCCAGATTGGGACTGGAATCCATGACATAAAGTTGCCATTCCTAAGCAGGGCTAAAAGCCCAGAAAAGACTCCTGCTGAGAAGCCTGGACCAGTCTTGGTTGATGGAATAAGATAAAATAAATTAATACACAATCATTTTCATCCGAAGGGAAACCTGCTCTGTTAACCAGAAATAGTTTGAGTAATTCAGCCCAGGACTACTACTTGGTACAGAGAAATTGGAGCCACCTGCTACAAGTTACCCCTCTGCCTCTCTCTCCGGATCTCGAAAAGTCTCCCTAGTTCTCGGCTTTTTGGCCAAGCAAGCCTTCCCTTGGGAAAGTCAATTCCGAGGGCTATTTTCCAAGACCGTTCTGCAGGATTGGCGAGGACTTCGGCTGCGAACGCGAAAAGGCATTTATTCTGCTACCTCAAACACAGTTTGGAGGAGACATTGCTCAACTAGCTTCAGGAATATATTTTGACTGCATCAATTTCATTGCTTCACGTGTAAATGTCAAACTCAATTTACCTCAGCGAAAAGAGAATGGGCAGGATACTTATAGATGCCCATGCATGTATATCTCTTCTGGATAGGATAAAAGTAACTCCATGCCTGTTTGGGTTCTTCAGGGCCTTTATCGGGAAAGACCACAAACAAAATGTGAATGGTGATGGCATTACTCCACTGGTAAATCATCTGTGTGAATGTGTGTATAACGAATTATCATTCTCAACCCCTTTCTAGATTGTATTTTAAGACCCTGCAGTACAATTAAACTCTGAACTTCGAGACAATAGAAAAGCTGTTTAGAAATATTCATTTTTCTATATGTAATGAAAGCACTGCTCTTAAAATGTTGATTAGTTTTAAACTTCAAAAGAGAGGAGATTGCTACTACTAACCATAAAGAGAATAAAGATTCTCATTTCATGCATCTCGAAGTTTTAAGTTGGTTTTTTTTTTATCTTTTCCAAAGTAAATTAAAGGTGGCCAGAGAAATTTCAGTAGTGAACAGTAGCTGTTTTCCGTGCCATATTTTACTCCGTTCAATATAAATCAGGAACAGAACAAAACTAAAAGGACTTGGCAAGTGTAGATAGGTCCCAGAATGTCTAGATTTCTCCCCTAAATGATCTGAACATTGGCAAGCTGTGAAATTAGACAGTCTGCCTGGAGATTGGCAGATTCTTTAGCGAAATACTAAGTACTCCATTCATACTGTTGGACTTTGAAACCTACATGAGTTAGCAGGTAGTGCCTTTTGCCTTTAGAGGTAGTGCAAGGCTATTTCTTGTAGAAATTGTTAAACTTTTACTGTGTGTCAAACAGTGTACTGAGCCCTGAGATCCAAGGCAATCAGTCTGGCCGAATGGATAGAGAATGGGCCTGGGTGTCAGAAGGTCACGGGTTCTAATTCTGACCACCACTTGTCTGCTCTAACCTTGAGCAAGTCACTTTGCTTCTCTGTACTTCATTTACCTCATCTGAAAAATGGGGATTGAGATCCTGAGCCTCACAAGGGACAGGGACTGTGTCCAACTGGATTTGCTTGTATCCAACCCAGCGCTTAGTACAGTTCCTGGGTCTTAGTAAGTGCTTAACAAATGCCATGCTTAACTATATAAGTTCCCATCCCAGATGGGACTCACAGTCTAGGGAGAGGGAGAACTGACATTGAATCCCTAATTTATAGAGCACAGAGAAGTTGTTACTTGCCCAAGGTCCCACAGCAGGCAGGTGACAGAGCTGGGACTAGAACCCAGCACACAACAGTGGTGCTTACTGTCTAACCTACAATTTATTGGATTATGGTAATCCCTGGCAATCCGATCTGATCTTCTTTCACTTAGTAGAAGAGGTTAATTTAAGGCAAGGTTATAAACCACCATTTCTCATTAGCTACCTCTGACATGGGCCTCGTTCTCTGATTGGTCCTTGCTGACGGGACCTGAAACTTTACTCAAACTTTAAAGGAGATGGAGAGAACGTTTATGAAGAGTCAAAATTAGTTTTGGAGGAAACTGCTCTTGTTCCCTCACTCAGTCTGGGTTCTTCCATCTTCAACTTCATGAAAAATCCCAGTTACACTTACTAGACAGAGCGGGTGGCCTAGTAATTCAGTATGGAAGGCAGATTACCCCAAAGACATATGAGACCTCTGCTGGTATAATAATACCTGAATAATATAATAATAATAGTGGGAGTCAGAAGTTCATGGGTTCTAATCCTGATCTGCCAATTGTCTGCTGTGACCTTGGGCAAATCCATTTTGCTTCTCTGTGCCTCAGTTACTTCATCTGTAAAATGGGGATTGAGACTGTGAGCTCCGCATGGGCTCACCTTCTAATAATGTAATAATAATACCTGCCTGAGTAATAGAGAAAAAATGTGCCACCCTCTCGTGGACCTTTGATGCAATATACTATTTGCAGAACTCTGTGTGGGATCAAGCATCTTCACCATCAGTCAATTCTCTGGCATGGAGGAAAATCCAGTCCCTCAGAGACTATTTGAGAGGAAAAAAACAATTATCTTTAGTCACAATCAGAATATGAAGCCGTGCCGAGGAAATCCAAAATCATCCTCGCCTTTGCAAAGCTACTCAAGAGTGAAGCCATTCCTCCTCAGATTCATGAACCAATCAATCAGTGGAATTTATGAGCACTTACTATGTGCACTGTACTAAACGCTTGGGACAGTACGATACAACATAATTAGCAGACATGTTCCCTGCTCATAAAATGGGACCAGTGCATCCAACTTGAATTTTCAACAACTGGGTGGTGTAAATGTGCCAATATGGGGTTGATCTAGAGTTGAAGCAATGTCTTGGAGGAAATGACTCTGTTGCCTGACTCTGAATTGGGCTGTCCTAAATTGCAAGAATTCATTCAATCATTCCATAGCATTTAGTGAGCCCTTACCCTGTGCAAAGCACCATGCTAAGCGCTTGGAAGGGTACAATACAACAACAAATAGACACAATCCCTGCCCACAATGAGCTCACAGTTTAGAGGGATCTAAGGATAATTACAGTACTTTTTTTGTTTAGAATGGAAAGTTTGGGAAAAGTGCTAGAACATAATTTGCATTGCTTTTAGGAAAATCAGAAAGGTGGTCACTTGGGGAAGGAGAGGAGTCTGTTTTCTCTTGAAGATCCCACTGCTCTTCTCTAAACTCCACGATAATGGTTTCACCTTGTGCAATAACTATAAAGTTATCTATTCTCGATGGCAGCAAGAAAAGATCTTTCCTTCTCGATCAAACCTAGATCATATTGACAAGCAGGATCCTACAGATTCCTCCCTGAGCAACTACCTTTGAACTATGGACTTCTTAGCGAATTGGGGGATTCCTAGGGTTTTTCATGGGTTATTTGATATCGATTTTGGAATTTTTAACAAGGTTTTTACTTCAGATCTTTTTGTAGCAGTTTGAAATCCTTTATTTCTCACGTGTTTTTCAGGAAGAGTGTATCGGAGAAATGAAAGGACAGGACACTGATCCCTTTGCAGTGTTGGCCTAAAGTTTATCTTAGGAAAAAAAAATCCGTGTGTAACGAAATGAGACTGACCGAATACATATGCAATGGAGTCTGACATTTCATTTTGTTTTTTGGAACCAAGGAAAATTGCAAAGGTCCATGTGAAAAGTGCCAATTTCAATACACTAGCTTATTGTTTTATTCATTTCTGAGAGCCTGCCATTTAATTTTAATTTTCTTCTAATTGTCTCAATTGTTTCATTAGGAGATTTCTACAACTGGATGTATTCTTCCTCTTTTTCCTTTCTCCACTTCCTTCACGTTTCCCTGGATTTCCCAAAGTGGAGAGCAGTATTGATTCCACAGTCTACTATCTTAATTGATCCCTGAACAAAATATGTTCAAGGAAGAAATGCCCTCTTGATGGGCAAGAAAATATTGGTGCTTTGTATTTACTCTCCGGCCTTTCACTCAAAAGCTTCAGACCTCTTTTAGACACATTATTTTGGGGCTGTCTCTCCTGTTAGATTATAAGATCCTTGAGGATAGGGTTTGTTCAGTACTCCCCTATAGAAGACCCTCAAAAATACTCTAGATCAATTTTCTCTAGAGGTTCTCAGAAGTGGCTCTTGGGAGAAGCGGAGAAATATCCCAAATTGGTGGTCCAGAAACCACTTCCCAGAATTGCCTAGAAACAAAGTCTAAATGAGTGTAAATGGGGAAGAAGGATGTCACCTCTTTGTGGTCTTGAAATTGTTTGGTGGGTTGAAGTATTAGAGAATTGCCCTTTAAAATGCCACAGCTAAGCAGCAGATGACTTGGAAAATCCATGGCACGTTTAGGAGCTGGGTTTGTATCTGATATGAATGATTACAGTTAGATACCTGAAGCAACAGAATCCATATCCTCAAATAAGCTCACATGTATAAACCAAACACAGTTTCTGTTTAGTAAAAACGTGGCGTGTTCTCTGAGGTGTGTTAGTGCCATGACAGTTCAGTTGGTTTACATTTGGATCTAATTTGTTTTAATTGATTTTGTTTGATTCTAAATGGCCCTGCCAAGAGTCTTTCAACTGTATGACATTAAAACGCCAAGACATGTTATTTTCGGTTTGGAACAAATGAAAGAAATGATTACCAGCTGATTGTCACTGGCCCAAATGCCCACTGCTTGGAATAATGACAGATTATCTAGCACCTTTATCCACAGCAATCTGAACAGCTGATTATATCGATCTCTACAGTTTCTTGCAAGACAAACGTGGCAGTTTGGAATGGGAACCAAATCCCTCAATAGTCATTCAATCATATTTACAGAGAGCGCATCGTGTGCGGAGCAGTGAACTAGACACTTGAGAGAGTACAATATAATAATATAAAAGGCACATTCCCTGCCCATAATGAGCTTACAGTCGAGAGGGGGAGAGAGACATTAATATAACTTTACCTAAGCTACAGAATCAGAGATTTTGACCTCAATGTCTTAGATGAAAGCAGTGGATAAAATGAACCTCAGAAGATCCTGGCTTCTGGTTCAGCAGGGTTTTTTTCTCTCTATGGAAGTGAGCATGATAACTGCCAGGCAAAAGTGGGTTTTCAGTATTTACTATATACAGCTCCCAAATAGGAAACAATGATCCACTAATACAAATGAACAATCCAATTATTTAAAACGAATTTCCCAAGTCATCATAACTCCTCCAGCCCTTCCCCCAGTGAAATAACTTGAAAGTCGAGTGATTGCTTTTCAAAAAAAATGAGCTGGGTAAGCTAAGACCTCATATACTAAATTTCAGCCTGAAACCTCTTTTGACAGTAGTGTTCAAGAGACGCTGAAAAATGGGAATTGTAATGGAAACTCTAACATAACCTCAACTACAATAAGTCTGTATAATATCCCTGAACTTTGTTGCGAGCTAGATTTTTGCCTCGGGAACCATATCTGATGTGGTCAATTACTTTAAGATAATGATGATTTTATCAAGTGTTACTACCCAAATATTTTACACTTGACAGACTATTTAATTACATTCCTGACCTATCAAAATTCCTTCAGATGACTCAGTTAAACACAAACTTGGGTGGGGTGGGGGAATCCCATCAAATTTTCTTCCTTGGTCCCTTCCAGGATTTTTAATGAAGATTTTTCTTTGTAAAATGTCATATTTTTGAGGCAGGATCCAAATATACTTTTCAGAAATTAGAATATCCTACTGTAATTAATCCATGTCCACCTGACCTAGGCCCTAATTCTGGAAGTTTGTAGGATTCCTTACCTCAGTAGTATTGTTAATTAATTAATTGCATGTATTAGAGGGGAAACAAAGGGACCTACTGGAAAAAGCACAGATTCAGGAGTCAGAGGACCTGTGTTCTGATCCCAGTTCCTCCATTTGCCTACGGTGTGATGTCAGGCAAGTCACTGAACTTCTCTGTGCCTCTGTTTCCTCATCTATAAAATGAGGATTCAATTTCTGTCCTCCCACCTGCTTAGACTGAGAACCGTGTAGAACAGGGGCTGTGTCTGAATCCCTATCTTATATCTACCTCAGGGCTTACTACAGTGTTTGGCACACAGAAAGTGCTTAATAAATATCGTGATTACTACTACTAGAAGTGATTTCTTAATACTCTGCCAAACTGATACTGGAATAGTCAGAGTTAGTTTTCCTTTGGACAAATTTCTGCTGAAGTCAATTCTTTTCACCAAGAAAATCTGGACAATATTTCTGAATCAATCATGTTTACTGAGTACTTACTGGGTGTAGAGCACTGTACTGAGCACTTAGGAAAATTCAATATAATAGAATTGATAGACACATTCCCTGTGAACAAAACACTTATAGTCCAGAGGGGGGAGATGGACATTATTTTACATAAATGAATTATGAATATTTACTTAAGTACTGTGTAGTTGAAGGAGGGGTGAATAAAGGTGAATAAAGAAGGGAGAGGAAGAAAAGGAAATAATTTTGAATTCCAAACACATGGAGGTATTTATTGAGAATATGAAGATCACCAAGTCAGTACCTCAAAATATTATTCTTTTAAAAATGAATGCTTTATGGGTGAAATCAATCATATAATGTAACATTCCTGTTAGAAGCAGAAGGAGTGTTACAATCAACAATCCTGACTTGCAGTTTTGACTTCTGTCCTGTGAGTAAGTGGATTTCCAGCTCTATTTTCAGTGAATTGCTTGTGGTACCTGACCTCACCACTTTGTGGTTTCAATCTAACATGACTGTTGAAAGGAACTTATTTGGAAGGTGGGTCAACATACGCAGCATCAACTCTATCTTCCATGAGAGGAACTGTGATTCCAAAAGTCAAGGTGATCTATTATTGAATGGCACCAACTTCCAATTTCCATCCCTAAGCCTTGTCCAATGAACTGAGCTGTCTCTGAGTTATACTTCAGAAATATTCAGCCATTTAACTTTTTTAATTAATGGGCCAACCCAGCAATAATAATAATAATAATCCTTTTTCTTTTCCTCACCACAACATTTCCCTCAAGGTCTTATCTGGGCCTGTATGTTCAAACAATATTTTATTTTACTGAGCACACACTTCATCCGTTCTGAAATCTCTTTTCCCACGAGGATTGTAAACCATTTCCCATAACCATCAGCTGCCGATACAGGAAATGCCAAAGGGTGGGATCCTTCCTGTCTATCACGTGCAAGTCACTTTAGGGTAAGGCTTTGTCAGCATTCCTGGATCCTTCAAATATCTGCATTACATGCATGATTTCCAGTGATGTGGAAGACCCAGTTGGAGCTTGGTGTTACCCGTCATGCCTATTGAGCTATGTATCCCAGATCTCAGTGGTTCTAGGGGAGGCACAGAAGCCTCACTGAATTACTGATGCTGAAGAAGACGTCTGGATCCGATGCCACAGAATTAATAGCTTTACTCTGGAGAATCATTCCACGGGTCATAGTTAGTCTAGGGGGAAATGGGCAAGACAGTGCACTTTGGCCCAAACCTACCCCTCCAAAATCCACTGGAAGAGTACACTGGGTACACATTCTACTAATGGCAGAATCTCAAAGAGTCTCATGGCCAGGGAGTCAGAAAGTCATGGGCTAATAATAATAATAATGTTGGTATTTGTTAAGTGCTTACTATGTGCAGAGCACTGTTCTAAGTGCTGGGGTAGACACAGGGGAATCAGGTTGTCCCACGTGGGGCTCACAGTCTTAATCCCCATTTTACAGATGAGGTAACTGAGCCACAGAGAAGTTAAGTGACTTGCCCACAGTCACACAGCTGACAAGTGGCAGAGCCGGGATTCGAACCCATGACCTATGACTCCAAAGCTCGTTCTCTTTCCACTGAACCACGATGGGTTCTAATCCTGGCTCTGCCACTTGTCTGCTGTGTGACCTCGAGTAAGTCACTTAACTTTTCTGGGCCTCAGTTATCTCAACTGTAAAATGGGGATTAAACCTGTGATTCCCATGAGGGACAGGGATGGAGTCCAACCTGATTGATTGATTGAAACTATCCCAGGGCTTACAACAGTGATTGACACATAGTGAGCACTAAACAAATACCATTATTATTATTATTGATATTATGTAAATACCCCAGGATAATCTCTGCTTGGTTCTGACGGGGCATCAGCTTTGATCAGCAGCCCCTAGGTGACTGGGCACCCCTTCTTAGAAATACTCCTTAGAATGCCCCTTAAATGTCCCTTAGAATACTTCTTCAACATTCTTTAGAAATAATCCTTAATACTCCTAAAGAAATCCTTAGAAACACTTCTTAGAACTACTCCTTAGAAGCCAGGCTCCTTAGAAGCAGCATGGCCTTGTGGATAGAGCACAGGCCTGAGAGACAGAAGGAACTGGGTTCTAATCTGGCTCCACCACTTTTTTGCTGAGTGACCTTGGGGAAGTCACTTAACTTCTCTGTGCCTCAGTTACCTCATTTGTAAAATGGGGATTAAAGACTGTGAACCACAGGTGGGACAGGGACTGTCTAACCTGATTGGCTTGTATCTATCCCAGCACTTAGAACAGTTCTTGACATGTAGTGAGCACTTTACAAATATTATTATTATCATTGTTATTATTATGAGTTCCTTAGAAGTGTTCCTTAGACTATGAACCCCGGGAGAGAAAGAGACTGCGTTCAACCTGATTTATTTTTCTATATCCCGCAGCACCTGGTACAATGTTCAGCACATATTAAGCACTCCACAAATACCACAGTTAAATGCACACACTGCTATTCCAGTGGAAATCGAGTTATAGAAAAATTCCCTGATAATTTCCAGTTTCATGCAAATGAATCTCACTATTCATTTGAACATGCTTGCTAATTCTGTTGTAATCTCATAAGCACTTAGAACAGTGCTCAGCATGTGATACGCACTTAATAAATAATCATAATGATAATAAATGTGGTATTGGTTAAGCACTTACTATGTGCCAAACACTGCTCTAAACAATGGGGTAGATACAAGGTAATCAGGTTGTACACTGTACCTGTCCCACATAGGGCTCACAGTCTTAATCCCCACTTTACACCCAACGTAACTGTGGCACAGAGAAGTGAAGTGACTTGCCCAAGGATACACAGCGGATATGTGGCAGAGCTGGGATTAGAACCCATATCCTCTGCAGTCCAGACTTTCCACTAGGTCCCACTGCTTCTCTACACCACTGATTGAATGACTGACAAGAGAATGCAACTGGCGAGCTTTATCTATGCATGGGAATGGAATAGAAATGTTTCTTATATAAAGAACTGCAACCAATCAGAGGAGAGAGTTGCATCTGATGTGAAGAACTGCAGTCGTCCAGAAAGGAGGACTCCTTGCCTGTTATGGAGGGGGTATCCCAGCTCTGAGTGAAACCAGACTTCCTGATGAAGGACAGCTCATGGAAAAAGGTGATGGATACTGTTTATTCTGCAGTGACCTCATCTCTGGAGTAATGATTTTCAGGCCTTGGCTTAGTAATCAAACGTTAACTAGACTTCGGGTTCGCAAATCCCTCAGAAGCAAGAGTGACTGACTAATGACTCTGAACCTACACCTAAAACTACAGGGCTATGCCGTCGTCATCATACACTGCTCTTTCCATGACCAGTGCCCTTTAGAAGAATGAAGATCTGGACAGAGTGTTGCTGTTGTTATTGACACCAGACAAGCAAGCAATAAGGGCAGGGAATTGAGGACTTAGTACAGTGCTCAGGAACCAATCAATCAATTAATGGTATTTATTGAGTGTTTCACCTCTCCGGGTCGCACCTGGAGAGTTTCCAGTGCTCTTGACTATGGAAGAGAGAGTCTGGCAGAGGTCTATCCTTTCCATTCCTCACTTGGGCAGTGGCTAGGGAGTGGAAGGCCATCTGCTACAAGTCAAAACTCACTTGTGCTGGGCAGCAGCGCCATGGAAGAGAGTCAAGGGTGGGGACACAGGTTTACTGCACAGAGGAGGAAATGGTAAACTGCTTCTGTACTTTTACCAAGAAAACTCTATGGATCCACTACCAGAACGATTGCAGATGGAGGTGGGGCGTTCTGGGAGATATATGTCCATGGTGTCGCTATGGGTTGGACGTTACTCGACAGCATAAGATAATAGCAGCAACAACATTGGATGTTTACTATATTCAGAGAACCTTACTAAGCCCTTGGGAGAGTACAATGCAACAGAATTAGCAGATACATTCCCTGTGCATCCCCAGCTCACAATTCAGAGGACTGTACACAATCGACACACAGTAAGCACTCAATAAATGCCATGGATTGATTGATTGAATGGTGAAAGAAGGGATTTCATTAAGTAAGTTGGAAGTTTGGAAGCTCCATGTAATCGAAAACCCTGCTGCAGTGTATCTTAGCGTACCAAGCGTTACCTTATTACACACACCATCATCCTTCTGAATAAGAGAAAGGTATTATGGATGAGCTTGAGGGTTGTTTTTTTTTAATGATATCTATTAAGCACTTACGTGTCATGCACTGTACTGAGCATTGGAGTAGACACAAACTAATCAGGTTGAAAACATTCCATGCTCCACATGGGGCTCTCAATCTTAATCTCAATTTTACAGGTGAGGTTTGAATAATGTCATTCCAGTGTTTGGCAGCAGGAGATCTCAAGAGCTAGTGTGGTTTCATTAGAAACTAATTAGGGTTAGGGTACCGATACTTGGTAAGTGCTTACTACGTGCCAGGCACTCGACTAAGTGCTGGGGTAGTTACACGGTAATCAGGTTGGACACAGTTCATGTCCCACATGAGGACCGCAGTCCAAGTAATGTTGGTATTTGTTAAGCGCTTACTATGTGCCGAGCACTGTTCTAAGCGCTGGGGTAGACATAGGGGAATCAGGTTGTCCCACGTGGGGCTCACAGTCTTAATCCCCATTTTACAGATGAGGGAACTGAGGCACAGAGAAGTTAAGTGACTTGCCCACAGTCACACAGCTGACAAGTGGCAGAGCTGGGATTCGAACTCATGAGCCCTGACTCCAAAGCCCATGCTCTTTCCACTGAGCCACGCTGCAAGTAGGAGAGAGTAGACTGTAAACTCCATTTTACAGATGAGGTACCTGAGGCACAGAGGACTGAAGGGACTTGCCAGAGGTGACACTGTAGCCAAGTGGCAAAACCAGGGCTAAAACCCAGGTCCTCTGACGCCCAGTCCCGTGCTCTTTCCATTAGGCCCCACTGCTTCTCAGAGTGATGAAACTAGTATATGGAAAAGTGGCACCTAAATCTCTGAGTTGGCTCAATGTCAAGCATCCAGAGAAGAAAGTGCAGAACCTCTTTTATCGGAGGGGACCAGTGTTAACAGAAAGTTTGGCTCCTACCCCAAAAGATACTGTCTAACCAAGGGGCCGCTGAGGCTGAAGTTTTTGTTAGCTGATGGCAACGAGATTCACTGGGTGGAATATTTCCGGGACTCAAGGCCGATCGAGTGGGAGCGAATCTTACAGTTCCTTCTGAGATTGACAAAATAAATATCTTGTGTCATGATATACAGAGCAAATCAGTTTTAAGGCACATGGGTGACAGATGGTGGGTTGAGAAGGCTGAAGTAATAGTAATTATTATAGTTACTAAGCACCAACTGTGTGTAAAGTGATGGGATCTCATTTGTGGGTTAGAGTTAAAGTTCCTTGCCTTCAAGGGGCTCGTGAGGGGTCTAATTCTAAGATTAAGGAGGGAAAAGGGGACTGGCAGACCGACACATAAGGCAAAACGACAATAAAGACACAGAAACAACACAAAAAACAAGGACAAGGTTAAATACCAATGTGAAAAAAGAGCAGTAGGATAGTGCTGAGAAGCAACGTGGCCTAGCGGATAAAGCATGGACCTGGGAGTCCTTCTGACCTGAGTTCTAATGCTGGATCTGCCACATGTCTGCCTCGTGACTTTGTGCAAGTCACTTCACTTCTCTGTGTCTCAGTTCATCTCTAAAGTGGGGACTAAGATTGTGAGCACTGTGTGGGACAGGGACTCTGTCCAACCTAATTAACATGCATCTACCCCAGCACTTAGGACAGTGCCTGCCACATAGCAAGTGCTAAACAAATGCCATAAGAAAGATACTGTGTTGTATTCGCCCAAGTGCTAAATAAAGCGTTCTGCAAACAGTAAGCATTCATAAAAAATCACTGATGATGTTGATATATTAAAGGAGTCAAGTTTCAGGATGTAGATAGACTGGGTAAGTTATGCCGTAAAAACTCTTAGGTGAACTCAATAAAACTATGGAGCCTATTAAATCATTTTGCCCCGTATTTATTGTCTTTTTCCCAGAACTTGGGGGTCCTAGAAAGATGAACTCAAGAGGTGTGGCCAAAGAGCCAGAGTTCCAAAATCACTCTCTCCTGCTCACCAATTCTGAGAATTAGAATAGAGCACATACATATTTCAAAGTTACCTTTTAATACAATTAGAGTTCATTTAGCCAGCAATTACAGTAATAGGGAGATTGGCAACCGTAGCCATTCAGATTGAGACAAATCAATGATCCATTCTTTCTCTTTCCTCATTTTTCCCCATTTGTGGGAAATGGCTGCATAGATTACCCCAAAGTAAGGGGCCCTTTGCCATAACCCAGAAAGTAGAGAGGCTTCTGTAGACTGAGTAAATCCATTGTGTTAATTTCTACACAACACAGAGTTTTGTTTAGCTATTTGGATTTCTGAAGCAGGCACACAGAACTAGAACCATTTCTCCTTTAGTTTCTGAACAAGACCCATCCAGTCCTCAGCTGTCATCACAAGAGAAACCACAGACAGAAGAATGAACAGGGCGGGTGTTAACAAAGCAAAGCAGATAAGTAGCACAAGGTAGAGGAGAGATGACTTTAACTTATGGCAGGATATGTTTAGGAAAAAACAAGATGATAGGAGAGCAATGTCTTCTACTCCATAATGTCAGTTTCAAAAATGTATTGTCAAATGGATAAATTTTTCATAATCCTCTTGAATTAAGAAGTGAGTGGCATCATGAGAAAATCATTCCTGAGGAATCTATAATGATAATAATGATGGCATTTATTCCTCCTCTACTGTGCATCAAGCACTTTGCTAAACACTACGTTAGGCACAAGATAATCAAGTTTGGCCCAGTTTAATAGAATGCAAAAAACTGGCATTTGATCCACATTTTACAGATGAGAAAGCTGTGACCACACAGGGCTCACAGTTGAATAGAATGGAAGAACAGGTATTTTATTCCCATTTTATGGATCAGGAACCTGAGGCACATAGTCGTAATAATAATAGTTGGTGCATTTACTGAGTACCCATTTGAAGTACTATACTGTACTAGGAACTGGTAAAGTGCAGAATAAAATAAGAACGTATTTCCCTTCTACAAGGTGTTTACCCTCTAAAGGGGTAAACAAACGAACAAAAATTTACAAGGGTAATAACAATAAATAATTGAATACACATTTTTAGAGTATTTGTAAAGCACTTGTTACCTGTCAGGCACTGTACTAAGCACTGGGGTACACACAAGCTAAGCAGGGTGGAAACAGTCCCTGTCCCACATGGGGCTCACAATCTTAATCCCCATTTATGGATGGGGTAAATGAGGTACAGAGAAGTTGAATTATTTGCCCATAGTTACACAGCAGACAAGTGGCAAAGCGGAAATCGAATCCAGGTCCATCTGACTCACAGGCGTGTGCTCTATCCATTAGACCACAATGTTTCTCAGCTGAATAAATATATGTCACTGTGCTGCAGATGGGTGTAAATAAGTTCATAAGAACTAGAGTTGGTGGTTGGGTTTATGTGGCTTAGAGTCCTGGAACATTACAGCAAAGACTCCCTGGAAGAGCTGGAATTTTACAAGGGTTTTGAATGTAGGATGAGCTGTCGACTGTAGGATTTAGGAAGTGAGGAAGTTCCAAGCCAGAGAAACAGCATGATTGAGAGGGCGGAGGCAGAGGAATGGAGAGTGAGAAAGAGCAGCAGGATGGCTTTGGAAGAAGAAAGTTATTAAATTGGGAAACAGCAGGAGACGAAGCACATAAGGAAGATGGAGTGAGTTGATTGAGAGGCTTGAAGCCAACTGGGAGGAGTTTTTCTTGTCACAGAGAGACACGGGAAGCCAATGGAGGATTTTGAGGAGAGGAGAAATGTGATGCGAGTTGGGTGATGTTTTAAGAAGATGATCCATGATCAGTTTGTGGTATAGTTTGGAGCACGGAGAGGCTAAGGAGGCAGGGAGGCCATTGAGGAGGCTGATAAAATCACGTTTAGTGATATGACCACTATTCATTCAGTAGTATTTACTGAGCGCTTACTATGTGCAGAGCACTGTACTAAGCGCTTGGAATGTACAAATCGGCAACGGATAGAGACAGTCCCTGCCCTTATAGTGAGGTAGCAGTTTGGGTTGAGAGAAAGGAATGAATCCTGTAGTTGTTGTGTAAGAAGAACTGGCAGGAATTGGAAGGAGCCTGAATATGAAGTTATGTGACTTGTCCAAGGTCACACCAGTGGCAAGTGGTGGAGCAAGTACTAGAACTTGGATGTCCTGATTTCCAGGCCAATGCTCGTCCTATGACTGTTACATCTCAGAGAAGACCTAACAACTCAAAGCTTCGTCAAATATGCTTTCTTGAGTGGAAATAATTACACCCTAAGAAAAAAGTGAAATATTCTCCATTTGTTTGAACTATGTTTGGTCAAAATTTTTTCATGATGCATGCTAATGATTGGTTTAAACTTCCAAAAGCATTTCTATTCTAACCAGAGAAGGGAGGAATGATCTGACCCATTTAGAACCTGCTTGGAATTCATGGGTGTGACTTTTCAAGGAAAACTTTGCCATTTAAACCCGACACTGCACTTGGGGCCACACGAGACCCTGTCAAAACCTCTCCAGACATCTGCTTGAATTGGATCATAGAGGTTCATATTCTAAAAGTTCGTCTTTTTCCAAGAACCTTAAGTGGTTTAGAGTATTACATCTTTCTCAGAGTCATTTGGCAATACGACGTTGCATTTATATTTACGGCATCTTTCAGGATCCCATGGATTCTATTCCATAACTGATAACTCTGACTGGGAAATACCTCAGACGGGCAGGTCTTTTACAAGAAGATAAATGCTTTGCTTCTGAGTTGCCAACTATTTGATGCAGAAGAGTCTCTTGGCACCATTTTTTTAATGGGTGGGTAGTCACGAGTTTCAGGATAGGGCCATATTTTTATTATATTCTGATGGAATGCCTTGTTCTAATAAGGTCTCATTTTACTATATCATCAGTCTGAGTTCTTACTCGAACATTAGATTACAAAAATACATCAACAGGATTGAGAGCATTGTTAACGTACCAGTGAAAATCCCACCTAATGGAAAAGCATGTCAAAAGAATTCACTTACTTTGCGCCCAACCAGAAATGGATATTCTTACAATTACATATAATTCACTCGACATATTTTCCCAGAAAAATGAAACCCCTCCCTTATCTAGTGACAAACTGAAGAAGACAAGGAGGCGGTAATTCAAAATCATAACATATATCCAGTCACTGCATGACATAAATAGTGTTTGAAGTATTAGTTCTAGGGATGTTTGTACTGTATGTGCCCAATCAAAATGAGATCCATTTATGTGGAACTCCAGATGAACCTGAATTTACCAGTCCCTGAGAGCTGAAATTGTTTAGACCATGACTTCCAATAAGCAAGAGCACATTCAATCTCACCTTCGACACCTCTGGAAATATAAAAGTTCCAGAATTTCCCAAAAGTCATCAGTCATGTCCATATATTGTATAAGTATATAATATGTACATTATGGAACAGTGCAATGGGGTAGTAGTCATGTTCCCTTACTGAGTTTATAATTTACTAGGAGAACTGGGCACTAATAAATAAAATTAATTACAGATAAGAAGAAGCTACAGAGTATAAACTAAGTGAAACAAGGTAGGATGATGGGATTAGTCACCAAGTGTTTTGGTGATGCGAAGTACTGAAGTGTCAGTTTGAGAGGTGTTTAGCATGGGGAGATAAGAGATTAATCAGGGAAGTTCTGCAGGAAAAGATGTTATTTCAAAAGACTTGAAGATGGCGAGAGCAGTGGTATGTTAGATGTGAAAGGGGAGGGAGTTCCAGGCAGAAGAGAGAGGTGGGTGGTGAAAGAGATCAAGATTAAATGCCGAAAAGCAGCATAATCTAGTGAAAAGATCATGGGTTTGGGAGTCAGAGAACTGGGTTTTAATCCCTGCCTTGTTATTTTCCTGGGGTTAGACTTTGGGCAAGCCATTTGCCTCAATTTCCTAATCTATACATGGAAATTCAATATCTGTTCTCCCTGATTCCTATTTAGATTGTGAGCCCCGTGCTGAACAGGGACAGAGTCTGAGTTGTTAAACTTGTTTCTATCCCACTACTTGTTAGGCACTTAAAAAATACCACTATTATTTAAATGTTGCATAGTAAGTGTTCAGGATTGGTTGGTAAAGCTCCATTTTAGGGAAATTGGCAATAGCACACTCCTCTGTCACTGTAGGGCAGTTCTTCAAAAAAGCTTGTCAAATAATAATGATGATTACCTATAGTATTCAAAAAATTCACCACCCAACAATTCTTTATTAAATAGAAGAGTAAGTGCTGAAAGAAAAACATGACACTTGTAAACTGATAACATGAAACCCCAGGCTTAATCAGGCTCGAAATCTAAGAACAACAAAGTGTAAAACACTTATAGGTTTTCAATTTTTAGAACAATGATTAATGGGTGATCTGATGTTGTAGGCAGCTTCCATTAACTTTGGTTGATGACATGAATAAAATGGTGGTGTTTTAAGGACACTTGTGTGAAGGAATTGAACCCAAATAACCTTGCAGCATTTTGGAAATTTCACGGATTTGCTCCCACCCAAAAGATTCAACCCTTAGCCATCTGTCTTAGCTCAATCAGAGATTTAGAAGATTAAAATTAACCAAGTTTGGCCTGGGCCAAGTTGCCGCCAGAAAGTAAAGAAGCTGATAGAGTCAATTATTTTAGATAATTCAGGAACAAAACACTCACTCTTCCCCCCTAGGTTAGGCTTATTTTGAAGAGGAAACTTGGTCCTTTGAACCATCTGGATAGGTGACTCAATTCACCTCCCCACTGGGAATCCAGGAAGCCAATAGCCTGGTCTCTTCCCTCTAGACTGAAAGCCCGTCCCTCTAATCGGTAAGCCCCCCCGTGACAGGGAATATGTCTGTTTATTGTTGTATTGTACTCTCCCAAGCACTTGATACAGTGCTCTGCTCAATAAATACATTTGGATGAATGAAGGGTCTATATGTACAAAGGGGAGAAAAGCTTAACAAATGTGGGAGCAGAAAGAAACACAAAGACACAACTGATAGTAGCAGGACTATAGAAGATGATTGTGACAATAATATGAAATAAAAATCAAAAATAGGTAGTATATCATCATCTATAAATTGATATTTATATAAGTCATGAGGGTGAGTATAAATGCTTAAGAGCAAAGGATGAGGAAAAGGAGGCTGATGGTAATCTAATAACGAAATGGTGAGAGCTTGAATCAATGTTTTGGTTGAGTGGAGAAAAAGAATAGTGGATAGAGCAAGGGCCTGGGAGTCAGAAGGTCATGGGTTCTAATCCCGGCTCCTCCACTTGCCTGCCGTGTGACCTTGGGCAAATCACTTCACTTCGCCTCAGTACCTTATATGTAAAATGGGGATTAAGACTGGGAACCCCACATGGGATACCCTTGTGCCTACCCCAGTGCTTGGCATATAATAAGAACTTGATAAATACCATTGAAAAAATAAATGAAAGAACAGAACCAGAAGGCAGAATCTGTTTCATTTTGAATAATGACTTCACAGGGGTCCAGCAGTGAAGGGCTACCTGCCAACTCAATTTCTGATCCCAAGGCAAAGTCCTGCACTGCTAAGGCAAAGAGGCACTATCATCTCTATGGAGATAATACCTCATCTCCATCTCTTCCCCTGTTCTCTCTCCCTCCCTCCAGGCTCGGATCTCCTCCTGACTTCAGGACATCTCTACCTGGATGCCCTCCTGCCACCTAAAACTCAACATGTCCAAGACTGAGCTCCTTATCTTTCCTCCCAAATCTTGTCCTATCCCTGACTTTCCTGTCCCTGTGGATGGCACTGTCATCCTTCCCATCTCACGAGCCCTCAACCTTAGTGTCATCCTTGACTCCGTTCTTTCATTCACCCCATACATCCAATCTGTCACCAAAACCTGCCGGTCTCACTTTCAAAACATCGTCAAGATGTTTCCTCTCCATCCAAACCTTTCCTCTCCATCCAAACCTCTACCTTGTTAGTACAATCGCTCTTCATATCCCGACTGGATTACTGCATCAGCATCCTTTCTGATCTCCCAACCTCCTGTTTCTCCCCACTTCAGTCTATGCTTCAGTTTGCTGCTCGGATTATCTTTCTACAGAAAAGCTCTGGGCATGTCACCCCCCTTTCAAAAATCTCCAGTGGTTGCCTCTCAACCTTCGTATGAAGCAAAAACTCCTCACTATTGGCTTCGGAGCTCTCCATCACCTTATCCCCTCTCTTCTCTCCTTCTAAGCCCAGCCTGCACACTCCTCTCCTCTGCTGCCGCTAACGTCCTCACTGGGCCTTGCTCTTGCCTGTTCCGCTATCGACCACCAGCCCACGTCCTACTTCTTGCCTGGAATGCCCTCCCTCCTCACATCCACCAAACTAGCACATTTCCCCCCTTTAAAGCCCTACTGAAAGCTCAACACCTCCAGGAGGCCTTCCCAGACTGAGCCCCTCTTTTCCTCTGATCCTCCTCCCCTCCCATCCCCCCTACTCTCTCCCTCTGCTCTCCCCCTTGCCCCACAGAACTTGTGTATATATGTACATATTTATTATTCTATTTATTTTATTAATGATGTTCATAGAGCTATAATTCTATGTATTTATATTGATGCTATTGATGCCTGTCTACTTTTTTGTTTTGTTTTCTGTCTCTCCTATTCTAGGCTGTGAGCCCATTGTTGGGTAGGGATTGCCTCTACTTGTTGCCAAATTGTACTTTCCAAATGCTTAGTACAGTGCTCTGCACACAGTAAGTGCTCAATAAATGCAATTGAATGCATAGTGAATGAGGAGCAGCAGGAGTGTTTGACCCCAGAAGGTCCTAAATTGGGAATGAGTAAAGCCTGGGAATGGAGGAAGAAAAGGAAACATCGTGAACCTGGAATGGCATAGTTATTTTCTATCAGCATAAATGAGAAAGCCCCTATCTCAGACTCTAGCCCTCAGGTGAGTTTAGGCAAGTTTCAGAATGTCTGCAATTGACAGCCATGTGGTTGGAACACTTTTTGACTGAGTGAGAGTCCATACTTGGCAAGCAGCAGCCATGATAACAGTGTCTGAGCAGTGGTCCTTCTGAGATCCCTAATGTCTCTAGGAAGCGGTGTGACCTAGGGGAAAGGGCACGGGCCTGGGAGTTACAGAACCTGCCTTCTAATCCCAGGTCCGCCACTTGCCCGCCATGTGGCCTAGGGCCAGTCACTTAACTTTTCTTGCGCCTCAGTTTCCTCTTCTGTAAAATGGATGTTCTCCCTCCTAATTAGACAGTGAACCCCTTGTGGACAGGGGAAAGTAACCGAACTGATGAGGTAGTATCTTTTCAGGACTTAGTACAGTGTTTGGTATATAGTAAGATTTTAACAAATATCACAGTTATTAGTGTTATTGTCCCACTCCAGTAGTGCACAGGAGACCAATCAAAATCCAAGAAAGGATTAAAGGGCATAATGAGTTAGAGTGGCAGGTTTGTCCCTGGCTTCTGTCACTAGCCTGCTAAGTAGCCACCCATCCCTCTTTCCCGAGAACATAAGGACATGATTTATTGCTGAGTTATCACGCCCGTCTGCCTCATTGCGGACATTGAGTCTTATCAGGAAGCTTGTCTTCCACAGTCTGGTAAGCAATTACTTTGGCTTAGAGGTCTGTGAAGAAGACTGAAATCCTTGACCAAACACTGCTAAGCATGTCTACACTAGTTTTGCATTTAACTCTTGTAACTGACAGAAAGTATGAACAGCTTTTCCTAACCTTGAGGACACTCTGATGTGATTGTTGACAATAAGAAGCAGGGCTTACAAGACACGGTTAAACACTGAGGGTTGCCGTGTGCTTCTTATTAAAATAAACATGTGATCTAACACGAGACCCAGCTTCCAATTCTATATAATGTTAATTACGTTAAAAGTAGTCCCTCATTCAACACCCGGCTCACTTGCAGTATGCTGAGGCTCTGTCTTAATAATTAAAGCAAATTAAATTAAGTGCATTTAATACAGAAACTTCAGGGAATAACCTACCAATCTATCTTGGAATAGCTAGGGGGACGTTGCAGAGCCCCTCTGGGCCAAGAATACAATTCATTCTCTATGAATAGCCTAACTGTGCCCTTACCCATGCCATCTTTTGGAATTAGAACAGGAGTAACTAATAATATTTATTGAAAACTCATAAGGTGCAATGCATTGCACTAAGCGCTTAGGAGGTACAAAACAGAGAAGTGACACATTTCCTGCCCACAAGGAACTTAAACTGCAATGTACCCAAACACATGCTTACTAAATTACTCAGGATAGGTAGAAATGAACGCATGAATGCTGGAGATCATCGATGGGTTTGTATAATTTGGGGTGCTACTTGTAGGCAGGGATAATGTCCACCAACTCTCTTGCGTAGTACTTTCCAAAGTGCTTTACACAAAGTTAGGGCTCAGTAAATACCACTGACTGATTGGTTGATGAAATAGCCTAGGTTGGTGAGAGGGAGAAAGGAAGAAGGTGCTTCTTTCCACTTAAGCACAAGTATAGCTACAATTGCTGTGTAATCAGTCAATCATATTTATTGAACACTTACTGAGTACAAAGCACTGTCTTAAGTCCTAGGGAGAATACAATACAACAGAATTGGTTCACATGTTCCTTGAGCACGATAAGCTTACAGTCAAGAGGGGGAAAATCACACTATACCAACTCGCCCAATCTTACAGCTCTGCTCTCTTTACCTGCTGCTTTCCAGCTCGTTTTCAAGCTCTCTAAATGTACATCCCCTTTTCCTCTCCCGCCTTCATTCTCTCTCCCACACTGTTTCACTAGCCTTTCCCCCGTGCCCTCCTTGAACTGGACAGATCCCAGCTTACTCCACATTCAGTACCCTCCTAAAATTCCATTTCCTCCAACAGGTCTTCCTAGAATACTCCTCAGCACCCCAAAATCATATGAACGCTAGAGCGATCTCCAGCATTCATGCATTTAGTCTCTTCTGTCTCTCCACTAGAAGAACTATTTCAGCCAGGGGATCGAGAACTAGGAATAACACCTCATGGCTCTTGGTTCGTTTCAGAATTTACTTTATAAAAAGGGATCCCCCTAGATTGTAAGCTCCTTGAAGGCAGGAACTGTGTCTCTTGCTTCTATTGTATTCTTCCAAGCACTTAATGCAGCACCCTGAACAAAGTCCCTTAATAAATATTATTGATTGATTAGAAGGAAAAGGCCAGTCAGATCAACAACTCTTCCCTTCAATGTGAAAAGTTGTTAACTGATTGTTTGGGTTTTTTTATGATGTTGAAGAGCACTCTGCTAGTACTGTTCCAACATGTACCTCTGTTTCCACACCACACACACAATCCCTCTGGATTTGGCAGGGAATAAACTAGCACATATGGCTGTGGGCAGTGGTGTTTTCAAACCCATTCTTTGTTTCCAGTGTTTGTTTCCACCATATGGAGGGGAATTTTCCATACAACCAAGATCACTAGAGCTTGGAGCAGTTTCCGTGTGATGTTAATCAGACAAGATCAGGACTCTTTTTCCTGGAAAGATGAAGGCTCAGATGGGTCCTGATTGAAGTGTAAAAATTGTGAAGGTTGTAGACGAGTTGAACCCGGAGTTGTTGTTCACCGAATTCCCCTACACTAGTGTGTAGAAGTTCAGGGGCACCCAATGAAGCTTGAAGGTGGGAGGTTCAAAATAAACCCAAGGAAAAAAAAAACCTTTTCACACAGCAGGTGGCAAGCATATGGAATTCATTACCACAGGAAGTTTTGAAGGCGGAAAATATTAATAGGTTCAAGAAGGAGTTGGATACATTCCTGGATGAGAGATCTAGGTTGGGTGATTGGAGAGATAGAAGGTATGTAGCTACCTCTGAAGTGGCATGTCAGTCATTCAATCAATCATGTTTAACGAGGGCTTACTCTGTGCAGAGACCCGAATTAAGCACTTGTACTGTATAAGAGTTGGTAGACTCTGCCCCTAAGACAAGTCAAGCTAAGAAGCCATCTGACACCATCTGAAGATTTCTTCAAGTATTTCTTGAAGATTTCTTCAAGTATCCCATGGACACTTCGGAAATAGAACCATGGTTGGATCCACTTATCCAGCACAAAATCTTATACAGCAATCTGAATGTAGACTATTGAGGGCCAAATTTTCCACTCTTTTCCTAATGACTATGAGCTCTGAATAAACAAGAAATTCACATGGGAAAAAACGTGGGGTTCAAGTGTTTGGAACCCACTTGTCTTATATCACACCTGTTTATAAATGCTCTGCAAATTTTCAGGACTTCCCCTCTCCCATAGCCCACCTCCACTAACCCCACCTTTCCTTCTGTTCTTCTTCATTCAAGAATTGATTATTCTTGTGTTTGTTAAGTGCTTACTTTATGTCAAGCACTGTTTTGGGGGAGATACAAGTTAAGGAGATTGGGCAAAGAGCCATCCCACATGAGGCTTACAGTCTAAGTAGGAGGGAAAACACACATTGGAGCCCCATTTTACATCTGAGGAAACTGAGGCACAGATAAATGACCTACCCCAGGTCACATGGCAGACAACTGACAGAACCGCGATTAGAACCCAGGTCCTCTAACTCCCAGGCCCATGCTCCTTCCAGTTCGCCTCGCTGCTCCTTGAATATACGGAGCTTTTCAGTTTGAATGAAGTGGTAGATGTAATGTCTTCTGTTTAGATTCTTTTTCATCTCTCTCAAACAGCTCCTGGGACTACATTTTTTAATGGAAAGAATGCCTGTAAAAGCATCCTGTTATACATTTTTCCCTGTGACAAATAGACATTCTGGTAGATTCTGGCTGTGTTTTATGGAATTCTAATTCAGAAAAGTTTTAGAAAAGAGAAGAGGGAGAGGAGACGATGCACCTGCTGTGATACGTGCCTTGTAGTGAAAATATTCTAATTTCATTTGTCTTGGATGTTTTCCTTCATGCCTCCATGTGATCAACCTAAACAAGCTGCAATTGAGTGACTCAGAGATTGGGTAACACTAGCAGATCTTTGGACTGAAAAAAAAATTATTTTCCTTGAAATTATGTAGATGGTTGAGGCTTAAGTGGACAGTTGAGCCTACTTCTCTGACTGGGAACACTTTAAGACAATACATACTTTCAGCCCATTCTGCAACACTGGACCAATGTGGAAAAAGTGTGGCGTTCTGGAAAGACCGTGGGCCTGGGTGTCAGAGGGACTGGGTTTCTAATCCCAGCCCTCCTACTTGTCTATTATGGGATCTTGGGCAAGTCGCTCAACTTCTTAGTGCCTCAGATGACAAATCTGTGAAATGGGATTTCGACTGTAAACCCTAGGTGGGACAGGGCTTGTCTCCAACCCGATTATCTTGCATCTACCCCAGTGTTTAGTACAGTGCGAAGTAGCTTGGCTTAGCGGAAAGAGCCTGGGTTAGGGAGTCAGAGGACGTGGGTTCAAGTTTTAGCTCTGCCATCAGTCTGCTGTGTGACCTTGGGCAAACCACTTCACTTCTCTTGGAAGCAGCATGGCTCAGTGGAAAAGAGACTGGGCTTCCGAGTCAGAGGTCATGAGTTCGACTCCCGGCTCTGCCACTTGTCAGCTGTGTGACTGTGGGCAAGTCACTTAACTTCTCTGTGCCTCAGTTCCCTCATCTGTAAAATGGGGATTAACTGTGAGCCTCACGTGGGACAACCTGATTACCCTGTATCTCCCCCAGCGCTTAGAACAGTGCTCGGCACATAGTAAGCGCTTAACAAATACCAACATTATTACTTCTCTGTGCCTCAATTACCTCATCTGTAAAAAGGGGATTACGAGTGTGAGCCCCACGTGGGACAACCTGATTACCTTGCATCTCCCCCAGCACTTAGAGCAGTGCTTGGCAGATAGTAAGCGCTTAACGAATACCGTCATTATCATTACAGTGCTGGCACATGATGATAATGACGGTATCGTTAAGCGCTTACTATCTGCCAAGCACTGCTCTAAGTGCTTAGAGCCTAAAAAATACCATTAAAAATAATGGTCAGCTAATACTGCTGTATTGTACTCTCCCAACCGTTTAGCACAGTGCTCTACACATAGTAAGCACTAGACAAATACGACTGATTGATTCGGATCCTTGAACAACCGACACCCTCAACGATTGATAGGGCTGGTGCAAGCAAGATGTCGGCTTGGCCACCCTTTACTTCCTGACTGTGGATTAAGGTCCTCGAGGAGCCCCAGGTTGGACCCAAGCCATTAGACCCCAGCCTGGTGCTAGGAGACAATCTTCAGGACCTGCAAAAAATCAGAGCAAAATTCAGAGTCCAAACAGGAGGGGTTTCCTTCCCACCTGTCGCGTGACTGAAACAGGATGAAAACCAAGACCCAAATTCTGACAGAAAGTTAACAGTAAGCAGCCATGCCGGCAACCCTCACAAAGCTGAGCAAACAGAAGACTGTTCGGGGGCTTGTATCATCTGCAACGAGTCAGGCTTGGTGTTCGGTCCTGACGTTATCCCATGCTTCTGCTCTGGGTGGGGGCTAATCTGACATGGGTGGGGGCCTTCTTTCCTGAAAAACAAACCGGCTGGGTGTCTCAGCCTGAGACACAGCTGCTCAGAGTTTGCCCGGCAGCTTATTTTTTCATCTTTCCTGAGAGGCCACCATCTTAAAATTCTTTTTTTCCCAGGTTGTAAAAAAAAAAAAAATCTGTTCCACAAAGGAACAGTTTAAATGCTCCAGTGACATGATTCGTGGGGTCGGATGGCCCGTGCTGTAACTTATGCAGACAATTGGCAGAAATCCTATATTCTCGAAGAATTCTCTACTTATGCAAGCCACGTGATTCCCCATAAGGGACATTGAAAAATTGTACCTTAGATCTGAAAGCTCCCTCACCCCCTTGCTATACTTCCTTGGACGAGTTCTGTCTACAAACGATAGGGATTCATAGAAAGTATTAGGGAGACAGGGCAGAATAATCATTCTCACTAATAGATGATTGCAAGAATAAACTAGGTTATGTGCCTGGAGAAATGTTCTGTCCCAGAAAAGGAAGACTTCAATCGTGCATTTGTGGAAGAGCTTTTCATCTTCCAGTTTAGGAAATCCAGAACCAGGAAATCTTGCTCATATCCTTCATAAAGATGGCGTCTGCATGTTTGAACCCGATTATCCCTTGGGTGCCTCTTCACCGTGACTAACAAGAGATAAGCTTGAAATTACTTCAAATTAAGATTTTGTTTAAACGTGCTTTCTCCTATAGGGCTTCCATGATTCACTGTATTTTTCAGCAGCCCTATTTTTCATCACGCTGACACTTAGACATGAGCTCGCCGGATCCACGGAAAAGGTGTGGGAAATGCTAATCTCCATTTATTAATCTATTTATGGTATTAAGTGCTTACTTAGTGCAAAGCACTGCAATGACTGCTGGGGGATACAAAATAATCATATCCCACACAGGGAAGCAGTGTGCCCTAGTGGAAAAAGTATGAACCCGGTAGTCAGAAGACCTGAGTTCTGATCCTCGCTTTGCCACCTCCCTCGCCTAATTTCTCCTTACCTCAGTTTCCTCATCTGTAAAATGGAGATTAAATTCCTGCTCTCCCTCCTCTTTAGATTGTGACCACCATACTGATAGGGACGGTGTCCAACTAATGAGCTTGTTTCCACCCCGAGGCTTAGTTCAGTGTTCAGCATCTAGTAAGTGCTTAACAAATACCAACATCATTATTATTATGGCTCCCAATCTAAGGGCTAGGTAGAGCACTGTGCTTATCCCACATTACAGATGAGTATCCAGAGGCACAGAGAGGTTAAGCCACTTTTCCAAAGTCACACCGCTGGCCAGTGGATTAGGGGTCCAGGCATGCTGACTCCCAGGTCTATGTTCTTTGCACTAGGCCAGATTGCCTTGATTGCAAAATGGAATCTGAACAACATCGCCAAGCTCAAGTTTCCTATTCATGTTTGGATACAGACTGAAAGTTTTATCCACATCCCTTGTATATGAATAGGGAAAGAGCTTGGCCTGTGTTAAGAGCACCGGCTGGGTGTCAGAGAACCTGGGTTCAAATACCGGCTCTGCCACTTCGTCATCATCATCATCATCAAGTGAATTGATTGAGCACTTACTCTGTGCAGAGCACTGTACTAAGCACTTAGGAAAGTACAATACCACAGAGCTGAATACCACAGAGCTGGTAGACACATTCTCTGACAAAAATGAGTTTGCAGTCCAGAGGGGAAGCAGACATTAATATAAAGAAATACTTTATAATAAAAAATGTATCGCTTTGCACATAAGAGCTGTCACCCACTTCCCTTCTGGGTGAACTTGACCAAGTCACTTCACTTCTCTTTGCCTCAGTTTCCTCATCTGTGAAATGAAAATGTCAATACCTTTCTTTCTCTTCCCAGAAGAAAGTGAACCCCAGGTAGGACAGGGACAGTGTCTGTTGTGTCTGTATCGTATCTATTTCAGTGGTTGGCACGTAGTAATCACTTAAACACCACAATTACCATTACTTATTGTCTCAGAAGGTAAATTTACACTCTTAAATTTCTGAGGTGTGCCAAAGCTATATATTTATTTATTTGCTGATGTATGCGTTTACAAAGAGATACGGGAGCTGGGGATTTGGCAAAGGAGTGTTCCGAACTCTTGAGTGACAACAGTTGACTCGTATCCAAGCCCTTGAATAGCAGAGAGAGAGAGGAGACGAGAGGAGGAGGAGGAGGATGGGGAGAGAAGCGGCATGGCTTACTGAAAAGAGCACGGGCTTGGGAGTCAGAGTATCTGGGTTCTAATCCCAGCTTTGCCACTTGTCTGCTGTGTGACCCTGGGCAAGACACTTAGCTTTTCTGTGCCTCACTTACCTCATCTGTAAAATGAGGATTAAGACCGTGAGCCCCACGTGCGACAACCTAATTACCTTGTGTCTACCCCAGAGCTCAGCACGGTGCTCGGCACATGGCAAGCGTTTAACAAATACCGTCATCATCATCATCAAGTGAGAGGACATCACAAACTCAAACTCAAAAGAGGATCTCTTATTCATTCACTCATTCAATAGTATTTATTGAGCACTTACTATGTGCAGAGCACTGTACTAAGCGCTTGGAATGTACAATTCAGCAACAGATAGAGACAATCCCTGCCCAATGACGGGCTCACAGTCTAATCAGGGGAGACAGATGGACAAAATAAGACAACACAGTAACGATAAACAGAATCACGGGGATGTACACCTCATTAACAAAATAAATAGGGTAATAAAAATATATACAAACGAGCACAGTGCTGAGGGGAGGGGAGGGGAAGGGAGAAGGGGAGGAGCAGAGGAAAAGGGGGCTTAGTTGAGGGGAGGTTATGCGGAGAAAGGGGAGGGAGGAGGGCGGAGGGGGAGCAGAGAGGGAGTAGAGGGAGCAGAGGGAAAAGGGGCAGCCCAGTCTGGGAAGGCCTCTTGGAGGAGGTGAGCTCTCAGTAGGGCTTTGAAGAGGAGAAGAGAATTAACTGGGCGGAGGTGAGGAGGGAGGGCATTCCAGAACAGTGGCAGGACGCGGGCCAGGGCTTGATGGCAGGATAGGTGTGAACAGGGGAGAGTGAGGAGGTGAGAGGCAGAGGAGCGGAGCGTGCGGGGTGGGCAGTAGAAAGAGAGAAGGGAGGTGAGGTAGGAGGGGACAAAGTGATGGAAAGCCTTGAAGCCAAGAATGAGGAGTTTTTGTTTTGTGCAGAGGTTGATAGGCAAGCACTTCCTAATTACTGCATCATCATCATCATCATCATCAGTGGCATTTATTGAGTACTTACTATGTGCAGAGCACTGTGCTAAGGACTTGGGAGAATACTGTATGACAGAGTTGGTAGACACATTTCCAGCCCACAAAGAGTTTATAGTCTAGAACTTCCCCAATTCAAAAGGATAATAATACAATCGTATTTTCAGCATTCTTTCAAACAACTGGGAAAATGTCATTACTATATACATTTGAAATATTAAAATTTATAGTCATGTCTAGTACCAGTGTGAATGACTGGGGATTTCAGATGTTTTTTCCACTGCATTTCATAAAAAAAAATAAAATCTCCTCTTCAAGTTATGAGACTGTCCTGTAAGCAACTCACAAATTTAGGGAGTGGGGATTTCTTTCTTTTCCAAGGAGATCTCTGTGACTTTCCCTTTGAATGACAAAGTAAGGGGTTTCTCTGATTTTCTTTTCCCTTCTTGGGGAAATCACTTTGTAATTTTCTTTTTCTCTCCTAGATACATTTCTTTTTCGTTTGGCTGCGATCCAGCCCTGCTGTGCTGTGAAAGTTCACACAGAGAGTTATGGAACTGGTAAGGCAGCAGCTGCACTTTACATTTTGAAATGGATTGGGAAGCACTTGGGCTTCCTGAGGGTTTTTAATCAAATCTAGTTTACTTTCCAGCAACAGAAACAACGTAAGGAATCCAGAGAGGGAAATCGCAGGGTCTCATTGGCCCTACCGCAAACGAGAGATGCTCCGCTAGAGACCACAGCTTCCCTGCTGCAACGTGGCTAGGTGGAAAGTGCACAGGCCTAGGAATCAGAGGTCCTGGGTTCTCATCCCAGTTCCACTACCTACCTGCTGTGTGACCTTAAGTGAGTCGCTTAACTTCTCTGTGTCTCAGTTTTTCTCACCTGTTCCCCCTTCTACTTGGCCCGTGAGCCCCATATGGGACAAGGACTGTGTCCTGATTTACTTTTACCTATTGAGGTGCTTAGAACAGAACTTGAAACATAGTAAGTGCTGCTTAATAGAAGCAACATTGCCTAGTGGTTAAAGCTCGGGACTGGGAGTCAGAAGGATGTGGGTTCTAATCTTGGCTCTGCCACTTGTCTCCTATGATAATAATAATAATGATGTTGGTATTTGTTAAGTGCTTACGATGTGCAGAGCACTGTTCTAAGCTCTGGGGTAGATACAGGGTAATCAGGTTGTCCCACGTGAGGCTCACAGTTAATCTCTATTTTACAGATGAGGTAACTGAGGCACAGAGAAGTTAAGTGACTTGCCCTATGTGACCCTGGGCAAGTCACTTCACTTCCCTGTGCCTCAGTTACCTCATCTGTAAAATGGGGATAAAGGCTGTGAGCCCCATGAGGGACAGGGACTGTGTCCAACTCAATTTGCTTGTGTCCACCCCAGTGCTAAGTACAGTGCCTCGCACATAATTAGCACTTAAATACCACAATTTTTATTATTATTATTTTTATTAGCTAGCTGCATGAAGGTCTTTTGTGCTAGAAGAGACTTGCAGGATCAATCTGGGTAGGGATTGCCTCTATGTGTTGCTAAATTGTACTTTCCAAGCACTTAGTACAGTGCACTGCACACAGTAAACGCTCAATACATACGATTGAATGATTTGAGCACTCATTATGCACAGAGCACTGTACTAAATGCTTGAGAGAGTGGAATTGATGTTGTAGACATGAATCATACCCTCAATAAACTGATAATTTAGGAAGGGACACAGATACTAAATAATGCACAAATAGGCGGAAGAAGGAAATGCCTTATTAAAATCACATCCTCTCTAAGAGGCCTTTGCTGACCAAGCCCCCTTTCCCCTTCTTCCACTCCCATCTGCCTCATCCTTGTACATGGATTTGAACCTTTTATTCACCCCACCCTCAGCCCCACAGCACTTCTGTCCATGTCTGTAATTTATTTTAATGTCAGTCTTCCCCTCTAGACTGCAAACTCCTTTCGGGCAGGGAACCCATGTAACAATTATGTTATATCGTATCCTCCCAAGTGCTTAGTATAGTGCTCTGAGGACAGTTGGTGCTCAATAAATACGATTGAGTGATATGTAAATGAGTTAGTGATTAGGTGATAGAATATTTCAAATATAAGGTTGGTAAAATGTGACAGAGAGGTGGTTGGTGAATATGATGGTGAATTTGCAATATTGGGGTTGAGGCAGAAATGGCAAAGTGGCTGTTGGGGCTCTAACCTGGAGAGATTAGAAATTAATCCGGAACGCCTCTAGGGAGATGAAGGTTCTGAAGGTAGGAAAAGTTATGTCCTGCTGAATTTGAAGTGGGGGGAATTCCAGGAAAGGGGAAGAGCATGAGCAAGAGGTTGGCAGCAGGAGAGATGAGAGAAAAGCACAATGAATAGGTTATTTTGAGAGAAACGAGGAGTGTGAGCATGGGCACAGTGAGAGGAGAAAGTGGATACAGAGGAGTGAGAGGACTGAGACAGTTCTTGAAAGCCAATGGCCTGAGGTGTCTGTCTGATTCAGAGAGAAATGAGCAACCACTGGAGGCTTTGGAGAAGTGTGGAGATGTGTGCAGAGTAATTTGTTAGAAAAACGATCTGGGCACCCAAATGAAGTATGGACTTGAGAAATGAGAGAATGGAGGCAGGCAGGTATGCAAGGAAGCTGTTGCACTGGTCAACCTGGGATATGACCAGCATAGAGGCCATTTGGATGGAGAGGAAGGGATCTTGGAGATATTGTGGAGGAAGAAAATCAACATTTTTGGTGATAGACATATTATGAGGGCTGAAAGAGAGAAAATCTGGGGACTTTAGAGGCAAGGAATTTGGTGGCTTCAAATGTGATGGAAATGTTGGGTGGAGGAGAAGACTGGGGAGTGAAGATGAGGAGCTTCGGCTTTGATTATTGAGTTTGAGGTGAAAACAGGACATCTGGGAGGAAGTGTCCTGGAAATAGGAGGTGATGTGAGATTACAGAGGAGAGATCTGAGGGTTACTCCTTAGATTTGGAAGTCATCTAAAGGGAAGTGTTAATTAAAGCCGGTGGAGGAGAGGAGCTTCCAAACGAGCATAAAGCTCACTGGAATGAACTCTGATCGAGTTTGATTCTGGACATTCCGGTTTTCAGATGATTTGTCCCTTGTCCAGTATTAACATGAAACCAGGCAACTTTATGTCGGACATTTTAATTTCAAATCCCCAACAACTCCTTAGATTTCATGAATTCCTACCAAAAAAAAAAAGCAAAACAAACAAAAAAAAACTTGTGTCCTTATGTCATCTTAACACTATTGAAATTGGGTTACATCTGTTGCTTGGGTCACGATAAAGATGAGATGATTATTTTCTTCTAGGTTTCAAAACAAAAAACATATTCATTCCTGTAGCAATGGAAAGAAACATTACCATTGATTCCCACAAGGCAAATACGTGCTCTTTTAAAATAGCCCTCTGGGTGTCAAGCACTTAGATGAAAGATGGGATGAATTCAAGATATCCAGATCAGACACAGTCTCTGTCCCACATAGATCTTACAGTCTAGGGAGGGAGAATGGATATTTCATCCTCCTTTTAAAGGAGAGGAAACTGAGGCACAAAGAAGTGGAGGAACGGCGTTGCCTGATGGAAAGACCTTAGGCATGGGAGTAAGAAAACCTGGGTTCTAATTCTGGCTCTGCTTACTTCTCTGCTTTGTAACCTTGAGCAAGTCACTAAACTTTTCTGTGCTTCAGGCACCTCATCTGTAAAATGGGGATTAAGATTGTGGAGCCCCACGTGGGACATGGACTGTGTCCAACCTGATTATCTTAGTACAGTGCCTGGGAGCTAGTAAATGCTAAACAAACACCATTAAAAAAAAAGTGGCTTGGCCAAGGTCACAGAGCATTCAACTCAAGACTAGAATCTGGGACTGGATCTGGCACTCTGACCAGGATCTGACATTCTGGGCCGGAAACAACCTGTCTAGCCCAGTGAGCAGAACTTGATGTCTTTGAGTGGCCACACTTAAATTCATTCATTCAATCGTATTTATCGAGTGCTTACTGGATGCAGAGCACTGTACTAAATGCTTGGAAAGTACAATTCAACAACAAATAGAGACGATCCCTACCCAACAATGGGCTCACAGTCTAAATCATCAGGGGCAGGTTTAGGTCCCAGACTTCCAGGACCTTGAGGAAAGAGGGTAAGAAGGGTATTTTAAAGCAGGCAGTTCCTGGCAATCCTCTTTCTCCCTGACCTACAGAGGTGAAATGTGCCCCACTGGTGTTTTATCCACTGGGAAAATGTTTGCAGCTCTTTTCTTGCTTTTTTTTAAAAACTTCTTGGAGATTTGCTTTCCTACTCTAAAATTATTTTTAATTATCTCATTATTATGGCCATGGGTGATTAAAGCTCTGAATAAATTTCTTTTTTCAGCAGGTAGCTTGGCCACGCTGAGGCTGAGCCACAGGATAGTCTGTTCCTGTAGCTGGCTTGTTCCTTTGACTTCTCTCCCAGGGAGGACTCTCTGCTTACCCAACAATATAAAAAAGGAAGTGATACCAAAATAATCTGTCTAAAATTCCTCTTAATGCACTTGAAGTATGTGCACTGCAGTTTTCAGTTTTCAAGAGGCGGCAATAATCCCTCACTTTTATTTTCCAAATCATTTCATTTGGAGAAAAACTATTATACTCATTTTATGGAGGAAAAAATCTAAAGCCAAAAATGGATAAGTGGCCCTAGGTCACCCAGCAGACAAGTGTAGAGCTAGGAATGGAACGTCAATCTTCTGACTCCAAAATCTCTGCCTTTTCCTCTAGAGCACACTACATATTCTCAGGCATGTAGTTTCACTCAGTTTCTGGTCTATAATAGCAATTTTTCTGGATTATTAAGGCCTGAAATTCCTGGAGAATAACTAGACTAGATTTTACCTAAAAACTTACTCATACAAGGGTAATTTTGGACTAGTGTTTCAGAACTCATCTTCACGGTATAATGGAAATTGCTCAGGCCTTGGAGTTAGAGGACCTGGATTATAATCCCGGCTCCACCACTCACCTGCTGTGTGACCTTGGGCAACTCATTTGACTTGTCTTCGCCTCAGTTCCCTCAGCCACAAAAAGGGGATTCCAAACCTGTTCTCTTTCCTATTTGGACTGTGAGCCCAAGGTGGGAGTTATCTCTTATCTATTCTAGCTCTTAGTACAGTGCTTGGCATATTTTATGTAAATGGATATATTGTGTGGGAAATCTCCCCTTCATCTTGCATTCAAGCTTATTTCCCTGCTGAGTCTGGGAAGAAAAATTCCTTGTCTCTGTGAAGTCACTGACAATGAGAGTGACTAGATCCAGTGTCTAATTCCAGTTAACCAATATTCTCCTCTGTCAGGGTCAGTTGTGCATAGTATTACTCTTATTATTATATTTGTTAAGCACTTACTATGTGTCATGCACTGTATTAAGTCCCACATGGGGCTCACACTCTAACTAGGAAGGAGAACAGGTATTGAATCCCCATTTTTACAGACGAGGGAACTGTGGCACAGAGATGCGAAGTGACTTGCCCAAGGTGACGCAGCAGACAAATGGTGGAAGTGAGATTAGAATCCAGGTCCTCTGACTCCCCAGCCTGTGCTCTTTCCACTAGGAACATCTGTAATCTTCTTCCACTCCTGATAGGAGTGGGAAACTATTTAAAGCAGAATGCATCATTAATACAGCATGAGACAGAGAGGCAGAAGACCCAGGTTCTAGTCCTGGCTCTGCCACTTGCCTTTTGTGCCATCTTGGGCAAGTCACCTTAACTTCTTTGTGCTTCAGTTGCCTCCATCTGTAAAATGAGGATTCACTGTATGTTCTCACTCTCTCCTTAGGCTGTGAGCCCCATGTGGGACAGGAAGTGAATCTTATCTGATAGTATTATATACTGCATGGTATATCATAAGCACTTTACAGCCCAATTATTATTATTATTGTTTTCATTATTATTATCTTGTAGTTACCCCAGAATTCAGCCCAGTGTTTGGTCCATATCCATAATAATCATTCACTAAATACAACACCGGACTAATTTTGCTCCTGAGTCCTTACAGCTTGATGTATTTTGTTGTATATCCTGGATAATACCTGTTTTCCCTCCTTATTAGGCTCTGACACCCATGTGGGAAGAGGACTGTGTCCAACCTGATTATCTTGTTTCTACCCCAGCCTTAGTAAAGTACTTTGCTTATAGTAAATGCTTAACAAATACCATAATTATCATCATTACAATGATTATTGTTATTATTATTAACACTGAAATTTCTCCACATTTAAAATTGAAGAAAGGACGGTTTTTTACCGCTGCTTCATGTATAGAATGCATCTCAATCAGAAATGTCCAACAACGATCACAAAGCCAACTGGGGGATCTACCTTCTTCTCCCCATGAGCATTCCTGACATATGGAATTAAGGAGAGAGTTCCAGCTATCAAATGGAGCCGGGACCTACAGAATCGAGTGTCCTTGATGCCTGCTGCCTTCCATCAATATCCAAAAGGAAGGGTTGGGGAATTAGGATTAGGTTGCTCCAGGCAGACCGCTGATCTGAATGGCCGAGCATTTCTAAGTGCTTTATAGCGGACAGTTATAAATTCTCGATCAATATGTTTTTAATAATCAATTGGTATCTAAATAGCATACAATAACCGTCTGAGGAAACCCAGCCGGGAGGAATGAATAAGTAGTTAAATGTTAAGGACGTGGGCAGGGGCCGGACCACAAGAATTCAGGCCTTTTTTTTTTTTTTAATACCCCCATAAATATCCCTGTGGAATGATTCGGTTAGGCAGGGGGCAAGCAGGCCCGGCTGAGGGCCCTGTCTCCAGTGTCCCCTTTAAGCAATCATATACTTATTGGTCAGGTCTCTTTTTTAAGGCAGAACCACAGAATGTTTGTCTTGGCCCTGGGCTCCTGAAGAAAGGGGACAGACTAGAACGTGGACCAGGGGGAGGATTGCCTTCTCAAACCAAAGCCCGGAGAAAGAGGAGGAACTAATAGCAGGTTTTCGATGACTGCCCTCAGTCAGCTGGAGCCCTCGGATTTTCAACTGTAAAAGCATTCACTACCAGAGGGAATGAAAAATAGAAAAAACAACCCAACCACCGAGAATCAAAAGGCCAACCCAAACATTACTTTATCTGACCCTTTTACCCCTTGATTTTTGGTTCCTGGATTTTACTGGAAACTGGAGTTTCAACTGATTCTGAAGAATCTTAAGACCTGGCCTTCCTCAGGCCTGTGGCTGGGTTGGGACTTCTGGGTAAAGACGAGTAGCTTGACCTTCTGGAAAGAGCACAGACCTGGGCACCACTATTCTTGGGTCTAATCTCAGTTCTGCCACTTGCCTGCTTAAAGCCTTTGGGCAAGTCATCTTACTTCTTTGTGTCTCAATTGTCCTGCCTGTGAAATGGAAATTACATACCTATTCTCCCTCCCATTTATACTGTGATGTCTGTAAGGGACAGACTGTGTCTGATCTAATTACCTTGCGTCTTCCCCAGCATCGTAATTAATGGTATTTATTGAGATCTTACTGTGCGCAAGACTACTACGCTAAACAACTGGGAGAATACAGTACAACAGAGTGGATAGATATGTTCCCTGCCCACAGTGAGCCCACAGTCTAGAGGACCTAGTACAGTGCTTGGCACATAGTGAACATTTAACAAATAGTTGCTATCCTTATTATAATTATTATTACTACTACTAATAATAAAACAGAGAGCCCTCAGCATTCCCACATCAAATTATTCAACTCCCAACATGCCTGCTAGCAATCATGCCCATTCCCCTTGAAAGGAAGGCAGGCTCTGGACAATATGGCCTAGTGGAAAGAGCATGGATCCTGTCAGCTATGGTTCTGGTCCCAGATTTCTGTGCTTGGCTGTTATGGTATTTGTTAAGAACTCACAACGTGCCAGGCTCTGATTTAAGCACTGGAATGGTCAGGGTGAGGGGTATACAAGCTAATGGAGTTGGACATAATCCCCGTCCCACATGGGGCTCACAGCCTTAATCCCCATTTTACAGATGAAGTAACTGAGGCACAGAGAAGTGAAGTGACTTGCCCAGGTTCACTCAGCAGACAGGTGGTGGAGCCGGAATTAAAACCCATGACCTTGGGACTCTCAGACCCATGCTCCGTCCACTAGGCCATGCTACTGGGCACAGTCACTTGGCCATTCTGTGCTCCAGGATCTTCAATTGAAAATTGGAGGAAAAATACCTGTTTCTCTCTCCCTCCATCCCTCCTTCCCTCCAGGGATGTTACAGGGAGCCTAGTAAGAACGGGCTCAGATATGACTTAATTGCCGGGGGCTACTTGAACTTGTTCCAAGTTGGTTTAGCCAAACTGCAAACAGAATTGGATTTGGCAAGTGGTGTGTGGGTGTATTTGTGTGTGTGTGCATGTGTGAAATAGAGAGTCCCCATCATCCCCAGTCAACATCTGCTGAGTTTCCATGGGGTGCACTCATCTCTCTCCTAAACTCTCAGTGAAAGCCTGGAAGCCTGCAGGGAAGAGTCCCTTGCAGATGAATGGGGCATTTCCTGTGGAAGGCCTGGGTCCAGTGCTATTGTCCTCCTTATTTAAAGATGGAAGTTATTACTATTAATAATAATGAAAATAATTATAATGGTATTTAAGCACTATGTGCCAGCCACTGTACTAAGCGCTGGGATGGATACAAGCAAATAGAGTTGGACACAGTCCTTGTCCCACGTGGGGCAGATTTTACAGATGAGGAAACTGAGGCGCAGAGAAGTGAAATGACTTGCCCAGGGTCACACAGCTGGCAAGAGGCAGAGCCGGAATTAGACCTTCTGACTCGCAGGCAGCAGGTTGGCCGCAATGTGTCAGAGACCACTGAAAATTTCAGTTCCCCTCAGCATTCTCGGGTGGAAACCACACACTGACATCTTCAGACTTGGGGGTTTAGGCTGAATCCAGAGGGTCTCACCAACCACATCTCTCGGGAAAACCCAGCCAATCGGCATCAAAATGGGGCATTCACTTGGCACCCTTTCCAGAAGACTGTGGGCCTCTCAGTCGACAAGGACTGTGTCTGATCTGATTATAACACAACTACTGCGGTGCTTAGTAGAGTGCTTGGCTAATAGTAAGCACTTAAATACCTAAATTGGGATAATATTCCAGCTCAATTCATAGGGTAATTCTGAACAACATAAAATTGTAGCTCCACAGTCCATGCTGGACAGGCTCAGCTCCATCTCCCCCTGCATTCCAGCCACTAAATCTTGTTGTTACTTTTTCACGCTCAATTAATTCCCCAACTCCTGCTGTTGTGCCCCTTGTTCTCCACCCAGCAACTTGAGTCTGTAGGTCCAGTTTGGTACCCGTGTAAATTCATCCTTACCACCGCGGCCTTTCACACCTAACTGTTCACCCCTGCCAATTTTCCTGATGTTCTTCCAATCTCCTATACTGCCTGCTGACTCCTCCTCCAAAGAAACATCCTGCATCCTCTGACCTCCCTCTCCTCTCTAATCTGAGAGGCTCTCTTAGAAAGCAGCACAAGGATAATGCAAATTAAATGAATCCCCTCTAGGCCATAAATTCCTTGTGGGTAGGAAATGCATCGATCAACATGTATCGATCCTGTATTGTAATAATAATAATGTCGGTATTTGTTAAGCGCTATGTGCAGAGCACTGTTCTAAGCGCTGAGGTAGACACAGGGTAATCAGGTTGTCCTACGTGGGGCTCACGGTCTTAATCCCCATTTTACAGATGAAGTAACTGAGGCGCAGAGAAGTTAAGTGACTTGCCCACAGTCACACAGCTGACAAGTGGCAGAGCCGGGATTCGAACCCATGACCTCTGACTCCAAAGTCCGTGCTCTTTCCACTGAGCCACGCTGCTTCTCCGTTGTACTTTCCCAAGTGCTCAGAAAGGTGCTCATCACACTATAAGTGCCCAGTGAATACTATTGGCTGATTGATTAATCATTGTATGATATATTGGGGCTGCTGTTTGGAGATATGGTGGGTCCAGAAGCCTCTCAAGAGACCACTCGGCTTCTCACCATCCTCTCCTCCTCTTACTTCCCAACCTACCCCCAGGTTTCCCTTTTGCTGAGCCAGCAAACTAAATTCTCTTTTCCCAGTGCAGTCGTTCCACCTTCTCCATGCCAGGCCAGGCCTTAAAGGATGCCTCCTCCTTCCCAACTAACCCCAACTCCCTATTTTCATCCATTCATTCAGTTGTATTTCAATCGTATTAAATGGATGAATGGATGAGTCCAACCTCCTCTCATCATCCCACCTTCTCCCTCAACTGTTTCCAATTAAAAATTAGACCCAGTCCAAAGAATAGCTGAGTGTCTAAGGCCTCTGTGTGTGTGTGTGTGTGTGTGTAACTGTGTATATGCATGGTATTTGTTAAAGTGCTTACTATGTGTCAAACTGAGTTCTAAGCTTTGGAGTAGATACAAGCTCAGTAGGTTGGATAGACACTTCACCACATGTGGTTCACAGTTTAAGTAGGAGGGACAACGGGAGAACAGGAAGCCCAGAGAAGTTCAGTGACTCGCCCAAGTTCACACAGCAAGCATTTAGCAGAGCCGGGATGAGAACCCAGGTCCTCTGACTCCCAGGATCGTGCTCTTTCCACAAGGCCATGCTGCTTCTGGAAAAAATAATGAATTGATCTTTGTCCTGTTGAACTGTGAGATCTGAAAGGACAGTGGTGATTTCTTTTATTAGGCCTAGGCAAGAAGGAAGAAAATGTGTACTATTGTACCCTTCTGTACACATGGATGATCTAGCCAGGGCCAATGTCATCTTTGACCTAAAGTGATGACTCTATTAGTGGTAAGTAGTTGTTTCACAAACTAAGTTGAACAAGAATCTCCCATCATATCCAGGAAAGAGATCATTTGTAAACCCACTCCATGAATGACAGGGCATCAGTCCTCCTAGACACTCCTGCACTGCCAATAAAAGATAAAGTTTACTGGTTTACCTGCTTCAGTTACTTTGCTCATCCTACTTTTTTCATATATATATGTATATATAAAAATATATAAATATAGATGTGTTTTTCCCCCTTCCTGATTTTATTTTAGGTGCCTTCTAGAGTTCAACTGTCGCCCAAGGCGTCAAACTAATTTTCCCCTCAGAAATGATTGCAGAAAACCGCATGCATAATAAATCCAGTTATTGCGCTTGTTATTAAAACGGGTTGTTAGGGAAGTGGACTTAGAGGTCTATAGTCTGATGACAGCCGTTCTTCTCAGCAGTGCTCTTATGGCTTCTAGACTGAGACTGAGGTTAAGGAAAACAAAAATTCAGAAGGCAATGGAAACACTGATACTATTTAATAGTTGTGAAAATTTGAATCAGTTTCAAGTCTCTTCCTTTTATTATTTTCTGTAATTAAAAGAAAGAAAAAATAATGAAAAGTGGAGAGGAAGAAAGATGGAAAGACAAGAAAGGAAAAAGAAGAAAGCAAAGAAGGAAGGAGAGAAAAAAGAAGAAGAGAAAGAGGAGAGAGAGAGAAAAAAAGAAAAATAGAGAGAGAGAGAGAGAAAGGAAGAGGGAAGAGAGAGAAGGAAAGAAAGAGGGGAAGAAAGGGGAGAGAAAGAAAGAAAAGAGAGTAAGAAAAATAAAGCTCATGCCTGTGTTGAAATGGAAGTCCATGGGCCAGCTAGTCCCCTCCAAACAGTTGCTGGCAACTGCTCTGTGTGGCAGTTTCTGTTTTTTTAAATCTAGTTCCATTTAAAGGGACCCATCCCCATCTGAATCTTCACTGGCTGCTATAGAAATGCCGAGATGGAATTCTCAACGGAATCTCTGAAACGACTCTATCAAGAGACGGCACAAAGTAAAAACCAATTAATCTTCGTCGGAGGGAAAGATAATGTGGTGGCTGCATTTCGAAGACACGGTTCCACATGTGGCCCACTAACTTGCATCATAAAAAAATAAAGTAAGACTTTTCTCCTAGGGAGTGAAGAGTCATGCTTGCTGCTGGCTTGCCAGCAACTGCGCAAAACTGCCTGCTCTCCTAGGTATGTAGGAGGTTTTTTTAAAAATGAACAACAACAACAAAAAAAACCCCTATGTGCAGGCTTCATATACGAAAAGCCTCATTTATTAACTGGATCGAGGATAACACTTGGCTGGTAGTTTACTGGTACCCATAACTGCATGGCTGCTTAATTTCCTTCTCTCAGACATATTCTGCACAATTAATTTGCTTGTTTATGAACTAATTCTGGAATGCTCTCATCTACGAATCTCTGGGTGGCAGTCTAGGAGAGGGCACAGAAATATCTGGGCAATTGAACCAAATTCCATTTGAAGACTGAATTATCGAGAAAATTTGCTAATGCAGAGCTAGGCTCTGGGTGACCCAATCACTATGCTATTAAGGGAGTGTGTGTGTCTGTGTATGTGTGCACACAAGCATTTGATCGCATCCCTAACGGAAGAAGAGAAGGGAGAGAAAGAATGGGCGAGAGTCTCTCTCCTTGTTTAACGGAGGTGGAAAGTCAAAGGAGCGTCAGACAGAAACAGTTTTCTGCCTAGAAAACAGAGGCGGATGGGGACTTTCAGGGATAATCTATGAAGACAAGCCCACAAATGGGATATGCGGTTTCCTTTGAGTCACAGGTCAAGGGGACAAAAGGGCAAGTGAAAGGGGGAAAAAAAAAATCAGGGATCTTAATGGATCGTCATGTGAAGAGGACGAAGAGCAAGGAGGTCAGGAGCAAGCTGTCACACTGAATCTGGGGGCAGATTAGAGCACGCTTAAACCCGTAGCAAGAGCCTAGTAGAAGCTGGAGCACGACTAGCAACAGAAGCAGCGTGCCCTAGTGGAAAGTGCTAGGGGTTGGGAGTCGCAAGACTTGGGTTTTAATCCCGGCTCTGCAAATTGTTTGCTGTGTGACCTTGGGCAAGTCACTCAGTTTTCTCCGTGCCTCAGTTTCCTCAAATGAAAAAGGGAGATTAAATACTACTCCCTCCTACTTAGATGGTGAGGCCCATGCAGGACAGGGACTGTGTCCCATCTGATTGACTTAAATCTACTCCAGTGCTCGAAACAGTGTTTGACACATAAGTGCCTAGCAAAGACCATAAAAAAAGAATAGAGCAGGGCGGGTGCCCATGAAGGTGGGAAGAAGAAGGGCCGGTTCAGGACAGAGAAGGCAGATGGGTCCTCGCTAAGCCTTCTTGCAGGCATTACTTCTGCCAAGCCTAACAGGTCTGCTCTTCCACAACAAAAATCCCAGATCCAGTGCTTGTTGTGGAGGCCCACGTTGATGACTCTGGCCACCTCTCCTTGCTCTCCCCTGGCTGCCTCTCCATTTCTCCTGTGATGGCACAGGTACCATGGAAACCACAGAGAAGCCGCCTTCAGGGCTGTAATTCCGAAGAGGCAGGAGCAAGTGCTTGCTGACCTGGGTTCCCACAAGAAGGAACGTGGGTTAGTGGATAGATCACAGGCCTGGGAGTCAGAAGGGCCTGGCTCTAATCCTGGATCCATCCATCACCTGCTGTGTGACCTTAGGGAAGCCACTTCACTTCTCTGTGCCTCAGTTACCTCATCTAATAAATGAGAATTTAGACCTGAGTCCTACATGGGACAGGGAGTGTGTCCAACCTGATTAACTTGTATCTACCTCAGTGCTTACTACAGTGCCTCGCACATAATAATAAAGGTTATAACTGTGGTATTTTTAAGCGCTTACTATGGGTCCAGCACTGTGCTAAGCGCTGGGGTGGATACAAGCAAATCGGTTTAGTTACAGACCCTGTCCCGCTTGGGGTTTACAGTCTTAATCCCCATTTTACAGATGAGGGAACTGAGGCCCAGAGAAGTGAAGTAACTTGCCCAAGGGACTGAGCCGGCATTAGAACCCCTGGCCTTCTGACTCCCAGGCCCGTTCTCTATCCACTGTGCGATAGTTAACACCTAGCAAATACTATTAAAAAAAAAGGAGCTGCCATATATGTTCAGAGCCTACTTCCAACAGGGTCCTCCTCCAATAAATAGGACAGCAAAAGGCACAGCTGTTGTAATAGTAATAGTATTCATAAAGTACTTACTGTGAACAGAGCATCGCATTAAATGCTGGGAAAGAGTGCCCATGTGGGAATTAGACACAGATCCTAACCTTCAAGGCCCACATGACCTGTGAATCTCTATTCCTGCAGGAAACTCATTAAGGAGCCTTAAGAAAGGTATCAAAACCAGGAAGCTTTGGGTGGAGGCTGGGGTGGGAGGATGATTTCGATCCCTGAGATTAGAATAATAAATAAATAATAAATAATTGTGGTATTTGTTAAGTGCTTACTATGTACCAGGCAGTATGCTAAGTACTGGGGAGGACACAAGCAAATCGTGTTGGACATAGTCCTTGTCCCACATGGGGCTCACAGTCTAAATCCCCCTTTTACAGATGAGGTAACTGAGGCCCAGAGAAGTGAAGTAACTTGCCCAAGTCCACACTGCAGACATTTGGTGGATCTGGGAAAAGTAGTTCTTCAGTCAATCAATTGTATTTACTGAGTGCTTAGTATGTGCAGAGCACTATACTAATCACTTGGGAGAGTACAATACAATAGAGTTGGTAGACATGATCCTTGCCCACAAAGAGCTTACAATCTCGCGAGGAGCACACTAACCCGAAAGCGTTCACAGTTTCAGAACTGTAACGAGAGGGTGAATTTCAAGAACTCTAAGATGAGGATGAGTGCAGATTACTTACTAGAAGAGCATAGCTGGCACCGCTGGAGAAAGCAGAGAGAAAAATAAAAAAGACTGCCAGCTTCCGGCATTCTACTGAAAGAGCGATACGGGATGCACAATGAAGGCTTCGCAGGAAAAGCTGACAGTGGGGAGATGCCAAAAAAATCACAACGCAGGTAAAATATTTGAATAGTTTATGTAAGATGGGTATACGTGAAAGATTCCTACCTTCACAGTTCATGCTAATCAAATAATTCACGTATAAGAAGGAAGAAGGGGCAAGTTAAGTGAACAAAATATATCGACAAAATGAGAAGCAGAATGGCCTAGTGGATGGAGCACGGACCTGGCAACCAGAACTGATTTCTAGTCCCGGCTTTGCCACTTGTCTGCTGTGTGAACTTGGGCAAATCACTTCTCTCCTCGGTGCCTCAGGTACCTCATCTGTAAAATGGGGATGAAGATCGTGAGCCCCATGTGGGACATGAACTGTGCCAAACCTGATTATCTTATATCTACCTCAGTGCTTAGTACAGTACCTGGCACATAAGTGCTTAACAGACACCACTGAAACAACAGAAACAAATATGGTTAAAGATGGTAAGGTGAGTGAAGAGCTTTCACTCAGGCAGTATAAAGTAACAATAGCCCCCGACTTGAAAGAAGAGGAGAAATGAGGGAAGGGGAGGTAATGATGACCAAAGAAATCTAATTTAGTAAAAGTTGCCCTTCAGATCGAAGATGACTTTGCCGATGATTAGACTGGAAAGAGACGAAGAGATGGAGACAACAGGGAGAGTCAGTAGGATTGATGAATGATGATGAGAAAAGAAGACCAAAAGGAGATTATCTGGAATAGGAGATAAACAGTACAGAGAAATGAAGGGAACAGAATCAAGACCAATGTAAATAATGGTAAAATAATGACAGGATGGTTAGAGGAAAAGGGGAAATTAATAATAACTGTGATATTTCTGCAGAACTTTGTGTGTGTCAAGCACTGGAGTAGATACAAGTTAATTAGATTGGATACAGTCCCTGTCCCACATGGGCCTCACAGTCTAAAGGGGAGGGGGAAGAGGTATTGAACCTCCGTTTCACCGACGAGGAAACTGAACTATAGAGAAGTCACAGTTCAGGAAAGGGGCAGAATTGGAATTTGAATTCAGGTCCTCTGACTTCCAGGGCCATGTTATTTCCACTGAGCTTCTCTACCCAGGCAATATGTAGAGGAGCAAATATGAGAAGCCATCTCAGGGAACTAAAGTGAGAAGGAAAGATGTTAAAGTGGTGTCTGTAGACTACCAGAATTCACCATGTGGCAAAGAAAAAGTAGTTGTGATGTAGAAAGACAATTGCAGCATTCACATAAAACATTACAATACTGAACTCTGACATATTTGTACCACTAACTGTTATAATCTTCATTCTTCCTCCCATCTGCAGTTTGTAAATAATTTTTGTCTGGTCTGCCTCCCCCAACACTGGATTGTAATCTCTCCAAAGTGTTCATTTCGATGTGACACACACAGTAGGGACTCAGTAAATACTATTCATTGATTGAAACGGGGGGTGGCGTGGGGGCAATTCTTTTCACTCTCAGATCCCACATATAGCTCTCAAAAGCCTAGGTCAATAAGAAGGAATTCAGAGTGACTGGGCTAGAAAAAATAATATTAAACGAGCAAGCAGAGGGAGTGAAAGTAGAAGGACCCAAGAAAGTTTTAGAATTAGATAGGGCTAACAAAGTAATTGTTCCTCATCTACTATGAAGTGAAGCTTGAAAATGGCTAGTTTAAAATGAGCAAAGGGAAACAACTTCATGCTGCAGACACTAAGCATAAGGGTATCGTTACCACAGTGATTTGTGTAGCCTGATGATGGGGCAGATTTGGGTAAATTAACAGATGAGTTGTCTGTAAGGAATGACCAGAGGAAAAGTAAGGGACGTAGAAGGTGGCCAGGTGGGCCATGTTTATTGAGCTGTCGGGACCCTTTTTCCCCTGGAAAGATCAAGCAGAAGAGAATGTTTAAGTCTCCCAAATTTGAATGAGGTATACCTCTCCTCTCCACAAAAGCAGAATGCAGGAGTGACAGGATGTTAAGCACTAAGATCCGACAAGTCCAGGGAGGAGAATCAATGTGAATTTCCAGGTTCCCCTCCCCTAAAATAACAAAAATAATAATTCTGGTGGTGTTAAGTGCTTATTGTGTGCCAGGCACTGTACTAAGCACTGGTTATGGATACAAGAAAATTGGGTTGGACACAGTCCCTGTCCAATATGGGGCTCACATAGACCTCTGGCAGAGAAAAAATGGAAAAACAGTAAAGAATCCTTAGTTTTATTTTATTGACGTCTACTGCCCTCAGATTGCTGGAGAGCACAGTCTGAGACTAACAATAATAACTGGGGTACTTATTAAGCTTCCACTATGTGCCAAGCACTGTTCTAAGCACTGGGGTAGATACAGGATAAACAGGAACATAGTCCCTTTCCATATTTTTTAATGTTATTTGCTAAGTGCTCACTGTGTGTCAACCCGTGCTCTAAATGCTGAAACTCACAGCCTAAGTAAGAGGAAGGATGGGTCAATTTAATTTCCATTTTGCACATGGGAAAACTGAGGAATAGAGATCATAAGCTCCTTGAGGTCAGGAATTGTGCCTACAACTCTACTGTATTGTACTCTCCCTAGTAGAGCACATAATAAACACTCAGTAAATACCATAAATTGAGGGACTGATGGAAATGATTTGCCCAAAATTACACAGCAGGCTAGTGGCAGAGCCAGAATTTTAGAAACCAAGTTCTCTGATTCCCAGGCTCATGCTCTTTCTGATGGACTACACTCTTTCCCAAAGATTTTTCATCCCCTTTAAAGGGGTAGCCCTTTTACATACTAAATGCTTCTTTGCTTTCCTCTTGCAGTCTTAGGTTGGAGCAGACCATGAAAATCTGATCTGACCATGGCCCCAAATGAAACAAGGAGCAGCTACCTGATGAATTCCACACTGCTTGTGGCTTGATTTTCATGTGAAGCAGTGTAGTCTACTGGAAAAAAGCACATGCCTGGCAATCAGAGGACCTGGGTTCTAATCTTAGCTCCACACTTACCTGGTGTGTGACCTTGGAAAAGTCACTTAACCTCTCTGTGCCTCAAGTCCCTCATCAGCAAAATGAGTATTCAATATATTTTCTTCCTCCTGTTTAGACTGTGGGTCAGGGACTGTTTCTGGCCTGATTCTATCTATGCCAGGCCTTGGATCATAGTAAACACTCAACAAATATTACTATTATTGTAAGGATCTGAGCCTATGGAAGCTGAGAAGAAGGGAATGGAAATAGAGACTCTGAGTTTATTCACTTATAACAGTTGTTTGTGTTTCCCTTAGAGTGAGTGGGAAAAGATCAATCAATTAAAGGTATTTACTCAGCACTTACTATGTGCAGAGCAATGTACTGAGGCCTTGGTGATGTGAGATAAATAATGTTGCTATTTGTTAAGTGCTTACTACGTGCAGAGCACTGTTCTAAGCGCTGGGGGAGATACAGGGTAATCAGATTGTCCCATGTGAGGCTCACAATTAATCCCCATTTTACAGATGAGGTCACTGAGGCACAGAGAAGTGAAGTGACTTGCCCACAGTCACACAGCTGACAAGTGGCAGAGCAGGGATTCGAACCCATGACCTCTGACTCCCAAGCCCGGACTCTTTATACTGAGCCGAGAGGGTTGCAGGTTTCATAAATTTGTAGGGGCAGAAGTTTTGCTTAGACTGTAAACTCATTGTGGGGAGGGAATATGTCCGTCTACTGTTATACTGTACTCTCCCAAGCAGTTAGTACAGTGCTCTGCACACAGTAAGCACTCAATAAATACGATTGACTGACTATTGAAAGTCCCAGACTGTGCTAATATTCAAGCAGTTTGTTGCTTTCTCTAGTGAATCTCTGCCCCAAATGGGAGTATTCCACCAAGTGAACTCATCTTTCTCGCCCATCGAATACACTGAATTTCAATGTTAAATGCAGGGATTACATACATTGATTAAAATAACTTCATTAAGTGGTGTCTAATAGTGCGCCTCCACAGGATTTTAACCTCCCACCTGATCTTCTCATATCCTGCCCCCTATTCTGCAGAGTGACCCAGCTTTTTCAGGATCAGTCAAATTTCCAGTTCCCTGGCCACAACCCCTCCATTCCCCACAAATCCTCAGAAGAGCAGCTGATAATAACTGTGGCATTTGTTAAGCACTTTCTATGTGCAAGGCACTGTACTAAGCACTGGAGTGAATACAAGCAAATAGGGCTGGGCAGAGTTCCTGTCCTATGTGAGGCTCACAGTCTTAATCCCTATTTTACAGATGAGGTAACTGAGACACAAAGAAGTGATTTGACTTGCCCAAGGTCACACAGTAGACAAGTGGCGGAGGTAGGATTAGAACCCGGGTCCTTCTGACTTCCAGGCTCATGCTTTATCTGCTAGACCACATTGCTTCTCTAGCTGATAAAAAAAAAACAATCAGCAAATTCCTTTTAACCACCACCCTTTCACTCTCCCATTCTTTATTATTGCCTTTGCCATCTAACCACACCAAAGTTAGCCCCAAATATAAGGGGAAAATTCAGAGAAGTTGGGCAGTGGGGGGGGGAGGGGGAGTAAAGAAGAGAGGTGAGGAGAGATAAATAAAATAATTCCATCCCCTTGGGAGTCCAGAAAACACATCCATATACCATACTAAGTACAGGTTTTGAACCACTCTAAGTACTTATCAAATACCATAAAAATAATAGAAGCTTCTCACCTTATGACTCCATTTTCCTATTGAAAAGTGAAAATCAATCAACAAATGATATTAATTAAGCACACACTGTGTGCAGAACATCATACTAAAATGTTTGGGAGAATGCAACAGAGTGACCACAAATGTCCCCTGACCATAAGGACCTTACCATTTACACTTTGATGTTTAGTGTCCACTTCTTTCACTACCATCAATTGATTCAATCTTCATTACATTAATACATTCCAAAGTACAATAGGTGCCACACAATTTCCATTTCATCCCTGTTCAAGGATCTTCCTGGTAAAATGGCAGTCATGGAAAAAAAACAAATCTGCTGGCCTTCCTTCTTCATTTTTTCCCCATCAGCCATCTTGAAATTTTAGCTAAGAGGCACTGTTAGAGTCAAAGCATCAACAGCTTGATGCACACCTGGGCCTGAATTGGTAACCAGTGGAAGACAGGTGTGTTTCATAGAGCTGACATTTGTGAGTAAACAGGCTACCTTTTCTGAACCAGCTGAGGCTTCTGAGTGGCCTTCAAAATCTTCTGCAAATTAAGCCATTATCCAAATTTTTCTGGAACCTTACTGTCTTTCCCAGTCTGCACAACAAGGTTGGAAAAAATGAACTTTGCTGATAAATGAACATATATAATATACAGGTGTGATCTGCCTTGTTGGGTTGTGTGAAGAATGGCTAATAAAAATGAACCCTTTGAAATATAGATAATCCATAAACTACATAATGTATTGTAGAGACGGCTTCACAAGGAAGTCCAAATGCTTTCTACACAGAGTTTCCGATGCAGTTTGAGGAGAGATGCGTGAAGACCTGGTTGAATATTTTTGCAACCTGTTATCTAAAGTCAGATGTTTGTGTGTGTGTGTGTGTGTGTGAAGTGCGTGTGCATGTGAAGAGTTATCCTTTGTATTGAAAGATGATGACACTGATGAGGAATTTTATTCCCGTGCTCGAATTTCACTGAAGTGGCCACTGAGGAACTAAGAGTTCCAACTCACCACGCACATACCAAGAATGTCACTTGCTAGGCTGCTGTTTGCCGTTTGCAACTCCTGGAGCTGTTTTCAATTTGGCCTCTGAGCCTCACTGCCCTAAATGACCAGCATGCTGGAAATGGAGGCACTATTAAAAGGGTCAACAGTATTGACATTGTGTGATTACTCCTCTAAAGGATTCTAATTTGATTAAAAGATTTAGGAGGTACTGAAGCTATTGGCTTGGCCTACTCTGACAATTAGAGTTTATTTGAATGCATAGCAATGAGATACAAGCCTGGTTCTTGGAGATACTAAGGAGTTGCAGCTTGAAGCCATTGTTTATTATCACAGAGCTATTTGGGCTGGACTCGGTTCCACTGATCTCAAAGTTCCAAGAACAGAGTGTTTCTGTCGGGGATGAAAGGACCCCAGATTAGGACTTTCTGTCCTAATCGATTTTTAAACCCTGGCTATCACTCCAACATCCCATCCTGCTTTTTGTACCCTGAAATCCAAGCCTCCTTTAATTACAATGAAATAGTGGCATCTCTGAGCTGTGGTAATAGAATCCTTAGATTTTTTAGAAGCAGTATGGTCAAGTGGTTAGAGCATGGGTCTGGGAATTCAGAAGGACTGGGATTCTAATCCCGGCTCTGTCACTTGTCTGGTGTGTGACCATGACCAAGTGACTTAGCTTTTCTGTGCCTCAGTTACCTCCTCTGTAAATTAGGGATTAAGATTATGAGGCCCGTGGGACAGGGACTATGTCCAAGACGACTAGTTTGTGTCTACCTCAGTGCTTAGTACAATGGTTGGTACATAGTAAGAGCTTAACAAATACCACAATTATTATTATTATCTTTCCAACCAACCTTAAACTGTCAAGAACACTAAAAGATACTGAGGTGAGATTCTTCCATTCAGCTTTATACTCCTTACAAAAATTGGCTATTTCTTCTGAATTGGATAAACTAAGTGATTTAGTTTGAGTTTCGCTTGGTTAGTACTTTCGTTTAATATCGGAGAAGGTCTTTGACTCCGTACGGAGCTCAGAAGATCTTGCATTTGCCTAGGAGCTTCCGATCTAAGACATAGTAAGTGTGAGAAATGGAGGGTTTTGAAATATTGTTTTACAGCAAATTGGTTATTGATCTATCTCTCAACTGTTTAAGATTAGAAAGGATTAAGAGGAATAATAAGTGGGTATCTGAGCTGAAAATTTGTTCTCAAAGCAATCAATACAAATATAGTGTGGTTTGAATTTGTGTGAGCATTTTTATGCTGAGGAGCTCAAAGCACATAACAAACCTTTCTGGCTGGTTATACGAGTAAAGGTTGTGTGGGGGTCCCTGAATTGGAAAGTGGGGTTGGTGGGATTTGTTGCCACAATCATTAATTCTGTCCGCACGGTGCGGTCCCTTACTACAGTATCTTCAGATTTTACCTTAAGCAGCATTGGAGGAAAGAGGAAATTTCCTTCCCTCTCTTCTCTCCGGCTTTGATATGACCTAAGAATGTTTTTCCCTATATTTTGCTGCATATGACTTCCATTTCCACCCCTCTTCTTTCCCATCACCCTATATTGATTTTTAAGCATCCTGTTTCTCTGAACTGTCTAATCTACTACCCACTTTTGAAGCAGTCTTAGTGGTATATATTGCTATTTTTTAAGTTCTGTTGCAAGCATTTGGAAGCAGTTCACTGAGCTTCTTACATATGAAGTGGTTTATATCAATAATGAGCTTAATTCTCTCCTACTTTACAGGGGGTGTGTACTGAGGGGAGGCAAATAAGCCTTTAACTGAGGAAGAGTGATTCTTTCAACATCTCCAGAATCTACTTCTTCCTTTCCATCCAGACCTCCACTATATTGATCCAAGCACTTGTCTCTACTCTCCCTTAACTCCAGTCCATACTTCAGTGTGCTGTTTGGATAACTTTTTCTAAGACATTACTTCTCACACCTCTCTTCACTCTTCAAACATTTCCAAGGGCTTCCAGTCCCCTCTGCATCAAGCGGGCTTTCCTTACCATTGGCGTTCAGGAACTGAATCGCCTCTCTCCCTCTACGGATCTTCACGCTGCTTTCATTATACCTCAGTTCACATGCTTCACTTCTCTCAAGCCAACATACTCCCTGCATCTCATTTTCATCCCTCTCACCACTGACCTCTTGTTCAAAGCCTTTCTTCTTCCTGGAACTCTGGCATCTCTTTTGTATCCAGCAGACCACTTCTCCCCCATCTTCAAAGCTGTTCTGAAATTGTAACTCCTCCAGGAAGCCTTCCCTGAATATTTTTTCACCTCCTTGACCCCTTTCTCCCTCTGCTACAAGTTCAGCACTTCTACATCAGCTAAACACCTGAGATTCTAAACTCCCAACACCACCCTCAGAGGACTTAGGTGCAGATCTTTAAACACTAATGCTCCCCCCACCTGTAATTATTTAAATGCCAAGCTCCTCTGCTAGAATGAAAGAAAACCAAGGGTAAGGATCATGTCTACTTACTGTATTTAACACTCTAAAGTGCTTAAAAGAGTGCTTTGCATGAATAAGACTTCAATAAATCAGTTAATGGTAATTATTAAGCACATACTCTGTGCAGAGCTTGTACTCTATTTATTGCCATTGTTCTTGTCTGTCCGTCTCCCCCGATTAGACTGTAAGCCCGTCAAACGGCAGGGACTGTCTCTATCTGTTGCCGACTTGTTCATCCCAAGCGCTTAGTACAGTGCTCTGCACATAGTAAGCGCTCAATAAATACTATTGAATGAATGAATGAATGACATTACGACATTCCCTGCCCACAAGGAGTCTACAGTTTAGAGGATTCAATTGATTGTTAGGTTGTTTGATTTGAAAGGGCTTGTAATGTCTTTGACCCATGCACTCTCACAGAGCGGTACCCAGCATGCTCTTTCAAATAGGGTAGAATGAAAATCCATAATGCTTTGCCACTTTAAAAACTTCTTCCTTCTTCAAGAGACTCCCAGCAACTAACACTGGGATCCCGCTGTCACTGAGGGAGGAATGACAGCTGGGCACGTCAGTAATTTGATCGCTCCTTAAATTCTGCCTCGAAGAAGCAGGGATGGGATTCTAATCTCTCAGCCACTCTCCCTGCTTGCAAACAAAGTTGGAAGCTTCCTTCCTGAATGTGAAGTCCACCCTTCTCCACTCACGCCCTGTGAAGAAAGGCTCGCTCCAGCACTTCCTGTTGAGGGTGGTTTATCTTTACTGTATTCCCCAGTAGGAAGTCAATCTGAGAGAGATATAAACAGAACAGCTCAGAGAGAAGGAATTTCTCCAAGCAGAAAGAACAAAGCACAACAGCCTGAGCAGAGATTATTCCTGTGCTGATCGTCTATTTTGAGGTAGACCCTGGGTTTTGTTTCAGAGATTGAAAGACCATCAGCTACTGATAAAGATGGAATGGGGAGATCCATTTCTCTGAATTCAGGAGCAGAAGAGACTCTGCTCACATGTCTCACGCACCCTTTGTTTCTTTCCTTTATTCTTGTCCCCTCTTCCTTCATTTCTTCCACAACTGTTGAGGTAGAGTCGGATCATGTGACCTGTTCATGGCCTCTAATTCTCCACCTGCAAAGTGGCAAGAGGGACATCTGAGGGTTTCAGATATTTGCCTTGTTCAGTGTCAGCAGAATCCCTTGATCTGAAAGGTCAAAGTGAAGAATAGAATGGCCACTGACACCTGTCTTGGATACAAGGCAAGAAGTTGATCTTGAACTCACAAGTCTTAGGTCAGCCATTCAGCAAAATGGGACGATGTCCAATGTATCATTTTGCAGAAGTATGGCAAGGTCATCAGAAACCTAGACCATTTCTTTGGAGGGAGGAGACCACTGGCTCCCACCAAACTGGTCCAGAGCTTTTGAATTCCCTTCCACAGGTGGCTTCTCATCTACACGTTCACATCTTCTCCATGAAGCCTTCCCTGATTAAGCCCTTTTCCCCCCGCTCACTCTTCCTTCTGTGTCATCTATGCACTTGTATCTTTGACCTTTAGACATTGGATACTTGGCCCACCCCCAACTCCACAGCACTTATGTACATAGCTTTAAATTATTTATTATAAATTATTTATTCAAATAAATATCTGTCTCCACCTCTAGGCTCTAAGTTTATTTTGGGCAGGGAAGGTTTGTTCTCTTGTACTCTCCCAAGTGCTTAGAACAATGCTCTGCACATAGTATGGACTCAATAAATACCACTGATTGATTGAGTCAATGTTGGAAGAGGACAGGCTCAGGTGAAAAGAAATAACAAGGCAAACTGAGACTAAAACCACAGAGCAAGAAAAGAAGCAGTACATTATCCTTAAGGGACCAGAGTCCCTGGTTTCTCATCACTTCAGGTTGTTGCCTTAAACAGGCACACAAGCTTCCAGATGGTCTAAATATTGCTCAAGGGCCTCTGTCCACCCTGTTCTCACCGGATGGGGCTTCTCCTGGCAACTGGGGGTAGCAAACCGTGGTCTCAACGTGGCCCAGGGGGCCTTGAGACTTGGTGGCCTTCAGTGATGTCTGGGAACATTTCTTGAAGAGGATAGAGTCCTTAAGAATATTTTGGGCAGACCACCAATCACCCCACCTTCAAAGCTCTTCTAGAATCACACCTCTTCCAAGACGCCTTCCCTAACTAAGCCGTCATCTCCCCCGCTCGCTCTCCCTTTTAAATTGCCTATGCACTTCGATGTGTACCTCTTAAGCACTTGACATTCACTCCACCCTCAGTCCCACAGTACTTATGTACTTATCTGGGTAGTCTGCCGTTTCCTTTATCTATTTATTTTAATGTCTAGAAAAAGCTCTTTGCGGGCAGGGATCATTTCTACCTATTCTATTGCATTGTACTTGCCCAAGGACTGAATACATTGCTCTCATCTATCACCCTGCCAACCTCTCGCCCATGCCCTGTCTTCCTCTTCATAGCAGATAGACAATCACTCTCCCAACCTTCAAAGCCTTATTAAAAGCACACCTCCTCCAAGAGGCTTTCCTCGACTAAGCCCTCATTTCTTCTCCTCCTACTCCTATTGTGGGGCCTTTGCACCCTTCATTTACCACTTCCTCAGTTCCACAGAACTTATGTACATGTCCATGATGTATTTATTTACAGTAGTGTCTGTATCCCCTTCCAGAATGTAAGCTCTTTGTGGGCAGGGAACATCTCTACCAACTCTGTTACATTGTACTCTCCCAAGCACTTGGTACACTGTTTGCACAAAGAAAGTGCTCAATAAATGCAGTTGATTGCTCTGCACACAGTAAGGACTCAATTAAAAAAAAGATTGATTTGTATTTCCTAATGCACCCCCCCCCCAATTCCCTTCACGAGGAGAAAGTAGGAATCATCTTCTGAAATGTTGATCATTCTGCTGGGGCTGACCCTCAGCTCTAACTTCATTCAGAGGATCCTTTTAAAGAAACACTCTAGATTAGTGTACTTAGAGGAACACTTTATTATGACCAATGAATGAGAGTCCTTTGGAGGAATGTTAATCCTCAGAAGGAGGGTGAAGTGGAATTGGAGAGTGATTTAGACATTTGAAGTGGCCCTTGGAAAACATTTAATCCTTAACCGAGTTGTTTCATCTGAGGAATTTTTTCCTCTGTGATTGTGTCCTCCTGCAGAATTACTCAGTAGTGATCATTTATCCAGTGGATTACAGTCCTTGTGACACTTCTGGAAGAACTCTGATCCTTGGAATAGGGTCCTAGAAGACTGGTCAGAGACTAAGGACTTTGTAAACGGAACTCTGAAATGGCTAGAATCAAAGCTGCAATGAGGGCAGTTTGAAAAATGTGGTACAAGACAAGCTTGTCACAAACACGTTTTCTCATTAAGGTTCATTAATTTTTATTTGTAAATTTTAGAGACCCTGTTATACAAGAGCAAAATGAAACCATTCTTTAAAACATCTATGCTTTGAAACACAGAATACATTTTACCCAATGTTTGAATGACCTTCTTTTATCCATCTTATCCACTTGAAATCCTCGTGTTTCTGAAATGATCAAATAGAGAGTACTTTGTTTAATAAATATTTCTATCCAACACACTTATGAACTTTCTCCAAGGCTCTTTTTTTCTTTCCTCTTTGTGAGCGTTTTCAACTTCCCTCTGTATTTGTTCATTCATTGTCTTCATCTTTTTGCTAAAATCTTCACTATTTCAACTTTTCTTGACATTTCCTCCCCCTCGGAGTTAATTGTTTGTTGTCCCCCCGCTTTGCCCTTCATGGCTTTCCTCTATAGAACAATACCTTTGCCTTCTGTGGAAAATCTCTGGGCTCTACAACCTTCGCCAGTTGCTTCTAGGAGACACAGTTCACTCCATATAGGCGAGTTGGTGACTTACACTATGAGCCCCATGTGGGACAGGGATTGTGTCCAACCTGATTACCTCGCAATAGGTACAAAGTGGAAAGTGGCAAGTATTAAGTACTATGCACTTAGAACAGTGCTTACTTAACACCCTATTAAAAGCTGAACAAATATTTTAAAAAACTGGCAAAGCAGATCTCAAATGGTTCTGCAGCCTACCCGGTATTTTCAGCAAATGTTTTATTCTTTATGCTCAGGAACTATTACAAGCAGCTTCTAATTTTGCACAAGCTTATAATCACCAGATATTTTACAGTTTTAAAGTGTCTTTATTATTGCTGGTACTTATTTTGGTCACAGCCTACTTTCTGTTTGCCTTGGGGTAGGGTAGAGGCAGGTAGGTAAATGAGAAGCATCCTTGACTGCAAAAATGGAGACTTCCACCGAGACTGACAAATGAACCTTGATCCTGTGATTTCAGGACTGAAAATCTGCTCCGAGGATTAGATTAAAGCGTTGGTGGTTTGCCCAGGGCCTCTCCCACTCTCTCATCCCTCTGGTCATGTTCGCACTGGTCGAGGTCATGGGTTCTGATACCAGATCCGCCACTTGTCTGCTGTGTAACCTTTAGCAAGTCATTTCACTTCTCTGTGCCTCAGTTACCTCATCGATAATAGGAGGATCAAGACTGTGAGCCCCCTGCGGGAGAGGGTCTATGTCTGCCCCGTTTCACTTGTATCCCCCCCAGCACTCAGTACAGTGCCTGGCACATGGTAAATGCTTAACAAATACCACGATCATTATTATCATCCGGTGATGCCCAGGGAGAAGGTAGGAAAAATCCTTGAAAGACCAACCCCGCAGAAGAAACCAAAAAAACAACTTTGGTTTGAATCTGTCTTTCTGATAAGCACATTTAGAAATGAAATTGCCATTCAACATTTTCTGTATCAAATCATTACCTCTATGTTCCATCAGCGATCCTGCAGGAATCTGATGTTAACTGAGGAGGTATCCATGGGCCTTGTTTTCTGGGGGAGTCTGATCTGCTGCCCTTGCGTCCACTTCGGTCTTTTTCCCAGCCCTTTCTGCTCTGGCTTGTTAAGAGGTGTCCCTCTGCTGCAGTCTTTTGGAACTTGCTGTGCCGAAGCCGACTTCGAGTTTGGGAAAGTGGAGGGTAAAGGGAATAAATGAGACAGAAAAAAACACATCATCGTTAAAAACATAAAAAGACACAAATCTGTCACATGGCAGAAATGATCCCTTCATTGTTATGGTGATTTATTGAGAAGCTAATTTTAAACAAGCTTTTGCTTCCAAAAGCACCAACACAAAAACAAACAGGAAAACAGCCCAGTGGACAGAAGCTGGTAGCTACTGAACTATTAAAGCAATAATCTCATTTGCTTTGTAGTATAAAAAGCAATAAATGGCTGTTTACCGTCTGAGTAAACGCAGGATGAATCGGGAAAGCGGGTTATTGTTTATATGCTATAAAGCCGTGAAGATTGTGGCAATCATACAATAGGCCACAAGTCGAAAATTAAACTCAGTGAAATTAAACACCAACAAATTTAAAACAAATAAAGAAAATACTTTCATTTTTCCCACCCCCACGCAGCACATAATTAACCTGAGGAGGGGAAATTATTGAGGCAACCAGGATAGTAAATTTGAAAAGAAGGACTCAACATCTCTGTGAATGAATGGGAAAACAGTCATCAGTCACACTAGTGTAGCCCAGCACAATAGCTTGGGTGTTTGTGTCTGGGGCCCAGGGCCTGAAAGTAATTAGACCAGGGCTAAAAGAAACCATACTGGGGGAAAGTAGGCATTTTAATTAAAGTTGAAATTATGACCCACCAAATTAGTACTGTGTTGTTGTGTTTGAGGGGACTAATGTGCACTGCCATTAGCTAAGTCATCATCCTAGTGGTGGAAAGGGTAGAAGGACCAGTTAACGTCTGGGAGTCCAGTCCTAATTCTCCAAGATTTGTGGGAGAGCCTCAGGCGGGACTAGGCGGGCAAAGGTAAGGGCCAGAGACACTAAACTTGTTCATGAATGCTCTTCCCCAGCTTCGCGCAACCCTTCTATCTTCTCAGCACTCCGTGAGTGAAACCTTGGAGACAGCTCTGACTCCTCCCTCTTCTAGGGTCCCTAAAATCAAAGGATCATCAAGTCCTGCGGACTCTCCAGGAGTGTATTCCTCACCTTCCCTTTCCCATTGCTATCCTAGCCATTCGCTAGGCTCTAGTCTCCTCACATCCCTAGAGTCAGAACCATCTTCCAAATTCTGGACTTTCTGCCTCCAACTTCTCTTCTCTCTATTCTATTCTTCACCCATGGGGAAGAATCACCTTCCTTAAGTAACAGTTGGGTCGGCTCTGAATCTTTCTAAGGCCGTCTGTGTGTAAATCCTTTATGGATTGGGTCGACCATTCCGGGTTGACCATTTCAAACCAAGAAATTTTCCCAAACCGCCGGGAACTCGGAATAGTTTCAGGATGTCTAGCTGAACAGTAATATAAATATGTTACAGATACGTACATAATTTAACTAGCATAACTTAACAAATACCACAATGAATGAATCAATCAATCATATTTATTGAGAACTTACTAAGCACTTGGGAGAGTACAATACAAAAGAGTTGGTAGAAACGTTACAAATGAAATATCGTTAAAGCACCACCCCCTTTTTCCATATCCTGGAAGCCTCACTCTGTTGCCACCCTCTCCAGTGGACTTCCAGTAACCCCAGGTTCACTGCTAGAGGAACTATGCTCTCCCTGTAAGCTAACTGTGGGCAGGGAATGTGTCTCTCTATTGTACTCTCCCAGTTACTCAGTACAGAGCTTTGCACACAGGAAACACTCGATAAATACAATTAAGCGAATGAACGAATAACAAGGACAAGGGTGGCAACTGATCGGGCAGGGTACCAGTTTCTTGGACTCCCATTCAATCCCAATCTTTTCTTATTGCTCCTCATGGGGGCAACCTAGGAGTTTGGTATGCCTAATCGACCCTACCCCTGGAAAACCCCTATTAAGAAGCTAAAATACCCTGTACTTATATAAAGGGCCATATGAATATGTTGATATTCTCTTGAACTACTGGGCCAGGGTGTTTGGGATAAAAGAGGGTGTAAGTGTCCACTCCCCTCAACGTAGGGCAGGGTTACATCCTGCTGGTTTCCTAGTTTATACTCTGGGGAACACCCAGTTGGACGCTTCACAGAACAGAGAAAGAATGGGTTGGGTCCAATATAGTAATACAGTAATGCCAGAAACATCTGCCTTGTGAACATGTCCCAAGTACGTGTGTAAACCTATGCAAGGAACTCTACTATAAGCAATGACACATTCCATTCTTGGATTTAGCACTGAATTAGGCTGAATCATTATCTCTGTAGGCCTCCTCTGTAGGCACCATTAATTTTTTTTATGGTATTTATATGTGCTCGCTATGTGCCAAGCACTGTACTATGCACTGGGTTAGGTATAAGGATGTCAGATTGGAAAAAGTCTCCGTCCCTCATGGGGCTCCGAGTCTTAATCCCCATTTCACAAACGAGATAGCTGCGGCACAGAGAAGTGATTTGCCCAAGGTCACATACCAGACAAGCGTGGAGGCGGAATTAGAACCCAGGTCCCTCTGATTCCCAAGCCCATTCTCTATCCACTAAGCCTCACTGTTCTACACGGTTTAGCCCTGGAGATTGGAATCTACGGTGTGCAGGATTGGTATCTATGCTAGCGTGGCTCAGTGGAAAGAGCCTGGGCTTTGGAGTCAGAGGTCATGGGTTCGACTCCCGGCTCTGCCACTTGTCAGCTGTGTGACTGTGGGCAAGTCACTTCACTTTTCTGTGCCTCAGTTCCCTCATCTGTAAAATGGGGATTAACTGTGGGACCACCTGATTACCCTCTATCTACCCCAACGCTTAGAACGGTGCTCTGCACACAGTAAGCGCTTAACGAATACCAACATTATTATCATCATCATCATCAGGACTACCCCAGGAATGAAGAGGGTTGGTTAGTCAAATCTGAGAGATAGAGGAGTCCAATCTTCCCACCAGGGGGCATTACACAAAAGGAGAGAGGGCCGGAGGTGGAGGGCTGTTTCCTGATCAGATTAGGAGATAACCTATAGCTCAAACTATCAGAGGGAGAGTCCCCTTTGCTTATCATATTAGCAGAAAGGGAGAGAGGAGGCTTGAAAGCAGGGAAATAGACTTGGATAGAAGAAGGACTTTGAATAGTTGATACGAATAATATGAATAATATGAAAAGGAACTTCATTCCCCGATAATTTGAAGCCGATAGTAATCGGATGAGCAGAGAATTTAAGAAAGAACCCAAGTTCTCCTCGGGGGAGAATGCAAACCGGGCTTCAGTAGTCAAAGTGGGGCGACGCTCAGAGATGCCAACTTCTTGATCTCTTCAGTTGGTAAAGTGCCAGCTCACAAAACTTTTATGGTTTGTCGTGGTTCATCTATTATTCCAGATTAATAAGAGGCACAAGCATAATTTCTACGATCACCCATTCCCCGTGTTTTAAGGGTCATATTAGGCGGAAAGAGATGGCATCCTGAATTCTAAAAAAATGAAATCTGGCAATCCTGCAGTGATAAGAGTTTGAACAGGCTGATCTAAAAATGATGAGAACATAAGGCCCGTAATTGTTTGAGACAGCAAAATATCAAGATGGTTTAAGAAAATAATATGACAATGTTATGGGAAATTTCTTGGAAAAAAAATCACTGAATTTCTAAATGCAAATCCTTCAGCTCAGAGTGATGGATCGATCCTATGAAACTCTACTATAAACACGAAGCGGGAATGGAGAGGGGCTGGCGCTGACGAGAATAGAAAGGATTTTGTTGGTGACGGTTCCTAATATCCTTTGAAGGTTTATTTGCGGACGGACAGGGCTCGGGTATTTTCAATTTGATTCTTTGGGCGGGTGGCCTCTGTAAACACGTGCCCTGCCGGGGAGAATGTAGGAGTACTGACCCTTGAGATCGAAGCCATCGTGGGCCAGACCCTGTTTCTCAAAGTAAGATGTGGTTTTGGCTGTCCTGGGGAAACCACTTACACCTGGTTTGCTTCAACAGCGCTGGGCAGGATATGGTTTAAGACCTGGCACATCCTGACCAAGCGTACAGATGTCCTTGCTCTCAGCACAGGCTTCCACAGTGAAAACCAGGCACAACCCTTGCCCTGTTTCACCCTCCCAGCCACGATTCAACGATCTAAGCGCAACATTATTTTTGACGTCAAGGGGGCAAAAGGGGGTTGGGGGGGACTCTTTGGCTGCCTTTTTTTAATTCTCCTCTGTCTCATATCACCCCCACCACCGTGACTAAATCCTGCTTTTTCTCAATTCCCCCTTCTCCCTGAAATTCTCAGCAGAAACATTTTGGATTATTGATTTAGTTCACAGGTTCAACAACTTGTTTTTATACATATTTCATTACATCTAGTCATTGGCGGATTTTCCAGGGGGAAAAATCAGAAATTATCACGAAGACTGTTTGTTTACCTTGCCTTTCAGCTTGCCTTTTTCCCACATGCTCCTCTCCAAACAGGGAGCTTCTAGTCGGGGCCATGAGCTGGCTGAAAGCTGCCAATGGGCGTGGGTGAGAAAAATAAGAAGGGAGAAAGAGATTCTGTCTCATGAAATACACCGCTGGACTCTAGGGAAACAAATTCAGGTTCACACAAGAGTCTTCTCTTGAGCTAGTGGACAAGGGAGAGTTGGATCAAGTGAGGAGGTCAAGGTTTTGGGAAGCACGCAGGTCTCTTTAGGTTTGTGAAGTAACAAACCTGAAATGAAAGACAAGGGTCCTGGGATAAGGGACCTCAAAATATCAATTCCCCAAGCCTGGTGAGGGCAGGGAAAGTGTCTGCCAACTCCACTGCAGTGTACTCTTCCTAGCGCTATGTACTGTGTTTTGCACATAGTGAGAAGCAGAACGATATAATGGATAGAGCACGGGCCTGGGAATCAGAAGGTCACGTGTTCTAATCTGAGATCCACCACTTGTCTGCTATGTGACCCTGGGCAAGTCACTTAACCTGACTGTGCCTCAGTTCCCTCATCTGTACAAAATGGGTATTAAGAGTGTGAGCCCAATATGGGACAGGGACTGTGTCCAACCTGATTAATTTTGTACAAATCCCAGTGTTTGGAGCAGTGCCTGGCACATAGTAAGCACTTAACACATAGCATTTTTAATAAGTGCTCAAAAAGTATCACGGATGATGATGATGGGATTTATCTGCTGTCACATGAAAGATTTACCCCACCAAATGCTACAAAGCCAATGTCCTCTAATGGATGGATAGAATGATGCTTACTCCCTCCCTTCACCCTGCAAAAGCCAGATGCATTTCTGTCTTCAGAGGGAGCTTATGTGTGCCTGGAAAACAGTGTGGGAAAACCAAGGCAGAGAAAATAGATAACTCATCTTTGAGATCTGAAAAGTATTTCCAGAAACATAATAATAATAATAATGATAATAATAATAATAATGGTATTTGTTGAGTGCTTACTATGTGCAAAACACTGTTCTAAGCGCTAGGAGGGATACGAGGTTATCAGGTTGTCCCACTTGGGGCTCACAATCTTAATCCACATTTTACAGATGAGGTAACTGAGGCACAGAGAAGTTAAGTGACTTGCCAAAGTCACAGCTAGTGAGCGGCAGAGCTGGGATTAGAACCCATGACCTCTGACTCCAAAGCCTGTGCTCTTTCCACTGAGCCATGCTGTTTCCCCAAGGCCAGGGTATACTTCTGTTGTTCATTCTAAAATTTGTCTGCATTTTACCTCTATTTCTGCCTACCTGTGTATCATTTAAATTGCATATTTTTGTGCAACCAAGGATAAACACACCCACAGTAAATTTTAAGTAAAGGAACTCTAAGTATGTGTCCAAGAAGATATGCTACTTTTTGTTTATCAACTTTGTTTTGTTAAGATGTGAATCCCTTTCCATGTATGTGTATACATATATACATATGTATATATATATATATATATACAATTGTGGGTTTTTGAATCCCAGCTCTGCCACTTGTCCTCTGCGCTTAAAAAATACCATCATCATTATTTTATATATATATAATATAAATACATATATTTGTATATATGCATATACATGGCACTCCCCTCCTTAGATGAATTTCTTAGAAGTACATTTACAGATAGAAACCATGAAGAAAGAGGCTGAGGAGACTCAGTGTATTAAATTTTCTTCTCCACTTCAATAAGCCAGACGATTTATGAGCGAGATATGCACATCATCTGAATATGAATTGAGGAACTGATTAATAAGTTCCCATACACCGAAACTCAGACAGCTGTTTAGGGAAGTGCCTGCTCCCTTCACTTGAAGCTAACAAGGACATATTCGTACCAGAGGGTCTCCATGTAGATCCTTAGATTCATTCCATTACTGAAGATTGGTTTAAATTGCAGCTGCTTTTGGATGGTTAAGAGCTAAGCTTCATCGTGTTCTCACTAATCTCTTCTCTAATGCTTGTTGTTTAGTGTATTAACAAAGTTGTGTTCAGTGTAATTTTCTAAACAGGATCCCATAAGTGAGCTGAGAAAAGTCTTTGTACGTGTCGAATTCATTTTGTCTTGGCAGTGTCTCTCTTTGTAGGTCTCAGTGGATCTCGATAGATGCAGTTAATCCCTTGCTCTCTCTGTCTCTCTCCCTCCACGTCTCCCCATTATTCTCTCCTTCTCAGTTCTCTCTCCCTCTCTCTGTTTTGTTTTTCTCTTCTCCACCCACTGGCTAATTCAGCCTCACTTCCTCCGTCCTCACAGGCTGGCTCTGGAGCTCAAGCACAATTTACTCTTGGCCGCTGAAAGCTGCAGAATCGCCAACTTTGGCAAAGGGAGTCACTTTTCCCAAAATGAAAATCAGATTCTGAGGGTCAAAACAAGGTCTTCCTCCTGCCAATTCCTCATGAGGCTTGAGTGGGGAAAAGTGGCCACTACAGGACTGGGTATTTCGTTTCATCTTGGGCCTCAGCAGAAAGGCCAAAGTGTAGAATTTTTCTTGGGTTTGGGCAGAGGAGCTGTGATGGAGCCTGAAATGATCTGAAGTAATTGAAAGGAGCCCTCCTCAGGAAACCTGAGGGCCCTTGCCTCCACCTGACATTACTATAATCCTTGAGTTTATTTATGCCTTCATTTTCGTTGATTGATTTTTCTCTCCGCTTAATTTACGTATCTCATAAAAGTGGGGCACATCAGAGATTCTCTCAATTAATCAATCATTAGCCTTTACTGAGTACCTACTTAGGACCAGGCACTGTATTAAGCACTTGGGAGTGTACAAGTCCCCTGTCCTTAATGAATGTACAGTCCAATTTCTTTCTCTCTTCCTTTCTTCCTCTCTCCCTTTCTTCCTCTCTCCTCTCTCTATTTCTCTTTTTCTTCCTCCTTTTTTTATTTTTGCCACTGTCTCTCTGCTCCCAAAAGACGCACAAACAAAGCTGTTGGTTGTGTTGTCAGTGTCCCCAAACAAATATTCCAAGTTAATCCTGGTATGTTTTCAGTTTCCTGGTTTGTCTTGGGGGTGAAAATCTAGACTCTCTCATTTTTATCTTCTGTAGGTGTCAACAATAAAGAGTTTGGTCTTTCCAGAAAAGAAAGACCAGTGACATTACTTTGTTTCTCTGAATTGGACTCAGAGAAAGAAGCATTGCAGCCTAATGAAAGGAGCGCGGGCTTGGGAGTCATAGAACCTGTGCCACTTTTTTTATGGTGGTATTTGTTAAGCGCTTACTATGTGCAGAGCACTGTTCTAAGCGCTGGGGTAGATACAGGGGAATCGGGTCGTCCCACGTGAGGCTTCCAGTTTATCTCCATTTTACAGATGAGGTCACTGAGGCACAGAGAAGTTAAGTGACTTGCCCACAGTCACACAGCTGCCAAGGGGCAGAGCCGGGATTCGAACCCATGACCTCTGACTCCCAAGCCCGGGCTCTTTCCACTGAGCCACACTTGCTTGCTGGATGACCTTGGGCAAGTCATTCAACTTCTCTATGCTTCCATTTCCTCATCTATAAAATGGGTATTACTTGCACTCCCTTCCCCTTTGACTGTGAGGCCCATATGAGATAGGGATTGTGGGCAACCTGATCATCTCCTATCTACCCCAGTGTCTAGTATGAGCTTGGCACTCAGTAAGCAGCTGAAAAAAAAATTGCAATTATTATTAGAACAATTAATTTATGAATTCCCTTTAAAATGTAAATGATTCCAGGGGAAATGCTAAGACTTGACTGTATTCTTTTGCCAAACTAGTATTTGCCAGAAATGCTAAAGTTTTCATATTTTTGCCTCCGTATTTAACTTGGCAGTTCAGATCTTAGTTTACCACGATGTAGATGAAAAGGGTCCGATGTAGTGTATTTATGAAAAACACAGTTATAAAACCTGATAACTTGTTCTCTCTCCTACTTAGGCTGTGAGACTCACGTGGAACAGGAACTGTGTCTAATCTGATGGTCTAGTGAATAGAGCACAGGCCTGGGAGTCAGAAGGTCATGCGTTCTAATCCCGGCTCTGCCACTTGTCTGCTGTGTGACCTTGGGCAAGTCACTTCACCTCTCTGTGCCTCAATTCCCTCATCTGTAAAATGGGAATTAAGACCGGGAGCCAGAGGTGGGACAGGGACTGTGTCCAACCCAATTATCTCGTACCTACCCCAGCGCTGAGAACAGTGCCTGCCACATAGTAAGCCATTAACAAATACCATACTAATTATTATTATTATAGTAATTGTTAAGCGCTTACCATGTGCCAAGCACTGTTCCAAGCACTGGGGTAGATAGAGGGTAATCAGGTCATCCCATGTGGGGCGCATAGTCTTAATCCCCATTTTACAGATAAGGTAACTGAGGCACAGAGAAGTTAAGTGACCTGCCCCAAATCACACAGCTGATAAGGGGCAGAGCCGGGATTAGAACCCATGACCTCTGACTCCCAAGCCCGTGCTCTTTCCGCTGAGCCACGCTGCTTCTCCGATAATAATCATTATCATTATTATAATCATTATTATTATTATTATTAGGACGGTGCTCCGCTCACGGTACGCTTATAACAAATACGATAACAGCGACGTGAAAAGACCACTCGGACGGGAGGTGGGAAAGAGAAAACATACTGAATTGGCTTGCCCGGACGGACACGGGTGAGACCGTAACAAGGCCTAGGCAACATTTATAACTTATGTCTCGATGCTCCTGCTGCATTTGCTGCTGCTAGGGATTGAGGAGGTATGATTGGCAGAGGCTGGAGGCTGGCATAGTAACCCGGAGCAGGGGAAGAGAGAGTGATCTCGTTGAAACTCGTTGGAAAAAAGTCAGTCACGAAATCGGTGCCCGAGCCAAGACAGATAATACCAAAATCAGTCCTTTCCTCTCCTTTAAAACTGCAACCGTTAATCCAAGCATTTATCCTATCCCGCCTTGATTACTGTATCAGCCTCCTCGCTGACCTTCCTGCCCCCTGTCCCCACTCCCATCCAAACTGCACTCTGCTGACTGAATCACTTTTCCACAGAAACATTCAGACCAGGTTTCCCCACTTGTCAAGAACCTCCAGTGGTTGCCCACCTACCTCTGCATCAAACAGAAACCTTACCATAGATTTTAAAGGACTCAATCACCTAGCTCCCTCCTAACTCACCTCGCTACTCTCCTATTACAATCCATCCCACGTACTTCGCTCCTCTAATGCTAACTTTCTCACTGTACCTCGATCTCGTCTAACTCACTGCTGATTTCTCACCCACGTCCTGCCTCTGGCCTGGAACTCCCTCCCTCTTCCTGTCCTATAGGCAATTTACTTTCCCACTCTTCAAAGCTTTCTTGAAGGTACATCTCCTCCAAGAGGCCTTCCCTGATGAAGCCCTTTTTTTCCTTTGCTTCCACTCCCTCTGCATCATCCTGACTCATTCCCTTTATTCATCCCCCCTCCCCTTTCAGCCCCACAGCATTCATGTACATATCTGTGATTTTTTTTATTTATATTGATGTCTGTCTCCCCCTCTAGACTGTAAGCTCATTGTGGGCAGGGAATGCGTCTGTTACATTGTTACATTGCAATTTCCCGAGCACTTAGTACTGTGCTCTGCACCCAGGAATCGTTCAGTAAATACAACTGACTGACTGATTGTCTGACACACTGTATGGTAGAGTTGAGCCTGAGAAGTAATTTAGGACTTATAACACTCTCCCAATAAGAAGTTTCCATGAGAAGGAGGAACTCTGTGTCTGTGTGTGTATCTATGCATTTGTGAACTCTGTGGTGGAGAGAGGGCCAGAAAATGGCCCAATAAAAGCTTAATCCAGCAAGATGGAGAAGCATGTGCCTAAGGCTTAAAGTAAATTAGACTGGGCCTAAAGAAATTTAATAAACTCTGCCCTTCCTTTTCTATTTTCTTCCTGTTAAGTTTTCACGGGAATTTGTGGAGAAAATTGAATAATAGGTCTACACCAGGTGAGCGTGTTTTTCCCGAATAAAATTTTCAGAAGACACGACTTGTTCTGCCGTGGTAGGCTGAGGTAGGCTGTATGCTTAGAAACTAACCAATGGTGAAACAGAGGTAGGGATACCACAATTGTTCAGGGAGGCCTACACCCCCAGGCCAACCTCCGTGCCTCATTTTCCCAGGGTCTTTTGAGCCATCTCTCAGTCTCCCATCAACCCTGTCACCCACAGAACTTAAACAGTAACATTGGTGGGTTGAACCAATGGTCCTTCCCATGCAGGATTCTGCCTTCAACAGTGTCAAGGGGTTTTGTTTGAAGGAATCAACCTTCAGGACGCCTACCCTAAGAGGGATGGTCATACCACTTATCATCTCTAACTCCCCTCCTCTTCTCTGCCCTCCCTCCTAATACCTCACTGGGAACTGAGAAGCAGTGTAGCCTAAGGGATAGAGCTCAGACCTGGAAGTCAGAAAGACTCGGGCTCCAATCCTGACTCCGCCACTTATCTTCTGTGCAACTCTGGGCAAGTCACTTCACTTCTCTGGGACTCGGTTACCTCATCTTTAAAAAGAGGATTAAGACGGTGAACCTTGTATGGGATAGAGCCTCCCTCTAACCTGTTTAACTTGTATTTAACCCAGTGGTTAGTACAGTGCCAGGCATATAGTAAGTGCTTAACAAATACCATAAAAACAAAACGAAAAAAGCCTGCTCGTCCAACTATTTATTCAAACCCCTTTTGAATGTACTTCTATTTTCTGTTGCCACAACTTTCTGTCGTAACAACTTCCACATGCTTGCCGCCCAGAGCGTGAAGTGTTTCTTTTTTTTTATTTTCATCTGACTACCTTTAGACTCCGATGGATGTCCCATTGTCCTGGTGTTGGGGATTTGGTCAACAACAACTCCGGGTTTCTTCTAGCCTCCCCCTTCCTGTGACCAGCATAGGTAACTTAATCCAAGCAGTTGATGTTAAGATTATAGGGGTGGAAGACGGAAAGGGCAAGTCCACCAATGCCCCCAGCAGCAATTAGGAAACGGGATTGCAAGCTCCTTGAGAGCTGGGATTGTCTCTATCAACTCTACTGTATTCTCCTGATCGCCTAGAGCAGTGCTCTCTACAGAGTGAAAATTTGTTTTTGTAATGATACTCGTTAAGCATTCACTATGTGCCAGGCACTCTAATAAACACTGGGGTAGATACAAGGTTGTCTGGTTGAACGCGGCCTCTGTCCCGCGTGGGGCTCACAGTCTTAATCCCCTTTTTACAGATGAGGTAACTGAGGCACAGAAAAGTGAAATGCCTTGCCCAAGGTCACACAGCAGGCAAGTGGTGAAGCTGGGATGAGAACCCAGGCCCTTCTGATTTCCAGGCCTGTGCTCTCTCCACTAGGCCGTGTTGATGTTCAAAATATGTCGCTGACCGATTGATCAAATAGTCTTCGAGCATACCTCTGCCGCATTCAGTAGCTCTGCCACTTGTCAGCTGAGTGACTGTGTGTAAGTCACTTAAATTCTCTGTGCCTCAGTGACCTCATCTGTAAAATGGGGATTAACGGTGAGCCTCACATGGGACAACCTGATTACCCTGTATCCACCTCAGCGCTTAGAACAGTGCTCTGCACATAGTAAGCGCTTAACAAATACCAACATTATTAAATACCATTAGGGTTAAGTTTTCTGAGTTAGAAAAAGGGTGGGGGAAGTATGACGATCCATTTGGTTGAAGTGAGGGATAGAGCGTGGCCCGGTGGATAGACCATGGGTCTGGGAGTCAGCAGGACCTTGGTTCTAATCCCGGCTCTGCCCGTGGTCTGCTGTTTGACCTTGGACAAGTCACTTCACTTCTCTGTGCCTCAGTTACCTCATCTATAAAATGGGGGTTAAGATTGCGATCCCTAGGTTGGACAGGGATTGTGTCCAACCTGATTGGTTTATATCGACCCCAGCGCTAAGTACATTGCCTGGCACCTAGTAAGCACTCATCAAGTACCATAAAAATAAATAAAAAGTTTGGTCAAGTACAGAAAGCACCACTGCATAAAGACCAGCTGCCTTGACTCCCAGATTCTCGGTTAGCAGGAGTTTACTACAGTGCAGCAGAGTTATGACAAGTTATGATAGGTAAAGTCTGTCTGCACTGTATACATTTTAATGGTCAAAGAAGTATGTGCTCCTTCATTAGATCATAAACATTTTGATGGTAGAAATGAAGCCGACCAATTATAACGGAGAAGCAGCGTGGCTCAGTGGAAAGATCCTGGGCTTGGGAGTCAGAGGTCATGGGTTCGAATCCCGGATCTGCCACTTGACAGCTGTGTGACTGTGGGCAAGTCACTTTCACTTCTCTGTGCCTCAGTTACCTCATCTGTAAAAATGGGGATTAAGACTGTGAGCCTCACGTGGGACAACCTGATGACCCTGTATCTTCCCCAGCGCTTAGAACAGTGCTCTGCACATAGTAAGCACTTTACAAATACCAGCATTATTATTATTATCATTACTAGAATAGCCATTCATTCAATTGTATTCACTGAGCGCTTACTGTGTGCAGAGCACTGTACTAAGCGCTTGGGAGAGTACAATAGAGCAATAAAGAATCACATTCCCTACCCACAACAGGCTTCCAGACTAGAGTGGGGGAGACAGACATCAGTACAAATAAATGAAATGACAGTTATGTACATAAGTGCTGTGGAGTTGGGAGGGGGGGAAGAGCAAAGGGAGCAAGTCACGGTGATGCCGAGGGAGTGGGAGTTGAGGAAAAGTGAACCTCAGTCTGGGAAGACTCCAATAGCCCTGTCAACATTTGCGGCTCCTGTAAGCCAATCCTACCGTTTGACCGATTAAGGTGCATAGACTCCTCATTATTAGGAAAGAGGAAGCTCCTCCCCCAGGGACACCGAGAAGGATGTCTGGCGAGGTGATTTTCTCCTGACGGTGCCACTGTCTAGCTGCATGATTTATGGAGAAAGGATAAAGCTAATGATGCCTCGCAGGATAGTGCACCTTCTTCAACGCCCCAAATGCTTTGCAAATCCAATCTTGATTCCCCCTCTCAGCATACCTCAGATAGGGGCTGGGCATCCATTAGTAAACCCATTTTCAAGGGGCGCAAATGAGGCACACGGAGATAAAAAGATGTCAAAACCGCGTATCATTTCAGTGCTGGGCCTAAGCTCCCAAATTCGGTATTCCCTAATTCACAGACCTGGGATGAATATGTAAGTGGGGCTCTAGGAATGTCTGAGGAATCCACCACGCCTATATGGCTACAGAGTCAAGCCCAGAGGGTTCAAGAGCAAGAAAACCTGAATGAACTCCATCTCTGGCCATACTGAGACAGGAACTCAGGACGTTCAACGCTCCCCATCGACCATTCATTTTCCTTGTGATCTCAAAGAAGTCATTCAATCACTTGTCCCGTGGTGATACATTTAAAGTACCAATGTGGCTCACACTTTCCTATCCATCCAAACTGTTACCACATTAATCGAAGCACTTATTCTATCCTGGGTTGATTACAGGATCGGTTTCCCCTCAGCCTCCTCCCACTGAAATCCACAGTTCGCCCTCCCGCCCAGATCATTTTTCTACAAAAACATTCAGTTCATGTTTCCCCACTCCTCAAGAACCCCCAGCATTTGCCCATCCACCTCCAAGTGAAACAGAAACTCCTTCCCATCGGCTTTAAAAAACTCCATCGCCTCTCCCACTCCTACCGTATTTTCCTGATTTCCTACTACAAGCCAGCCCTCACACTTCACTCCTCTAATGTCAACCTCTTCACTGTACCTCAGTCTTGTCTATCTTGTGGGCAACCCCTCACCCATGTCCTGTCTCTGGTCTGAAACTCCCTACCCCCTCCTATCTGACAGATGATCGCTCTCCCCACCTTCAAAACCTTAAGGAGGTTTTCCCTATTTAAATCCTCATTTTCTCTTCTCCAAATCCCTTGTCACCCTTGCTCTTGAATTTGCACCCTTTATTCACCCCACCCTCAGTCCCACAGAACATCATGGCTCACTTGATAGGGCACAGGCCTGAGAGTCAGAAAGTTGAGGGTTCTAATCCCGGTTCTGTCTGTTGTCAGCTGTGTGACCTTGGGCAAGTCACTTCACACCTTTTTGCCTCAGTTACCTCATCGGAAAATGGGGATTGAGACTAGGACCCCAATGTGGGACAGGGACTGCGTCCAACCCTAACTTGTGTGATTCTACCCCAGTGCTCAGTACAATTCTTGGCCTACAGTAAGCACGTAACAAATTCCACAATTATAGATGCAATTTATTTATTTATTTTAATGTCTGCCCCCCACCCCAACCCCTAGACTCTAAGCTTGTTGTGGGCAGGGAATGTGTCTATAAACTCTGTATATTGTATTCTTCCTGTTCTCTGCACATAGTAAGGATTCAATAAATAAGATTGATTGATTGACCCTTTACTGACAAGAGTGAAATCTAGACAGGGAGAAGGGGTGCTAGGTAGGATCCCCATGCCAAGCAGCTTCTCCTCCCATTTGGAAGTTCTCTGGCACCTGAGAAGAGAAGGGGAAGATGGATGGGGGGGAAGAAAAGAGGAAAATGGGGCAGGGAGATTTCCCAAGCATAGCCTTTCTTATAAGCATAATTCACTTAAGGATCTCTACAGCTGTATTTCTACAATCTGTCATTCACCTGCAATGAAACACAGCCTATTTCCTCATGTGGACTTCCAAATGACACAGAGACCTTTGGGTAAAAACGCTCTGATTTCCTCATATGTAAAGGTTGGGCATTTCCTCGGTCTACTCTTGGAGGGATTATCATAGGTAATTAAACATACTTCATTAGCAGAAATATCTGGTGCCAAATCTCTCTTTTAGTAATGACTTTGGAATTGAGAATGCAGATGAAGCATTAGGGCAGATACACGGCAGACAAGTGGCAGAGCCGGAATTAAAACTCACTACAAACTGAGTTCCGGTTGCTCAGATCTGACACCACTAGAATCAAAGGATTGAAAGTAGCATGCCAGAAGTTGTGATCCTCCAAAGGTGAGGAAAGGGTTAAGGCAATATCTATCCAAACCCTGACTCTATGGCCCCAGGGAAGAAGACCTGGATTTGTCAGGACAGACTTGACCTCAGTGAGGGATCATTAAGCTTACCTAGTGAGGACCTCAAGAGACTTGAACACATAGTCCCATCCCTTGGGGTTATGCCACTGGAGTTAGACTTTTAGCTAGTGACCAGCTGGGATTCCATTTCAGCTTTGGTTATGGATTAGTCCTTGGAGCTCTTGGCCACGTGATTCTTTGCAGATGACTCTTGGCTATGCTAAGAATATGGAGCCAGAGAGAATCAGTGTGGCCTAGTAGATAGAATGTGGGCCTGAGAATCAGAAGGTCCTAGGTTGTAATTCTGGCCTTGCGATTTGCCTGCTGTGTGACCTTAGACTTATCTATACCTCAGTTCCCTTATCTGTAAAATGGGGATTAAGACAATGAACACCTGTGGGACATGGACTGAGTCCAACTGATTAGCTTTTATCTCCCCCCAGCCCCACACACATGTGCTCAGTACAGTGCTTGGCACCTAGAAACCACTTAACCAATGCCATCAAAAGAGCTTCCTAAGTAGTCTGAAAGAGGTAAAAGAGATCAGTGATTGACTCCTGTCTTCCCTCAGGACTTAAGCTCATTGTTCTTTTAATTTCCAAGCCTACAGATCAACGGGGACCTTCAAACCATACCCGAATGGATTGGCCATTTTGCCCAGGACAGTTTGGTTGCTCCTTAGAAGTATCTCCATCAGCCTCATTCACTTCACCTCCTCCAACTGGAGGGTTTGCCCTGGTCGGTGAAAAGAAGCAGAGTTCCTTAGAGTGCTGATTCAGGCCACATACCATCTGGCTGGGCCCAGCTGGCACCCTGTGAAAGTTCTGGCATGGACCATTCACGTTGGGAACACCAGCCTGGCTTCTGAACAATTTGTAAAGCACGTTGTCAAGATGGAGAATTCAATTTTGATTTTGATTATGGTTATTACTGCATTTAAAAAGCCTGAATCCTTCCAAGATTTCTACCGATTGTCCCAGAAAGAAAACATTTTCATTGTGTGGCCATGATTGGGAACACATGTACCAGACACACCCCACTTAGCTCGGCTTGTCTCCCTCTCTTTCCTCCACTCTCTTCCTTCTCCTCTCCCTCTCCTTCATCTTCCCTTTCTCCAACCTCTTTCTCTCCTTTCAGCCCCACCCTGCCCCGTGTTACCAATTAAACAGAAACCAAGCCAAATTTGGCGTTTCCTTTCCGGACTTGATTGCGGAGGCCGGGTGGATTAATTACCTGAAGAAGCTCTGAATTCCCTTAGGAGCAATCAATAGTGGGATGTGGGGTCAGGCTGCTTGAGGAGACATGACTAATTTAAATCTCCACCCAACCAGGAAAGAAATTAATTTTAATGGAAGGCAGTGTGGTCTCGGGTTGGAGGAGGAGTACGAAGGGGAGGGTAGGAATTTGGGAGTCCTGTTTTCTATTCCTAGCTCTGCTACTAACTTCTCTGTGAGACACTGGGGAATTTTGACTCGCTTATTGAGGGATGTTGGTAGGTTCCTCACATGGAATCTTCCTCCAGGTTTAGAGGGTTTTTCATGGTCCTTGCGGGGTAGGGAATAGGTAACAGAGGAGACCTAAGTTCTTGCATTAATTATCACCATGGGGTGTTACCAGCATCAAGTTGCAAAAGAAAGGGGTGCATTGTTCTCATTTTTTTTTCTGCACAGAGTTAGCTTGAGGAGCTAGGTTCAGTAGGAGAAATTCTCACTGGTAGCCAAAATGCCAGTATTTTAATAGTTACTTCATCTGAGGTTCTTAGACATTAAGTTTAGGATGGGATTTATTGCTGGAAATGGCAGAGATAAGTCCATGTAGCCTCGGCTAATCAGACACACACACACACACACACACACACACGAATATATTGAGAGAGCAAGAGAGAGAGAGAGTTATATTTTTTTAATTCCCATTTACTTAAAGTAAACAAACAGAGAAACCAGGCCCTCAGCCCCATTACTTCAATAAATAATTGTAGGTTTCTAGATTTAGAATATTGATTTAAGCAGTCCTTTTCTTCTAGAAAACTCTGTAGAGTAACCACCCACATGCCCCCTTCCTACTGAGCTAACCGGTGCAGAATCCCCTCCCGGAAGTGGAAACCCACAACGCCCATAAGTGAAATGGGTCTCAGGCAAGGAGATATCCTGGACTGGACTAGGGTTGACCTTCAAGTGGTTAGTGAAGAGGAGAAACTCACTTGCCACAAACAGCAGTAAAATTCCAGCTGCCCTACAAAGGGTCAGTTGATCGGTATTTTCACTCAACTGTGCTTTTCTTTTTAATGGTATTTTTAAAGTTTTTACTTTGTGCCAGGCACTGTACTAAGCACTGGGATAGATACAAGCAAATCAAGTTACTCCCAGTTCATGTCCTACATTGGGCTCACAGTCTAAATCCCCATTTTACAGATAAGGTACCTGAGGTACAGAGAAGTTAGGCAATATGCCCAAGGTCACTTCTCTCCCTTTCTATCCCTCTCCCCGTCTCCCCGGAACTTGATGAAATCGGTATCGTTAGCCTGGGAGACCCACGAACTTTGGAAAAATAAACAGCATGGTTTGGGGTGGGGGTTAGAAGTGGCTTAGTGGAAGACAGAGTGAATGAGAAACAATCATAGATTGCAGGTCAGGATATTATATGCCCCCATTTAAAAGAAATTTTATGGAAGATGGTCTTCATGGGCCTAAAACCTATATCCTAAAGAAAGGATCAAGGAGGCTTGTTCCAATCATCTTTCCTTGTTCTGTAATAAAAATGTATTTTTTTCCCAAGAACAATTTAGTATGGCCAATAAAAGCCAGGCTAATTTCTAAATCAGCATGTAGCCAAGTCAGCCACCCAGTAGCTCTGTCCTTGGGCAATATAACTGAAGTGCACACAATCTATACTAAAGCGATCAGCTTCTCTCTGGCCTGCCAAGGGGATGCGTTAGCTGAGCCCAAAATATGACAGGAGGAAATTTATGTGCAACTTTTACACATAATATCTCATTATGACTCTTCCCAATCTTTCAATTTTAAAAATAAACGGCCTTTGTAATGATTTTACCAGGAGGACGTTGGAAGTAAGATTGAAAAGGAAAGAGGAAAGTGGCTTGGAGACTGTTATTTCTTTCTTTTCTCCTCTTCTCATTTTTTATGGGGTTTCCCTACCCCCTCACCCATTTTTTTTTTCCTGAAGATATTTCCACTCAATTTAGAAAGAAATGGAATTTTTCTTGGTCAGGGTTTTCAAATCACAGAACGACCAACTTAATGAGGTCTCTGGCAATAGCAAAATCATTTCGACTGGTTGGTAAATAATGAAAGTTTCCACCTAGGTGGCAGTTGCATTTCAACTCAACCTTGGGAGTTTCAAGTTAGGCCCCAAGTCTTCCTCATTCTCTCCCCAAAGAAAAGTTGAGGGGGACCACTGAGGCTGAGGGTTAAATGACCAGGGTTTGCCATGATATAACCAAATCCCTGTTGGCCTTCCACCCTTTTCCGTCTATTCTTGACAGAGAACAGGCCACGGTCAAAATGAGGTGCAAAGATCAAGGGGCAAGACTGAAGAAGCAGTCAATCCCCTCTGCCCCCGCCTCCCAAACTGGGCCATTTTGACCACTGGAAATCACATGGGTTCTGTATGTTGTTTTTAAGGTGGTACACCGTGTTTTTTTTCTTTGGATCTCGGCGGAAATATGTCATTTCCTTTCTTCCAGAAGAATCTCCCTTCCTTTTGTCCACTGGCTCTCCCACCCTCACCCTAGGCATCTCCCTCCTCTTTATCCTCAGTTCTAGTAGAGACGTGGGTATACCAGGAGTTAAATGTGCAGTTAAGCAGAGACTCTGGTCTCTTGTAACCCCAGAGACTATTTCTGCCCTTGGGAGTGGCCGTGATTTATTCACTTAAATCACAAGGTGGGAGAGGAGGGAGGACAGATCAAAAGTCTGACCCAGCTCCCTAAGTGGCCAAGGTAAATTTCCCTCTATAGCATATTTAGCAAATGATCCTATAAACCCCAGACGAATCTATCAGGGAAGGCAAAAAAATGGTCTCCATTGTCTGGTGAGGAAATCGCAGCATGGTAGGCTCTGGGAGCCCCCTCGGCGGAGAGGGGTAATTTCCTTGGCTTTACCCCTCTCTAATAAATCACTGCTGCAGAGTCTGTGTGGCCTCTCTGGTTGGTCTAGGGAGCAAGTAACCAGAACTAAAAATCCTGTAAGGTGATGCCAAGCACTGGAATGCCACCACACCCCTGGGCAAGCTCTCCACCAGCTTTCTGTGGAAATGAATTCCGTCTGGAAGCAAATATCCCCTAAATGCCCAGAAATATGCACATTGGACCCGAGTGTGTCTTTCTTGCTTTCTGGCACTAAGGTCCCTCAAGTGTAGTTGGTTACTCAGAATTTTATAAGATACAGCACACATGGTTTCATCATTTTTACCCACGCCGAAAAAAAACACATACCTTCTCCACAAGACGTCCACACCCAGGCACAGGGCCCAAAGGACCACACTCTCCAATTGTTCTGATTTCCTCTAACTGCTATAAAAGTGAGTATGTTTGAAATAGCATGAATTAAACCTTTTAAATGTAATGTTTCATTTATTTAAAATGGATCCGGTTTCATGGCCTCTATTTCTTTCACTGGAATTCCTGCCGATGCAGGGGCTCACAGATTTCTTTCCCTCCCAGATTCCAATCCCTTCCTGACAATGGAGAAAGTTTACCCAGGTTTGTCTCTTCTGGCCCTGGTCAAGGTGGTAGGGAAATTGTTGTTCGGAATCATCAGTATCGTTATTATTATTATCATGTGAGAACCAGAGTGGCATAGTGGATGGAGCATGGGCCTGGGAATCAGAAGGACCTGAGTAAAATCATGGCTCCACCACTTGTCTGATGTGTGACCTTAGGCAAGTCACTTCCCTTCTCTGTACCTCTGTTACCTAACCTGTAAAATGGGGAGTAAGACTGAGAGAGCCCCATGTGGGACGCAGACTGTGTCCGGCTTGATTAGCTTTTATCTACTTCTGTGCTTGGTATAGTGCCTGGCACGTTGTAAGCACTTAATAAATACCTTAAAATAGTCAATGTCTTAAACGCTTACTTTGTGCTAGAGCACTGTGCTAAGACAAGTACACAGTTTCATTTCGGACTCAGTTTCTATTCCATACAAGGACAGAATCTAACAGGTAGGGAGAAGCTGCTGTCTCAGTTCTGCTGTACATGTTAGGAAACTGAGTCACAGAGAGGTTGAATGACTTACCCAAAGTCACCCAGCAGGCCAACGTCAAAGTTCAAGACTAGAACCTGGGCCTCAATTCCTAGTTCCATTAGGTCATATTGCTCCCAAAGTATTTTTATGCCGTTGATACAGTGTTCCCTGACAGTAGAAACCCATTTCTCCTTGTTCTCAGGGGCGAACACTTACCTCTGGGACTTATTAGCCAATGGATAACCCAGCCAGAGACTCAGAAACTTGTTTCTGAACCTTTTCGCAAAGGTCAACTGAGAGATGGAGGAAAAAGGGAGGTCACATTGCAGATGGCCAAGTTTCAAACCCACTTGGATCACATGAATCTGAAGAGTCAAACTGAACTTGAGACCCTGGTGAGGTTCAGCTTCTATTTACAGCTGGCAAAACACCACTTCCTGTTTCTAAGAAAGAGCAATGTTTAAGGGTACTGTGGACATCTTGCACAACCTCAGACTGAGTTATTAGAGGCTGGTGGTGAGAAGTTTGGGGTCAGGGTCAGGAATCCAAAATGATAATGATAATAATAATAATAACATTTGTTTAGTGCTTATTTTGTGTTCTAAGGGCTGGGGTGGATACACGCAAATCGGGTTGGACACAGTCCCTGTCCCACATGGGGCTCACAGTCTTAATCTCCATTATATAGGAGAGGTAACTGAGGCACAGAGAAGTGAAGTGACCTGCCCACAGTCATACAGCAGACAAGTATCAGAGCTGGGATTAGAACCCAGATCCCTCTGATTCCCTGGTCTGTGCTCTGCTCCACAGTGACTCTTTATCCACCTGGGTCCGATGACTCTTTATCCACCTGGGTCCGACTAGTCACGGGAAGAGTGAGAGCGATAGGACAATAGTCCTAACCACCTCCACATGGCTTCCGAGTGTGTGTGGAAGAAGGAACTGAGCCAGTTAGTTCAAACAATAAGGTTTCCTGGAGAACCGATCCAGATTTCCCAGGTTACTTAGGACAAGGGTGACCCATTTAGAGAACCATCCTAATCAATAAATAAGACTGTGAGCCCCTCCTGGGACAAGCTGATAAACTTCTATCTCCCCCAGTGCTTAGAACAGTACTAGTCACATAGTAAGTGCTTAACAAATGCCATAATTATTATTATTAATAATAATAATAATAAATCCATAGTATTCATTGAGAGCAGAGGACTGTACTAAAACTTTGGGAGAGCACAATATGATAGAATTGGTAGATTTGATCCATTCCTTCAAGGAACTTACACTCTAGTAGAGGAGACAGGCATTAAAATAAATTCCAGGAGGAGAAGCAGCAGAGTACAAGGATATGTACATAAGTGCTGTCAGGGTGGGGTGGGTAACTAAAGGCTAAAGGATACAGTCTCAGTCATTCAATCATATTTATTGAATGCTGACCTTGTGCAGAGCACTGTACTAAGTGCTTGGAGAGTACAATATAACAATATAACAGAGTAAATAGACATATTCCCTACCCAGTCTAGATGGGGAGACAGACATTAATAGAAATAAATAAATCACAGAAATGTACATAAGTTCTGTAGGACTGAGAGCAGGGGTGGTGAATAAAGGGAGCAAATCGGGACCATGCGGAAGGGAGTGGGAGAAAAGGAAATGAGGTCTTAGTCAGGGAAGGCCTCTTTGAGGAGGTGTGTTTTGAAGGTGAGACTTCAAAGGATAAGGTTCTGAAGACGAGGTAATTGTCTCTCAGAGGTGAAGAGAGAGGGCGTAGTTTGTAGATGATGCAGAAGAGAGGAAGGATAGAGCAGGGAAATAAGAGGTTAGTCAGGGAAGGTTTCTTGGAGGAGATACCATTTTGGAAGGACTTTGAAGGTAGGGGGAGTGATGGTCTGTACGATACTGAAGCGGGAGGGAGTTCTAGGTCAGAAGCAGGACGCTGGTGACAGATCAGCAGCGAGATAGACAAGAAGTTGGTGTTAGAAAAGCCAAGTGAAAATTTTGGGTTGTGGTAGAAAATCAGTGAGGTTAGACAGGAGGGGATAAAGTGATTGAGTGCTTTTAAGCGAATGGTAAGGAGTTTGAAAGGGTGGTGGATAAGCAACCACTGGAGGTTCTTGAGGAGTGGGAAAACACTGATTCAATGGTTTTGTAAAAAAAAAAAAATGATACAGGCAGCAGAGTAAAATATGGATGGGAGTGGGGAGAAACAAGAGGTCAGGAGGGCAGCAAGGAAGCTGATCCACTAGTCAAGGTGGGATGGGATAAGTGCTTGGAACAATGTGGTGGCAGTTTAGATGGAGAAGAAAGGGTGGATTATAGCATTATTGTGAAGGTAGAACCAACAGGATCTGGTGACAGATTGAACATGTGGATTGAATGAGAGAGATGAACTGAGGATAATGCCAAGGTTACAGACTTGTGACGCAGGGAGGACGGTGTTGCTGTCTACAATAATGACAAGTCACAGAGAGGAAAGGTTTTGGGTGGGAAGATGAGAAGCTCCAATTTGGACTTAAGTTTGAGGTTTAGGTGGGACTTCCAAGTAGGGGTATCCAGAAGGCAGGAGGAAATAGGACACTGCAGAGGAGGAGAGAGATTAAGGCTGGAGACGTACACTTCAGAATCATCTGCACAGAGATGGTAGTCGAAGCCATGGTAGCAAATGAGTGTTCCATGGGAGTGGCCGTAAATGGAGAATAGAAGGGGTTCCGAACTGAGCTTTGAGGGACCCCCACGGGGGTAAAAGGCAGAGGAGGAGCTCACGAAAGAAACTGAGAATGAATGGCGAGAGATACAGGAGGAGAACCAGGAGAGGACAGTGTCAGTGAGGCCAAGGTTAGATCACGTTTTCAGGAGAATTCATTCATTCATTCAATAGTATTTATTGAGCGCTTACTATGTGCAGAGCACTGTACTAAGCGCTTGGGATGAACAAGTCGGCAACAGATAGAGACAGTCCCTGCCGTTTGACGGGCTTACGGTCTAATCGGGGGAGACGGACAGACGAGAACAATGGCACTAAACAGCGTCAAGGGGAAGAACATCTCGTAAAAACAATGGCAACTAAATAGAATCAAGGCGATGTACAATTCATTAACAAAATAAATAGGGTAACGGAAATATATACAGTTGAGCGGACGGGTACAGTGCTGTGGGGATGGGAAGGGAGAGGTGGAGGAGCAGAGGGAAAAGGGGAAAATGAGGCTTTAGCTGCGGAGAGGTAAAGGGGGGATGGCAGAGGGAGTAGAGGGGGAAGAGGAGCTCAGTCTGGGAAGGCCTCTAGGAGGAGGTGATTTTTAAGTAAGGTTTTGAAGAGGGAAAGAGAATCAGTTTGGCGGAGGTGAGGAGGGAGGGCGTTCCGGGACCGCGGGAGGACGTGACCCGGGGGTCGACGGCGGGATAGGCGAGACCGAGGGACGGCGAGGAGGTGGGCGGCGGAGGAGCGGAGCGTGCGGGGTGGGCGGTAGAAAGAGAGAAGGGAGGAGAGGTAGGAAGGGGCAAGGTGATGGAGAGCCTCGAAGCCTAGAGTGAGGAGTTTTTGTTTGGAGCGGAGGTCGATAGGCAACCACTGGAGTTGTTTAAGAAGGGGAGTGACATGCCCAGATCGTAGGGGTGGTTGAAAATATCAAAGGCAGCTGAGACGTAGAGGAGGATTAAGATATAGTAGAGGTCTTTGGATTTAGCGAGAAGGTGATAATAGGTGAACAGGAGACCTGTAATTCAGAGTCTGCCTTGGGAGTCATCAGTCACTCTGGTCAAACAGTCAATCAAGCAAGGATATTCACCGAGTGCTTGCTGTGTGCAGAATACTGGACTAAAGAAACCGAAGTGTCAGTGTGGGCGAAACACTTTGGAAAGATTTCTTTATAAGAAGTAACACTTTCTGAGGTCAGATCGTCAATGAGAAAAGTGGTTTGGGTTTGCAAGTTATTCATTTGTTGAAAAAATGTCAATGCCTTTTGGGGAAATTTGTAGGGGTGATTGGAATTATCTGGTGACTTCACTAACAGTGCTTTTTGAGGGGCCGGCCAAACTTGCCAGTGCTTAAGGCCTAGCACTCTTGCTCTGGGATGGCTGTCCCTAGTAAATAATGGCAGAGAAAAAACTGTGCTCCAGATAGATGACCACTTGCCTGCTGTGTGACCTTGGGTAAGTCACTTTACTTTTCAGTGCCTCAGATTCCTCACCTGTTCTCCCTCCTACTTGAACTAGGAGTCTCTTGTGTGACAGGGACTGTTTCTTTATCTACCCCAGCGCTCAGTAGAATGCTTGGCCCCTAGTAAAGATGAGTCAAATACCACTATTATGGAGCTCGCTTCAATTTAATGCTATTGAAGTTGAAAAGAATGTGTGTTTATCAGAGAGAAGCAGTAAGGTCTAGTGGAAAGAGAATGGGCCAGGGAGTCAGAGGACCTGCATTCTAATACCAGCTCCACCGTATACTGCTGTATGACCTTGGGCAAGTCACTGAACTATGTCTCCTTTCCTCAGCTGTAAAATGGGGATTCAATACCTGTTCTCCTTCCTATTTAGACTGGAGACCCATGTGAGACCTGGTTATCTTTCGACTATCCAGTGCTTATGCAGTGCTTGAAACACAATAAGCACCTTCAAACACAATAAGCACTTCACAGATAGGATTACTATTATTATTACTATGGGAGATCCTTTCTAAAGCACCTAGACTCACCAAAGTTTAGAAAGGACCAAGCCTACCTCATTCCAAACACTGCTAAATACAACAAGACCCTACATTCCTTATTTAAAGAGGGGGTAATAGAACACCACTCCAATTTTCTTCAACAGGACATATTGCCAAGTGAGATGGCAGGAATGAAGCAAAGTGATTCACTTATGTTTCCTTGTTGAACTGCCAGGCAGACCTTGGGCTTTACCAAAAATGACCTCGGTGAATAAAGTTAGGAAAATAGCTCTGATTACAACATTGCTTTTTTACAATTTTTTTTTTAAGGGAAAATCAAATAAACTTAACCTAGGGTTTCTTGTGGGATGTTTTATGTTCTTGTTGTTGCAGTGTAGACTGTTTGCCAGTGAAAACATAGAAGGGACACAAATGTGATACTAGAACGAGTCCTTTTATTAGCCCGATGGAGAAAACAATAACAGAGCTTTGGGAACATCAGAGGTCCTTCCCTCTTGCTTTCTCGGGGCAGAAGGCAAAACCGCAGTTTGTATATTCCCAACCATCCTAATCTTGTTAGCAGCAGGGACTCACGATACTGAGCTTTCATTCGACTTCTTCCCCCGCGAAGAAAGAAAAAGCTTCGTAAGAACCGAAGCATCTGACATCCGGCCGAACAAAGTTACATTTTCATTTGCATTTTCTTGTTTTATTGGAGGAAAGGAAAAAGAATTGGGTGTGGCTGGGGCACTTAATTTTGTTGGAGTCACACACCAAGATGTTTCTTACAAATAGCTATTCTCATTTATTTTCTATACATTAAAAAGTAGCATGGCCAAGTGGAAAGAGCACAGGCCTGGGAGTCAGAGAACTTGGGATTGAATCCCAGTTCCATCACTTTGCTTCTTTGTGACCTTGCGCAAGTCACTTACACTCTCCGTGCCTCAGCTACTTCATCTGTAAAATGGAGGTTTAGACTGTGAGCCCCATGTGGGACATGGACTGTGTCCAAACTGATTGTCTCGCATCTATCCCAGAGGTTAGTACAGTGCCTGGCACATAGTAAGCGCTTAACAAATACCGTTAAAAAAATGTTCTTTCATCTTAAATGCCAAAGGTAACAAACATATAAGTAGAGAGTAAGGAAGCTGACAGAGGAGTGGGAAGACGTTTCTGTGATTTCAGGATCACGGGAGTGCCTGGGAGAGGGACCAGTGTCAGAAGTGGTTTAGGGCCATTGGAATTGAGATCGGAGTTCAAACGTTATGCATGGCTAGGCAGATGATGCTCTGGAGATGGAAAAGACAGAAATGTGAGATGTTGGATAGGAAGTGCTCAGTTTCCAAGGGAGACAGAAGGGCATCTTTTGCCAAATAGTTATTTCGGGATCCAGTTGACTATTTCCTCCAGGAAGGGATTAATGGATGCAAATTTCTATGTCAAAGCCCTCTACTACAATTCCTTCTGGGACCCTCATGACAAATATGGGATAAGGTGATCATTAGTCCCAACTGTCAGATAAGGAAGTTAATAATAATAATAATGTTGGTCTTTGTTAAGTGCTTACTACGTGCAGAGCACTGTTCTAAGCGCTGGGGTAGATACAGGGTGATCAGGTTGTCCCATGTGAGGCTCACAGTCTTCATCGCCATTTTGCAGATGAGGGAACTGAGGCCCAGAGAAGTGAAGTGCCTTGCCCACAGTCACATAGCTGACGAGTGGCAGAGTCAGAATTCGAACCCATGACCTCTGACTCCCAAGCCCGGGCTCTTTCCACTGAGCCACACTGCTTCCCCTAGCCACATTGCTTCCCCTATTAAGTTAAATTATCTATTGATCTATTCAATTAAAGACCAGGAAGGCTAATAATCATATTATACAATTAACTAATAAATGAGGCTTCTGCCAACTACCCTTGCCAGAGAATGAATCCCAGAATGGGGAAAGATGGTCAAGGAGTGATGTGGTAATGGGAAGCTCAACGGTCCAGAGATTGAATCGAGCAACATGGTGTATTGGATCGAGCACAGGTCTGGGAGTCGGAAGGTCATGGGTTCTAATCCCCAATCTACCACTTGTCTGCTGGGTGACCTTGGACTCGTCATTTCAATTATCTGGGCCTCAGTTACTTCATCTGTAAATAGGGGATTGAGACTGCGAGCCTCACATGAGGCAGGGACTGTGTCCAACGTGATCCGCTTGTATCCATCCCAGTGCTCAGTACAGTGCCTGGCACATAAAAAGTGCTTAAATGCCACAATCATTATTAATGCCTTCTTAATCACTCCTACAGTAGGATGAGTAAGGTCCCATCTCAATGTTCACAGCAACCGGCCATCAGGACAGGGCTCAACAGAGGCCGTGGGAAGAGCAGGGGAACCGAGAGGCAGTTCGAGAATTGACATAGGCCCTGCTATCGATCAATCGTTTTTATTGAGTGTTTACTATCTGCAAGGCATTGTACTAAGCATTTGGGAGAATACGATTCAGCAGAATTAGCGGACATGTTCCCTGTCCATAACCAGCGCTTAGAACAGTGCATAGCACAGAGTAAGAGTTTTACAAATGCCATCATCATCATTATTATTATTATAACAACTCCTGAAGGTGGTGGTTTTATATACATACATTGCACCATGGATTGCTATTTGTACTTGAGCTTTCTTAGCCGCACATGCACCCACCATTTAGATTTCACGTTCAGAGGGCAGATATCAGTCAGTCAATTGTGTTTCTTGAACATTTTCTGTGTGCAGAGCACTGGACTAACCACTTGGGAGAGTACAGTATAACAATGTAAAGACACATTCCCTGCTTACAATGAACTTACACTATTGCACCTTTCCACACACACGTGTAGAGAAGAGCATGGGTCTGGGAGTTTGAGGATCTGGATTCTAACTCCAGCACCAACTGCTTGCTGTGTGACTTTGGGCAAGACACTAAACTTCCCTGGGCATCAGTGTCCTCAACTGTAAAAAAAAAAAAAAAAAAAAGGAGATTGTTCTCCTTCAATCTCAATCATTTATTTAGCAACTGTTGTGTGCAAAGCACAGTACTAGGAGTACAGTACAACAGAGTTGGTAGATAACATGTCCTCTGTCTACATTCTTGCTTCCTTGCTCCAACAAAGATGGAGAGGAACTTGCACAAGGCAATGGATGGCTGTTCCGCTCCTCCTGGTGTGCTAACAGCTACTTTAATAATGTGGCATTGGACCCATAATAATTATGGCATTGATTAAGAACTAACTAGGTGCTAAGTGCTGAAATTCAACACTGGACCTGTTGTACAGGGGGCTCTTGGAAAAATCTTATGCCCATTTTACAGATGAGGAAATAGACGCCCACACAATAAGGCAGGGGCAGAGCCGGGATTTGAACTCTGCTCTCCTGATTCCCAGGGCTTTCCATTAAGTCACACTGCCTCACATCTCTACAGTAGGGACACTGCTGCATGAGGCTATCACAGCAGGGCAAATCAGACAAACGTACTGCTAAAAGGAGAGAATCGGAACGGTGAAGAAACAGAGCTGGGGGTTGGGGGGTGATTATAAAGTGGTCTTCTGGTACAGTGGCAGGAGGGCCACAGGAGAGCAAACAGTTAGCTAGACTAGAATAGGGAGGAAGTTATTTTAATCAGCCTTCTGCCCTGCTGCCGTTCCCAAAGAGCTATTCGGGACTCCCTTTTGGGGTTTCTCGCACCAACATTGTTCGGGAACCTTTGAACACTCATACCTTTCTTCAAAGCCAAACTTGGACACAGTGGTCGATTCTTCTGGAATATGTATTTTTTGATATAGAATGAAAAGCCCTTTAATTGAATATATTAGAAACCTGGGGATCATAACCTAACTTGGAATGGGGCAAGACGCTCATAATGTCAGTGTTTGATCCACGGTTTTACTCAGGAGGCGCTGTAAAAGGACATCAAGTTTTCTTAAGGAGCCGGGGATAAGGGAGAGTGGTGGCCGAGGAAGCGGGGGATTCTGGGAAAGGCCTCAGCCCTTGACCTCCAAGAGGGCCGGCAGTGCTGTTCCTGGACAGAATAAGGAGCCATCCGGGAGTTGTTTCAGAGAAGGTCAGTGTCAGGGTCTCAGGAAGACGGGAAGTGATGATTTTCATTATTCGTGAGAGACTCTAGGTAGAATCCAGATTCTTTCTTGGCTAATGCAGTACTCGGGATAGATTAGTTCAAGATTTTGTGCAGTCCGACCACTTGTTCTGGCAAATAGCCAAGAGTCCGCTTGAGCCCTTCCATCCACCCTTGGGTCTCAGATCCTGCTCCTGCACCAACCTCCCCAGTAGCCATTTTTTAAGGGATTCGCTAAGCGCGTACCGTGTGTCGAACACTGTTCTAAGCGCTGGGGTAGGTACAAGTTAATTAGGTCGGACGCAGTCCCCTTCCCTCATGGGGCTGACAATCTGAGCCAGCCACCACTGTGGATGGTGACCTAGTTGGAGAGACCACAGACCTGGGAGATAGAAGATCTGGGTTCTAATCCTGCCTCCACCACTTGTCTGCCTTGTGTCCTCAAGCAAGTCGCTTACCTTCCCTGGGCCTCGGTTTTCTCATCTATAAATCGAGGACGAAATACGTGTTCCTCCTCGATCTTGGATTTTCAGTTCCATGTGGGACAGGACTATCTAGAATCAACCCCAGCACCTAGTACAGTGCTTGGCACAAAGCAAACCATTAGTACATTTCCCTGTTATTATTATTACATGCACAATAGATCATGACGCTCCTGACACCCTCCTTTGAAGATGGTGAGGGAGTGGGTGCTAATTACAAAAAGTCTAAACAAGTCAGAAAGAAATATTTCTTGGGCCTTGGTTTGGAAACACTCTGGTCGCTCTATTCTGCTTGCAAATAAGATAGACAAACGGTAATATAGCGCTGCGATTATAGCCATCAGTGAGATAAGAATAAAATCTGCCTCATTTCTCCCCGACAGGGCTGCGTCTCGGGGATGGAAATGATTATTTCAGAGCTGGTGCTTGCTTCCTCTTGCGAAAGCATAATGGGACTTAATCAAGCATCGTAAAGTATTTCAAGATCTTGGAAGGAAAGATGCCAGAAAAACGCGAACGAGTAATACCCAGCCCCGACTGCCCCCTTCGCATCCAGAGGGGTGACCGCGACCTGCCCCGTGAACCCCAAGGGCTAGGTTGTCCTGGAGTCAGCAGCCTCTGGGAATGGGAAAAAGAGTCGGCACCCTCCGAAGTAGGGCTAGGAAGTTCGGCTTGGTGGTAACAGCATAGGAGAGGTGGCGGAGGAGGAGGAAGAGGGAGCACTTTGAGAGTAGTGATCATTTCTACTTACTATTGTACTCTCCCAATCGTTCTTCCCAGTGCGCTTCCCAAAATGCTCAAGAAATACTACTGACTGATTGACAGAATGAGGGATGGAAGGAGACATAGAGGAAAAAATGATCACGGAAAAGGAGTGAACATGTGGCTTGGTTGGAAATTCTCGCTAGACTAGAAGATCGTTTAGGGGAGAGATCACGTCTCCCAGCCACGGTGTAGAAGCAGCGTGGCCGAGTGGAGAGGGCAAGAACCTACAAGTCAGTAGGACCTGGGTTCTAATTTCGGGTCTACCACTTGTCTGCTGTGTGACCTTGGACAAGTCACTTCACTTCTCTATGCCTTTAGTTCCCTCATCTGTACATTGGGGATCAGCACCATGAGCCTTATGTGGGACAGGGACTGTGTTCAACCCGATTATCTTTTTTCTACCCTAGAGCTTTAGTACAGTGCTTGGCACATAGTAACTGCTTCATAAATACCCGGTTATTACAGTTATTAGTGTATTGAATTCTCACTAAATGCTTAGTATAGTGCTCTGCACAAAAGTAAGTGCTCAAATACCACTGATTCACTGATAGATGGCGAAGCATATGTTCTAAAGGTATTCCTTCACTTTCCTTCTCTGAGACGCTTCAATCAAACTGGTAGCCACTGGTCATGTCATAAGCCTGAAAAGGGAAAATGGAGGGATTTGAAGCCTCTAGGGTCCCTGTAGCCTGGATCAGATTGACCAAAATCTTATTCAGCAAAGACAATTCCGGTGACGTGGTGAGTAGTTTCCTACCGGGGCATGGTGTCCCGCAAAAGACTGTGAACATCAGGAAGCAGTGTGTCCTAGTGAAAACAGCACAGGCCTGGGAGTCAGGAGGACCTGGGTTCTAATTCTGCCTCTGCCACTTAATAATGCTGGTATTTGTTACACTTTTACTCTGTACTAAGCACTGTTCTAAGCACTGGGGTAGATACAAGGTAATGCCCATTTTACAGATGAGGTAACTGAGGCACAGAGAAGTGAAGTCAATTGCCCAAAGTCTCACAGTTGATAAGTGGTGGAGCTGCGATTAGAACCCACTACCTCTGACTCCCAAGCCCAGGCTCTTTCTACTAAGTCAAGCTGCTTCTCTGCCACCTGCCCGCTGTGTGACCTAGGGAAAATCTATTCACTTCTCTGTGCCTTAGTCACCTTATCTGTCAAATGGAGATTAAGACTGTGTACACCATGTGGGACAGGGAATGTCTCCAACCTGATTATCTTAGTACTGTGCCTGGCACCTAGTAAGCACTTAACAGATACTCTTTAATTAAAAGGAAAAAAAAGAACCTGTTCTTGTATCTCTTCGGTACCGTTATTGTCATCATAAATGTGAACCTCCAAGGCAGTTAGACCATCATCTTTGAGGAAAGCCTCCATCTCTATCACATTAGTAGAATATTAGAACCCCCTCCGTATGCTTTCTTTCTTTTTTTTTCCTAAGAGGAGAGAAACTTGTTTCCCTCCCCTAGTCTAGTCAGTGGCCATCTCTCTGGTCTCCCCTGCAGACCTCCAGGTAGGTCTGTGAAAGGAGTGTGATTTGCACAAGAGACATTTGGTTGGCTTACAAATTTGTGTGTCCCATCAATTCTACCAATCCTGAGGTGAAGGGTTTAAGCTACCATCCAACCTTGATATACAAATTTCATTCAATTGTATCTGAGCACTTACTGTGTGCAGAGCACTGTACTAAGTGCTTAGGAGAGTAAAAAATACCAATAAACAGGCACATTCCCTGCCCACAACAAGCTTACAGGGTAGAGATTTGTCTGAGTGTCCTATCAATTCTGCCCATCCAGAGATAAAGGGGTTGAAATATGATCCGATATGGAGTCACCACCCCCCTGCCCATCATATGATGCAATCTGATGCCAGTCTGTGCCCGCCCCTGGCATCCGGCCCCTCTGAGCCGGACTGCGGCGCTTCCTGAGCTGGGGTCCGCCCATGCCTTGGACCACTGCTGGCCTGCGGGACTTTTTGATCATTTTTTTTTGTTAATAAAAAGAAATCCAACATGAGGCTTCTCATTTTGTCTCCCCCACCCGTCCCACGGGCAGCAGGACCGTTCTGAGGATCAGGGACAGAGCCGCTTTGATTTGCGCTGCTTTCCTGCTCAGAGGGGGAAGGAAAGGGCTGACTGGTGAGTAGACAGATGCCGTCTGGCCCAGTCGGATGGACCTTTCTGTCCCTGGCTCAGTGGTGGAATCTCCTTTGACTCACCCAGCCCTTCTCTGCGACCAACTGGGGGAGCCACTGCTGCAGAGGCTCAGAATGGAGGTCCCCTCCATCCCCGCACTGGGTAACAGTCTGGGAAAATGGGCCACAGTGAAGAAAAATGTGGTTTCTTGCTTCTCCCACACCAGGCCACTGCTCTGGAACCCAGGAAAATGAGCCAGGACAGTGGAGGAAAACACATTTTCCTGCTTCCCCAGTTCCTGTTACAGTTCCAGAGCCTGGGAAAATGTGAGCTGGGACAGTGGAGAGGAGCACACACGATTGGGCTGTGTTATTATTATTATGGTATTTAAGTCCTTACTCTGTAGCAGGCAGTGTACTAAGCGCTGGACTGGATACAAGCAAATCGGATTAGACACAGTCCTTGTCCCACGTGGGCTCGCAAGTCTCAATCCCCATTTTAGAGATGAGGTAACTGAGGTCCAGAGAAGTTAAGTGACCTGCCCAAGATCACAGCAGGCAGGTGGCGGAACTGGGATTAGAACCCACGACCTTCCGACTCCCAGGCCCGTACGTTCCTTCCTCTTGAGCTTCACGGAATGTTCCACCTCCCCCTTCTCCAGAGCGACCTTCTGCTTGGAAAAGTAGGCGCCCGAGCATTTCAAACTATGAGACAGATCTAACAGTAACCTTGAGAAGATGCCTGTTCGCCATCTCATCTTTTTTTTTTTAAATGTTATTGGTTAAGGGCTTAATATGTGCCAGGCACTGTATTAAATGCTGTGGTTGCTACAAGGTAATAGTGTTGGACACAGTCCCTGTCCCACATGAGGCCTCAGTTTTAATCCTCATTTTACAGATGCCATAACAGAGGCACAGAGAAGTTAAGCAACTTGCCCAAGGTCACAAAGCAGGCAAGTTGCAGAGCCGGGATTGGAACTTAGGTCCGTGCTCTTTCCACTAGGCCTGCTCTTTCAAAATCCTTCATGAAGGATTTCACCCAAATGACATTTCTTAGAACAAAATGTGCCAACCTGTCATGGAACACTGACAGTAATTGGTGGAAGCTGGACGCTGGTTCTTTCTCTTCCAAGAGTCATCTTCCAATGTGCCCCCGGGTTTTTGTCTGGCTTTATCATTGACACCGCTTCCCTTCCTAATTAGGCATCTTCTCCTGGAAATGTTAAATGTAGCTGGGAAAGAAGACTTTGTTTTGCATTTTTCCACTTGGAGTTGTTGCACTTTGAAGACAACATTGTAAAAATTCAGTTTACCTAAGGACCTTGTGGAACCCGTGATGCTGAAATATTTCTCCCTCTGGTCCTGACGTCAGATAGCAGTTATCCTGCAGGACTCCTGTTCCTGTATCTTTGCTCATGAAGCTTGTAGATTTAGCCCCTTCGGAATGCCACCCTGAATCACAGTTGCAATGACCTCGGGAAGTTAAGGAAGCAGCGTGGCCCAGTAGAAAGACGCTAGGCCTGGCAATTAGGAGACCTGGGTTTTAATGGCCACCACGTGCCTGTTTTGTGTGATCATGGGCACTTTTCATCATATGAAAAATGCTAATTAAATTCCTGTTGCTATTCTTAGAATACAAACTTTGTGTAGGACAAGGACGGTCTCTGATCTGATTGTGTTATTTTTTCAGGACTTTGCTGGACACATAGTTAAGGCCTTAACAGATATGACAAAGTTTATCTGTGGGAAAGGCTCCTTCAGTCTCTCCTTCATCCTACCCCTTCACCTTCAGGTGAACTCATGGTGTGGGTCATGCCTTACACACTCTCCCTTCCTCTCCCTGGTTTTCCCATCACTGTAGGCAGCACCATCATCCTTCCTATCTCACAAGGCTGTAACCTTGGAGTTGTCCTTGACTCCTCTCTCTCTCTCTCTCTCTCTCTCTCTCAACCCCCATATTCAATCCATCACTAAATCCTCTCCATCCCACCTTCACAACATCGCTAAAATCCAGCCTTTCCTCTCCATGCAAACTGCCACGGTGTTAATACAATCACTTATCCTCTCCCACCTTGATTACTGGATCAGCCTCCTTCCTCCTGTCTCCTCTCACTCCAGTACATACTTCACTCTGCTACCTGGATCACTGCTCTACAGAAAGATTTAGTACGTTTCCCCGCTCCTCAGGAAACTCCAGTGGTTGCCCATCTACTTCTACATCGAACAGAAGCTGCTCACCATTGGCTTTAAAGCACTCAATCACCTCACCCTCTCCCACAACCCAGCCTGCACACTTCACTCCTAATATATTCCTCTAATGCCAACCTTCTCATTGTACCTTCATTTTTATTAATCTTGCCGCTCTTTTGCCCACAACTTGCCACTGTTCTGGAATGTCCCCCCATCCTCATATCCCACAGAAAATTACTCTCCCCCACTTTGAAGCCTTCTTGAACCTCCTCCAATAAGCCTTCCCTGACTAAGTCCTCTTTTTCTTTACTTCCAACTCCCTTCTGCACTGCCCTGACTTGTTCCCTTTATTCATCCACCCTTCCCCCCAGTCCCACAGCACCTATGTCCATATCTGCAACTCCTTTATTCATATTAATGTCTGTCTCTCCCTCTGGACTTTAAGTTTGCTGCGAGCAGGGAATACGACTGTTCATTGTTATATTGTACTATCCCAAGAGCTTAATGCTGAGTGCACTAAATACGATTGACTGACTGGCTGACAAAAGCCACCTCTTCCTTTAGACAGTGGAAGAGCATAGCTAGGTGCTTCTGCTCTGATTAGTGGGGATGTGATTCTGAAAATGGAAATCTAAATTTGGCTGGAAACATTTTTGGTGAGAGGCAGCAGAAGACCCAGCCAACGCCCACATTACAGCCCTGGAGGTGTCAACAGGACACTGACCTACAAACGTGAACACAAAGAAATCAAACACCCATTAACTATACAACTCCAGGCAATTTGTAAGGAACAGGGCGTGCCTGGGATTCACATGGATGGGTTTATATTTGTTTAAAACATTAAGGAGTTTCAGTGGATAGAGTATGGTCCCGGGAGTCAGAGGACCTGGGTTCTGCCACTTGCCTTTGTGACTTTGGGCACCTGGAAACTCGGCACTGTTCAAGAATGAACGTGTCCCGGGAAAAATGCAGAGATCTGAAACAGATCTGTAGTTCCAGGTTTTGCCTACTATGGCTATGCTGGCCAGTTGTGTAGATGGCTAGCAACTTCAATAGCAAACTATCTTGGTAATTGTTATTAGAATTTAAGCACTTACTAGGTGCCAGGCACTGTATTAAACACCGGGGTAGATAAGAACTAATCATGTTAGACACACTGTGTGTCCCACAGAGGGCATACAGTCTTAATTTCCCTTTTATAGATGACCTGAAGCACAGAGAAGTTAAATGACTTACCTAAGATCACACGGCAGACAAGTGGTAGAGCCAGAATTAGAATCCAGATCCTTCTATTAGACCTGTGCTCTTTGCACTAAGTCACAGTGGAATGAACTTTCTCAGGACGCTAAGGTGGCTGGCAATAAATTCCTCACTAGGGCACGCCACACACCTTATTGTCCTGAAAGAGTTAATACATCTTCCCAAAGACCTAATTTATCCCAGGAGACACAGAAAGGCAATGTGGCCTAGGGAAAAAAGAATCAGGACATTTTAGGCACTAAAACTGCACTTTTTCTTCACCCTGTCAGGCTATTACCGAGTTAGGGAACTAAGGGAGGTTGAGGTGAAGCATCCTGGGGTGGAGGCAGAAATTGCTAGTTAGGGAAGACGTCTTGATTTCTGTATTCCAAAGACAAAACATAAATACAGTGCAGAAAGTTAAATCTCATAGGTGATGCAATGTCTGATGTAAGGATGTTCTTCTCGGGATTGCAAAAGCAGGTATAGATAAGCGTGGGTGTGGCAAAATACAGTAGTGATTTGCTCAGAACTGTTGTTTTGAATCGGTCAGTACCACCTTTTCTCTCTCTTTCTTCTCTCCCTCTCTCCCCCACTCTCTCTGGCTCTTTCTGTGCTTATTTCCAGGAATCAGCCTCTCATTAACAGCCAACAATTAAAACTGATTCCAGCCTAGGCTCCAACATTGGCCACTCTGGGATTGTCTTGGGCTCTCACCCTGTGATTTGCTTTAGCAAAAGAAATCAGAGAAGTAAAACTTTCACTTGATCCATAAACCATTCAGATACCACCTAAGGATCCCATGCAGCATTAATTTCATTTACGATTCCGTCTCTCAAATTAATTACCAAGATAGTTTGCTATTGTAATTGCCCTCCACCTATAGATCTGGCCAACACAGCTTGAAGCTATAGATTTCTGTATTTAATCTCTGCATCTGGGGAAGCAGCGTGGCTCAGTGGAAAGAGCCTGGGCTTCGGAGTCAGCGGTCGTGGGTTCGACTCCCGGCTCTGCTTAATGCTGAGTGCACAGTAAGCTCTCAGTAAGTACGACTGAATGAACATATACCATAATTCATATTATTTTTGTACTTACTGAGCACTTACTGCGTGTGCCGAGCATTGTACTAAGAGCTTGGGAGAGTGCCACTTGTCAGCTGTGTGACTGTGGACAAGTCACTTCACTTCTCTGGGCCTCAGTTACCTCATCTGTAAAATGGGGATTAACTGTGAGCCTCACGTTGGACAACCTGATTACCCCGTATCTACCCCAGTGCTTACAGCAGTGCTCTGCACATGGTAAGCGCTTAAATACCAACATTATTATTATTTTTATCTGTCCTGGGTCACATTCATTCTAGTAACCTCTTGACGAATAAACTAATTCTAGACTATAAATTTGTCATGGGCAGGGAATGTGTTACAATGTCCTCTCCCCACCACTTAGTACAGCGCTCTGCACACAGTACACACTTAAATTTGATTAAGCACAGCGTTTTCAAGTGCGCTGGTATTAGTGAGGAGAAACTCAAGTGGGATGTGGGATTCTCCCTTTCTCTTCATTCACTCAATCATATTTGAGAGCTTACTGTATGCCATGCACTGTACTAAGTGCTTGGGAAACTACAATAAACAATGACATTCCCTGCTTGCAATGAGCTCACAGTCTAGAGCGGGGGAGGCAGACATCAATATAAATAAATAAAATTACAGATACGTACATAAGTGCTTTGGGGCTGGGAGAGGGGAAGAGCAAAGGGAGCAAGTCGGGGCAATGCAGAAGGGAGTGGGAGACGGGGAAAAGTGGGGCTTAGTCTGGAAAGGCCTCTTGGAGATGTACCTTCAGTACGACTTTGAAGCGGGGGAGAGTGCTCGTCTGTAGGATTAGAGGAGGGAGGGCGTTCCAGGCCAGAAGCAGGACGTGGGCTAGGGGTCCGTGGCGAGACAGGTGAGATTGAGGCACGGAGACAGGAGAGATTGAGAGGTGGCAACTAGCAGTGCTGTTTTTAGGGTGGAGTGGAGAACATACTCCCAGATTCTCTCCTGCCAAAGAGCATGCGAGAATCATTATTAATATTAGTCACTAGCAGAGGAGTTTCATTCTGGTCACCAGATGGATATCTCCAGTCTTCCTACCAACTTCCACAGCTGCACCAACAGGCTTCAGAGACAGTGGCTGTTCAAGGAATCTTCTCCAACACTGACTGAAGGTAGAATTATAGCAAAAGCTACGGTTAGCATCTACTTGGGAAGCAGCGTGGCCTTGTGGAAAGAGCATGGGGCTGGAAGTAGGACCACTTAGGTTCTAATTCTGGCTCCACCAATTGCCTGCTTGTGACCCTGGGCAAGCCACTTAAACTTCTCTGTCCCTCTCTTTCTTCAACTGTAAAATGAGGATCCAATTCCAGTTCTCCCTCCTACTTAGACTGTGAGCCCCATGTGGGACAGAGACTATGTCCAACCTGATTAACTTGTACTTACCCCGGTGCTTAGAACAATGTTAGACACAGAGTCAGCACTAACAAAACCATAAACTATCTATTTCTATATTCTGTCTCAGGACCTTGGACCATGTCTCTTGGGAAGCTTGTCACAACTTTGATATTGAACACTGTGGTGAGTTCCCCCACCCAGATTGTAAACTCATTATGGGCAGGGTACAGGTCACCTAATTCTGTTGCACTTGCACTCTCCCAAGGGCTTAGAACAGTGCTCTGCTCATAGTAAGTGCTCCGTAAAAATACAACTGATTGATGATCATGTGTGACTCCCTTCTCTTCCTTCCCTATAACACAACACAAGGGCATTCTACTTCTCTACCACTAGATCTAAACTTGCTCTTTCCTCCTGCATTTGAACTATATCATATCGAAATCAAATGTTATATTTAGCCAAGCAAGCTGCCTACATTCGAACGCTTACTGAAGAACTGCTTTGAACCTTCAGTGAAACACTTATGGACCATCACAAACCCAAGCAGTAAGACAGATCCTTCAAAAACAATTTTCCAAAAACCACTTTCTCACAATCTTCAGAAGATAAGAAACCAGTGTCATTCCTAAAATAACATTATTTGTGATGTTCCTTTCAAAAAATGAAAACTGCAGGGAATGTGTCTGCTATATTGTTATATTGTACTCTCCCAAGTACTTAGTATTGCTCTGCACATAGTAAGCATCCAATATGATTAATTTTAGAAATCAATGTGTTTTTTTTAAGATATTCTGTTGGCTTACAAACGGCAGGGTGGGGAAAAAAATCACATTTGCCAAGTTCATAGTGTAGAAGGATCAAAAGGGATAAAATGCTACTTGCACATTTCTCAAAGAAAACCTAAAGATGATGGACCTCTCTACCACATAGAGAGCTTAATTTGGTCTTCTCTAGGATGGTTACTGAGGATTTGGCGGAGAAGTATTCCCTAAATGAACACTGGAATCCATTTCTGAAAGGACATATCTGCCTCATCAATTGTATGAAGGAGATGATTTTCTTTTCAGAAACACAACTCAGAAGATTGGGTCCACTCCTCTGTCCCCTCACCCAAATCAGATTCCAGGAGAGTGTGGGAGGAACAATGGGAGAAAGATAGCATCTGATTCTTAGAAAAACAAAAAGAGCAAGTGACCTACAAGTAAGAAATAGCCTGTCATTGTTTTCATTTCTGTCACTGGATGGGAATGCAAATCAAGGATGATTTGGGAGTGAAAGGGGAGGGAGAGTGGGAAAAGGAAGGAGGAGAAAAGAGATAACCTTATCCAAGTCCTGTTCTTTTCAGTATCCTTCCTCTGCAAGGACAAATGTGGGGGAAGGAAGTTGCCAATTAACAGATTTATGTTCTTCCCTGAAAAATATAGACAATTCCATCAGGTCCGCATTCCATATTTGTTTGCTAAATAGTTGAAAGGTGAAAGTGTCAGCTCTGAATCTGGAGTGCTTAGGCCTTGGCCTCCTGCCATACCTCCTACGGCTATGAAATTATCCTGCCTCAGGTTTTGGGTGAAAGGAGATTGAGCAAAGAAGGTGGTTGAGGGAATCTCCAAATCCCTCTCAGGTTCCCAAAAGTCTGTGGTCAATGCAATCATGGGTGGTAAGGGAGGGTCTCCCCTAATTGTTTGGAATTACTTGAAAGTAACATACAATTGTACCAATCAACCAGTCAGTGGTATCAGTTTATCCATGATTAAAATATGGAATTGAATTATAATGATTAAATTATGAAAAAAGTCTATGGTCTAAAAGGCAGCAGGCACAGAGTGAGCTTCTAGTTGGCAAGGATCATGTCTACCAACTGTACTAAACTGTACTATCCCAAGTGATTAATTCTATATCTGGGCACAAACCTAGTTGGAATAAAGAGGGGAGGGGAGAGAGAACGGAAGTGGGGAAGAATACAGAGAAAAAGGTAGACTAGGGCCTAGTCCATGCGTAATCAGCACGAGGAGGTTGGATAAGACGTGCTGAAATATGTATATATATATTTTAACTACTCTGGATTTTATGTATAAAATCCAGAGGACTTAACAGGAACACGCCCCAAGACTCTTCAACCTTGCAGAGCCACGGCTGAGAGGATGAGGATAGTGCGGTGCGGTACAAGCCATCCGGAGAAGTTGACCCGAGATTGTACCTGACCCACAGCGGCATCACCCTGACGTTTTAGCAGAATGGGCCCGTCTTGAAAGATAATGGGAAAAAAGAATTTCATCCCATTTGGGGAGGGAAGGAAGATTCTAGTGTGTCAGTCAACCACACCAAACTCCCTGTGGGTTTGCTTTCGACTTATTCACCTCTTTCTTCTAAGTAGATCGAGTAGCTGAATACTTACGGCAGGTTGCAGGAAGAGGGAGTCAATTAATTTTCTCCACGATATATACTTCTAAGAGCAAGAAACGTGGAGCCTGAACTTTTGATTGGAGCTTGGCTCATGAGCTGGGAGAAAGTTCTGTGGTTCAGGTGGTATCCAGCCCATTTTGTTCCACCAATTATTAAACATTTAATAGTATTCACATGGCATGGAAATGTGCTTATAAACTCCTGGTAATGGACTGTAACTTCGAGCCGGCTTTCAAACACTGGCTACGTTTCTCTTGTCCGGCCCTGCGATATTTACCAAGCAGTGTCGATCACTCATTTCTCCTGAGGAAGGTTGTGTAAACAGGTTTACAGGCATTTTCTTTCAAAGTCAATCGGCAAATTCTACACGATATTTTGCATACATCATGTAAACCGATTTTTACATCTTTGCTTCCTCGTTATTACATGGCATGTCCAAATAAATACACTGGACAATTACAAATCATGTGTAAATCATTAGTTTACATATGGAATGTAAACCTCATCCTTCACACCATGTCAGAAATTTCCTTTCCCGTAGCACTTTGTGATAGCCGTCTGTGAAAGGAAAAAAAAAAATCCCGGACATTTTCATGGTCTGCAACTCGAAAAGAAACCGATCTCTTCAAAGACATTCACACTCTTTTCAGTTTTATGGCGAGATAAGCCACCTTCCGAATGTCACTAATGCTTTCATAAGTCATTCCATCTCACCAGTAAAGATAAATGTCACAACAGATCAGCGACTGGCTAATAGCCTGTTACATGTTGTACATATCCAGTCCCTGTGTCATACAAATACCCACAGAAGGTCTCTCCCGGCAGGAAGTTGGGTGATAAATTTGAACTCTTCCCTACCAGCTGAGACACCGCCCTCTCTCTCACTTTATCATTCTTCACCGAGCACTTGTACTGAAACTGTTTCATAACTATGTGCATCGAGTTTTTGCTTTATCCCTGTTTGAAATGTAGAGCCTGGCACCACGACAAGCATAATAGTGTATAAAAGCACAATTAACTTATGTTCTCACCCCATTTTTTTTTCCCATTCTAAGGAAGGACTAGGGTTTCAGAGGGATCGTTTTTACTACAGTGCCAACCAGGTACCAACCTTCACTTTATTGGCAGTTCCCATCCAACAGGTTGCTCAATACCAATCTTGCCACTGTCACACAAATCTTGCCACCTGCCGGTGCATTTATCATGTCCTTAATAAAATAGTGCGAAGAGAGTCACTTCCCCAATGCCACTCTGCATTAAATAGCCAAAATAGTTTTCAAATGTCGAGATTCAATTTCCTGTAGAAATGCCTCTCTCCCATTAGAAACTATGCTGGCACTAATCTTTAAGGAATTTCTAAAGTTTATCTATGAAAACAGAGGGATAGTTAAGTTGCCCACCATCTGTTGAGAAGATTTTTTGTCAGTCCTCCTTGGTGTGCAGACAGACCAAATCAGTCAATCGAAGGAATTTATTGTATGCTTAGGTAATGCAGAACATTGGAAAGCCCTTGGAAAAGTGTAACTGAGTTAGTTGGTAGACATGATCCCTGCCCTTGAGGAGATTAAAATAGAGAGGGAGACAGAAATTAAAATAAATCATAGAGAATAAGGATATGTTCATTTAAGTGCTGCGAGGCTGGGGTGGAGTGAGCAAAGTGCTTATGGGATACAGACGTACGTACATAAGTGATGCAGATGAGAGGGAAAATAAGGTGGGGAGATGAGTGATTAATCAAGGAAGGTTTCCTGGAGGAGATGTGATTTTATTAGAGCTTTGTAGAGGGGGAGTTGGGGTGGGTGGATTGCCTGTCGAAAAAGAAGGGAAAGGGAGTTCTAAGCAAGAGGGAAGATGCAAGCAAAGGGTTGAGAAAGGTGAGACTGAGCCACATTGAGTAGCCTAGTGTTAGAGTTACACATTACTACTCAATCAAATAATAGCAATTGAATGTCACAGGAGGCTTAATCAGTCCTGCACTTTTAGGGAACAGATTGAAAAGTAATAAACAGCACCTGTCCTCAATTTTTTTAAAAATTTAGATAGGTATAAGTCATTCATTGGAATGCATTGATAAGTCCATATTTGTGTTTATATCCATTACTTTAGATAGTTACAGTTTCTCTGTGTGGGCATATATACATATATGCACAGAGAGGGAGGCAAAAGTTCTACTGAAATTAAATTAGACAAAGATTTTGTTTACCAACTCCATTGTATTGTATTTATACTTTCCCAAGAGCCTAGTGCAGTCTGCATTCAATAAACACAGATAACATTGGACACATTTCACTCAGATTTCCAAAAAGTAGAATCAAACTTTCACACAGGTTTATTAGAAGTACTGTGAGAGTTAGGATTAGAGTTAGGGCTAGGGCTGAGTCCAGGGTGAGAGGAGAAACTAGAATTTGAGTTCAGGAATAAGGGTTAACCTGACAGAGCCAGTTTCAGAATCCAGGTCCTGACTCGGAGGCCCGTACTCAATCCACTAGGCTATGCTGCTTCTCTAAGTACTGTGGGGTTGAAGGTGGGGCAAATAGCAAATATCCCATTCCCTCAGTGCCCTGCCCAATAGATGGCTTTTAGAGAAGATTGCATGGTGATCTAGAACTTATCCCAAATCACTGAGATGAAAAAAATGATACATTATCGAGAAATAGCAGTGAACAGTAAATATGAGCAGTATTCTGTGTTCAGAAGAGTGAGATCATCAAATTACTGCCATATCTTTACAACCTGTTAATTAAACCAATGCTTATCCATGTTACTGTCACAGCTCCCTTGAAGGAAAGAAATAAGCCGCAACTCCAAATTTCAGGAGCTGTAAATAAGAAAACACTGAGCAAAAGCCTGAAGGTGAAAACAAAAGCCACGAAACCGAGTTTACGTTTCACATTTTTGTTTTACAGTTTGGCCCTGTTTTATGCTCATAAACTTATTTCGAGCTACTGAGAGCTTTTATTGATTGTGAAAGATCGAAGAGCCTCAATTTCTCATATCACAAGTAGTTTCCTGATCACAGAATGTAAACACTTACCAAAAGAACTTGGGTAGATAATAGCACACATTCTTTATTTGCAAGTGAGCATTGTTCTAGGATTTTAGAAAGATGATAAAATCCAAAAATAAATTATTAACAAGAATTTCTGTTCTCGCCCTAGATTGTGAGCTCCATGTGGGACAAGCTCTGTATCCGATCTGATGAAATTGTATATACCCCAACACCTAGTACAGTGCTTGATGCATAGTAAGCACTTTACAAATATTATTAATAGCAATAATAATAATAATTATTATTAAGAGGGGAAGCACTCCCCTGTACCCCAGTTATGCTATCCTTCCCCAAAATGCTTTTCAATACACAGTTCTCTACACAAAGTAAACATTCAATAAATGTCACCGATGGACCGACAAACATTTCTTAAGCACCTATTGGTGTGTGGTCTTAAGCTAATATAGTCCTTTCCTTTTAGGGCAATATCGATGGGGTTATAAAGGACCCGGAAGCAGAGGCACAGATATCAACACCAACCACATATCAGTTAAACAAATTAAGCATTTATAGCTTGTGCCAGCCAAGAAGTAAGTGCACTTAAGGAAGGCTGGAGAGCAAAGAGTGAATCATGGGTAATGTATGTCAGTGGAAGATCATCAACTCTTTTGAGTTTGTCTTCTTGAGGTGGGAGTTTCTTTTGACCAACTCCCCTCACTCTCAATTCTGCCTCTGACCTATTGGTGACATCTTTTCTTCTGCCTGGAACATGTCTCCCCTCAGCTTTCCCAAAACGCATCCTCTCCTTTCTTTCCAAGGCGCCCAACGAGCCACCTGCTTGAGGAAGTGCAGTCAGATTAATCTCTCAATCTTCCTGGCTACATCATCCCATCAGACAGTGCAGCTACTAAGTCCCTTGTGTAATGATCTGCTGATTTAGTCACCTGTGCCTTTTTTATTTTTAATCTCAAGTCTCTCGCTCTTGACAACGGTATGTCAATTGATAACTATCCATCTCCCTCAGATTGCAAATTCGTGTAGGGTTGGGTTGCATCTTCTATTTCTTCCCTGTGTTCCCCGAGTCTCCAGTACAGTGACCTGTGTCCAATACAGTACACGTCCATCACGGTACGGTCTCGATAACAGTACATTCTGGCAAGCTGGAAGGAGAAGGATGTCCTGTGTTCAGGAGGCTCAGAAGCAAAAGTGAGATAATTGCATGATAGGGAGACTGGGTAGATTTTCACATTACCCAGTGAAGAGTTACTCGATGTATTTTTGGCCCACATCTTTTTATTTGGGGAAGTAAGTGCTTCTGCGACTGGGCTGAGGCCAACATTTTAACAACATTTTCATAACCTATATAAATGGTTGATATCTTGAGATCATGGTTTAGTCTGTCAATGACTATTTCAAGTAAATATTCATAGACATGTGCTATCTGCTTGCCTAGTGGCAGAGAGCCCATTTGGACAGCTGATCATTCCACCAATCCAAACATAGTAAATACATGCCAACTTCATGCATATGTGACAAGTCTAATTTTTTGTTGTGATAGTCTCATCCCTAGGGAAGCAGTGTGACCTAGCAGAAGGAGCACGGGCCTCAAAATCAGAGGACCTGGGTTCAAATGCTGCCTCTGCCACTCTTACTGAGAGACCTTGGGCAAGTTATTTAGCTTCTCCATATGTCAATTTCCTCATCTGTAAACTAGGGAATCAGTGTTTCTTCTCTCCAATCTAAGACTGGGAGCCCCCTGTGGGACAAAAAGTATGTCCCATCAGATTATCTTGCATCTACCCCAGTGCTTGGCACATAGTGTTTGTCAAATACCACAGTTGTTATAATTGAATTCAGCTCAAGAAGGCACTTACTATGGGTCAAATTCAGGCAGTGTGAAGCTTAAATTTTGGCAAGTTATTTAACAGTCCTGTCTAAAGGCTTGCTGGCTTTCAGGGAGTATGCTTTCTAGGACTAAAATGGGAAATCTTGTATTATATACCAGAGATAAACTAAATTATTATCACAAAATACTGGATTTGTGGGACTTGATGAAGCAATGTTTACTATAGTCTGGCTTTCAGCAGCAGGTGGCTTTATTCCCAACTGAACTATTTCAGTAGAAACTGCCATAAACTGAATTTTTCTGTAAAACCTGCCATTTTCACCGTGCTTCAATAATCGACCAAACTCGATTCGCAGAATTTGGGGCTGTGAAGACACTTAATGTCAGGGAGGCCTGTCTCCTTGGGGCCAGCTCTGAGCCACCCCAGAAAACCAGTTATCATTCCCCGATGTTCTCCCTCCTGCTTGGACTGTGAACCACTTGTGGAAAACCTGGTTATTGTGCATCTACCTCAGCGCTAAGAACAGTCCTCCACACCAAGTAAACTTTTACCAAATACTGTGAAAACAGTCGCTGACTTGCAACATCTCAAACTTTGCTGACACTCTTATGCCTCTCCCTCCCAGTAACTTGCAGCATCTCAACCTTTGTTTACATCCCTCCACCTCTCACTCCCAGCCTCCCCATTCTTGTCTACCAATCCTACTGCCAATCTGGCTGGCCTCCATCCTATTTTAGAAGAATTCAAGGGCAAGCCTGCTAGCTCTCTTCGACATATACACAAAGGACATCGGGAAGCTGTCAATCAATAGATATTATTTATAGAGCAATTACTGGAGGCAGAACACTGTTCTAAGCTCTTGGGAGAGTACAATTGATTTGGAAGATAGGATCCCTACCTTCCAGAAGTTTATAATCTAAAATGAAGTATTCTCAAAATGAAATGGATTAGACTGGAACCAAAAAAAAAGCCAATTTCAAATGTCCTTTTCACCAGGGCTTTCTTTGCCTGTTAAGTGGTAGATGAAAAAATGATTTGTATTTTTTTCCCCCCTCAAACTCCAAGCAGTTTGCTGGTCCTGGAAATGAATCCTGTGACATTGGTAATTCGGTAATCCCTTAAGGCCAGTATGTTATGGTAGGTTTTTGCAGTAACTCTTTTGGGGTGAAGGGGTGGGGGTAGGGGACTCATATTACAACTCTGTTTCTCATGCTATTGGACCATACCATCATGTTTTTCCTCCCCTTTCAAGCCTTGAGCAACCTCAACCTCTATCGTGTTTGATCTTATATGGGCTGTCATCAAATTTGGTGATCCATGGTGGCTTTTCTAAGTCATTAACCTTAATCAGCCTTTACCATCTTTCCATGTGATAATCAAGATGGCTGCTTTTCTCAGCTGAGAGAAGACTGGAGATGACCCGATTCCTTAACTGAATGCCATTTCATTTTTCTTTCTTTTAGAAGAAGATTGTAGGAATGTCTTTCTTTTTGGGTGTCTTTTTTTTCATTATCAAGTTTTTTTTTAAGTTTTTAAGTTACCAGGACTTTGGTTGAACTTGAAACTCCAGTACGAGTGGGACCCTTTCTAAGTTTGGCAACCAAATACTAAAGGATTTTTCTTTTGTCAGATTCCCTAAAGAGTGGTTTGTGAAATTTCAAAATTATAAACTAATAGGACTATTTTCAAGGAAATTCCAGTAATAGTGACTCTGCTATATTATATTCTTGCAAGTGCTTAGTACAGTACTCTGCAAACAGTAAGCACTCAATAATTACAATTGATTGATCAACACTTGGGGTAAGCCTCAGTAGGATATCCATGGAGAATAGAATGATAAGTTCTACTACCAGCAGGACAGGAGTTTGAATTATTTTTCAATAGTGGTGATGGTTAGCATGCAGCCATCCTCACTCTTTCTACTCATTACCCTGCATTGCAGGTGGCAAGAAGAGCACTGGCCATCTGTGTTCAAGGAGCAGATTATCTGTGAGATTTCAGCAACATCAGACATTACTGTGCCCTCCCCCATCCCCATTATATCAAAATCCATCACTGAATATGATGGAAAAAGAGAATAAAACTTGAGAGTTTCTTTCCACTTTCTTACAAACACCAGGGGGAAAAAAAAGAACAAGGATTTGCTAAAAAAAAACAAAAAAACCAGAAACAAAACAAGTACAGTTGTCCTGTCAACTTCTTTCTAAACAGTAAACCCACTCCACCTCAAGTACTGAGCATAATAATTCTACTTTCTTTATTCTCCCTCTTTACACAAACACACATTAATTTGAACACTAATCCCATAGACTACATCTTGCCAGCCTTAATCTTTCAGACTCATGGGCTGTAGAGAGAATTAAAGAAAATACACTGGATCCACCTGGTACCAAACAGTAATCGTTATTTAAATAAAGAAAATAGAGGAAACTGCCTTGCCAATAACCATTTAGAATTCCAGAGGCACTTACCACTTTTAAGCCCTTTTTTTGAAAAACTGAAAATCCATATGACATTTATACAAGGAAAAATTATTCTCTGCCAGTTGTACAGAGAGGAGCGTTAACCCTTCAGAGGTTACCGGCTGGTCATACAATGAGTTAACGGTAGGACCTCTGCATCTTTGACCCTCATGTCCAGTCACATCAGAGAAGCATTGTGTCCTAGTGGAAACAGGACGGGCCCGGGAATCAGAAGGCAGGATTTTTACTCCTGGCTCTCCCCTTTGCTTCCTCTGTAACTTTGTACAAGTCATTTAACTTCTCTGTGTCCCAGTTTTCTTATCTGTAAAAGGGAGGAGATTCAGTACCTGTGTTTACTCCTATTTATATTGTGATGCTCCTTGTGGGTCAGGAAATGTGTCTGACCTGATCATCTTGTATCTGGTACATTGCTTAACAGATTCCAAAGTTATTATTATTGACTGTAAACTCTCTGAGGGCCGGGACCATGTCTTAGAAAAGCAGCGTGACTTAGTGAAGAGAGCAAGGGTCTGGGAATCAGAAGCACCTGGGTTCTAATTGGGGCTCTGCCACATTAAGCTGTGGGACCTTGGACAAGTCAATTAACTTCTCTGGGTCTCAGTTACTTCATCTGTAAAATGGGGATTGAGAGTGTGAGCCCCATTTGGTACAAGGACTGTGTCCAACTTGAGTAACTTGTATCTACCCCAGTACTTAGAGCGGTGCTTGGCACATAAGTGTTTAACAAGTACCATAATTATTTCTAATGAACTCCTAAACACTACCCACAACAGGTGCTCAGTAAATACTGTTGATTTATTGATTACCATGGTGGTCCAAGCACTTGGTCACATTCCACCTGAACTAGCGCATGAGCCATCTTGCTGACCTTCCCAACTCCAGTGTCTCCCTAAACCATGCTTCACTAACCTTTTTTTGAAAATAACATTCTGCGCATGTCTCCCCACTCCTCAAAAATATCCAGTGATTGCTCATCCACTTATGCATCAAGCAGAAACTCCTTGCTATTGACATTAAGGGACTTAATCGGCCTTCTCCTTTCTACCCAACCTCGCTAATCTCCTGCTACAACAGCCCACCCACTTCACTCTTCTAAACACCAACCTACTTAGTGTATCTTGATTTCTCTCTCATCACTGATCTCTTGATCAAATCCTCCCCCTGGCTTGGAACTCCTTCCCTCTTCATATCTTGATAGAACTATTCTCTTTGCTTTCAAATTACTACTACTAATAATGATATTTCTTAAGTGTTTACTGTGTGCTAGGCGATGAACTAAATTTTGGGGTGGATACAGGCAAATTGGGTTGAACACAGTCCCTGTCCCACATGGGGCTCACAGTCTTGATCCCTATTTTACAGATGAGGTAACTGAGGCTGAGAGAAGTCAAGGGACTTGCCGAAGGTCACATAACAGACAAGTGGCAGAGCCAGGATTAGAACCCATGACCTTCTGACTCCCAGGCCTGTGTTCTATCCCTTATGCTGTAGTGAGCCCCACCTTTCCTGACCAACTGCTCTTTTCCTGCCTCATTTCATTCATTTATTCAATCATATTTATTGAGCATTTACTGTGTGCAGAGCACTTTACTAAGCACTTGGGAGAGTACAATAAAAAAACAGATCCATGCACTGCCCACAATGACCTTACAGTCTAGAGGAGGAGACACATTAACTTAAGTAATTAAATAAGTTATGGATATGTAGATAAGTGCTGTGAGCAGGGTGGAAGGTGTGAATAAAGGGAGCAAGTCAGAGCTTTTTGCCCTCCTTTACATATTTTAGTGACCTAGGTGAGTACCTCTTAAACACTTTGATACTCACTCCACAACATTTAGGTACGTATCCTTTTACGCTGCTTCCTTTATCTTTATCTGTAAATGAATTTCTCTCCCCCTAGATTGTAAATTCCATGCTACAGTACATAGTATAATCCAGTAGAAATAATATGGGCCAGGGAGTCAGAGAACCTGGCTTTTAATCCCACCTTTGTCACTTATCTGCTGTGTAACCTTGGCCAAGTCATTTAACTTCTGTGTCACAAGCCCCCAGTTCATACCTTCCTGGACCGGGCGAGCCTCGTAGAATTCAAACGGCATCTCTGATCATCAAGGTGATTGTGAAAAGTTTTTTACTTACCTTTATTGACACGTAAGGGAGTGACACATATACAAACTCACCCAACCAAGGGTCCAGTATCAGTCTGTGGTCAAAGGAGTCCATTCTGTTAATGCTTCTTCTTTCCGCTTCCAAGTCCTGCTGCCTTCTGCTGCTGTCAAGTGCTACTCTCATCCTGCTTCTGCTACTCTCAGTGTGCTGCCTTCATGCTTCTCTGCTTGCTCCTGCTCCTCTCCATGCCTCCAAACTACCTCCAGGTGCCCACTCAGGTGGGCCCTTTGCATGCCTCAAAGCAACCACCTTTTAACTAGCTGAGGAAGGGCAGCTATGGCTCTACGTAGCAGTCACTGATTAGTCCAGATCCGTTACCCGGTGGAACGGGGAGAGAAAGCCATACCTCCCTCCGTAATAATAATAACGTTGGTATTTGTTAAGCAGTTACTACGTGCCAAGCACTGTTCTAAGCGCTGGGGTAGACACAGGGTAATCAGGTTGTCCCATGGGAGGCTCACGGTCTTAATCCCCATTTTACAGATGAGGCAACTGAGGCACCGAGAAGTTAAGTGACTTACCCAAAGTCACACGTCTGACAGGCGGCGGAGCCGGGATTAGAACCCATGATCTCCGACTCCTAAACCCGTGCTTTTTCCACTGAGCCACGCTGCTTCCATGCTCCACCCCGTCACAGGCCGACAATCGCCCGTCTCAGAGAGAGCCCGTTAGTGCCTTAGCAAAGACTCTCCCTTGGTGTTGTCCATGGGCATCACAAACAGTCACTAACAAGGCAGCTTGTTGTGGGCTCACCACACTCTGTGCCTCATTCATTCAGTTGTATTTACTGAGCGCTTACTGTGTACAGAGCAACTTAGACTCTGAGCCCCATGTGGATAGGGACTGTGTGCTACTTGATTAATTTAAACACTTAAATATCACTGATTGGTTGATTGACAATTGACATAATTGGATGAGAAACCTGCCCCTTCCTCACCCTTTAGTTATGCTGCATCTTGGAACTGAAGATCAAAAGCTCAGCACTCCACAGTGAGTCTGCATTTTAGCACATTGAAAACTCCTATGGAAGTTAATAATAACGATAATGATGTCGGTATTTGTTAAGCGCTTACTATGTGCGGAGCACTGTTCTAAGCGCTGGGGTGGATACAGGGTAATCAGGTTGTCCCCCGTGGGGCTCACAGTTAATCCCCATTTTACAGATGAGGTAACTGAGGCACAGAGAAGTTAAGTGACTTACCCGCAGTCACGCAGCTGACACGTGGCAGAGCCGGGATTCGAACCCGTGACCTCTGACTCCCAAGCCCGTGCTCTTTCCACTGAGCCACGCTGCTTCTCTACCTTCTTGAACTTCAAGCTCCTAAATTTGCACTGTTCTCATTAAATGGACCTAATGAGGATTAAGCTTTCATAGCAGTTGCTTCCTCTCTGTCACTTCATGTGTTCATCATACCCAAGTAGGAAAGGTTAAACTGCCGAACATTTCACTGACAACTTTACGAAGGTTTGAAGTGTTTTTGAGAAGAGGGGCCGGGACCCTGGCTATGATCTTCCCCGCGACGAGCCAGCCCGGATGGAACTCACACCCATCTAAATCACGGAGGGGAAAGAAACAAAGGAATTCCATGTAAACTGGAAGAAGAGTAAAATGATGAACCATGTCTATGGTTTGACCACAACCTTTACTTGAAATAAGTTTTATTTCAATCATATGGTTTGAAAATTACACTCAAGGCCTGTCAGACATTACCCTCCTTGGTTTTATAGACAGTTAGTTCCACTTTAGCCAACTTTCATGGTATGATTATGGGGCATATGGGATCCATGTGAAGTACATGAGCATGTGATATCAGCAACTCTCACATGTTTCCCTTAAGCTGACAGGCAACTCCAGCCTTTGGCTACCACCGTTTCGGCTCTCTTTGCTTCAGGCCCTACAGAAGGGGCTGTGGCACGGTAGCTTGAAGTTTCAGCCCAAGAGATCATCTTGAACAAAGGGTATAGAGAGTCACTGATAAAACTACATTTCTTGTCTTGCCCTGTCTTCTCTCTCAACTTCCTTCTCCCCAGTAGTGAGGGAGATGTGTGCTGACGCACAATCTTACTCCTTCCACAGCCTTACTCCTTTCAGATAACTTGCGTGTATATCTCAGCAGACCCTCATCCATTTTCTTTTGTTTTTTCAAGACATCGAGAAGCCTTCTCTAATCCCTCAATTCTCGATTCACTCTTCCTTCTGCATCTTTTAATGTTATTTGTTAATGTTAGTTATGCATTTTTAATGCATTCTTAATGTTAAATATTAAGTTCTTTCTATGTGTCAAACACTTTCTAAGCCCTGGGGTAGCTACGAGTTAATCAGGTTGGACACAGTCCCTGTCTATCATGGGGCTCACAATCTAAGCGGTAGCCCCACAGCGGGTGCTCGGTAACTTCTGCGATTGATTAGTATGCTATTGTACTGTCCCAAGCACTTAGTACAGTGTTTTGCACCCGTTAAGCACTTGGGTTGAGTGACACCTTGGGCTGGTCACATAACAGACATGTGGCAGAGCCAGGATTAGAACCCAGGTCCTTCTGACTCCCAGGCCAGTGGATAGAGCACTTAGGAGAGCATGTGGAAGCAGTTTTGATCCCCGTCCTGGCATGCAAAGAGCATTCTGGGAGGAGGGACCCTCCGTAGCAGGAGGGAAGGTGACGTTTCCCACAGTTCTCTTTGAGGACAGAGATCGAGTCTACCAACTATCGTATCGTATCAATAAGTCAAGAAATCAAGGGTGTTTATTGAGTGCTTAAGGAGGGCAGAGCATTGTAAAACTCTTGGGAATGTACAATACAATGGAGTTGGTAGACACGAACCCTGACCACAAGGAGCTTATAGTCTAGAGGGCCAGACAGAAATTCACAGAAGCATGGCTTAGTGGAAGGAGTACGGGCTTGGGAGTAGGAGGTCGTGGGTTCTAATCATGCCTCTGCCACTTGTCAGCTGGGTGACTTGGGGCAAGTCACTTAACTTCTCGGTGCCTCAGTCACCTCATCCGTAAAATGGGGATTAAGACCGTGAGCCTCACGTGGGACAACCTGATTACGCTGTATCTGCCCCAGCGCTTAGAACGGTGCTTGGCGCATCGTAAGCACTTAACAAATACCAACATTATTTTAATTCTTATTATTAAATGAATTACAGCTAGGGATACTGTCTCAAGAGCTGAGTCCAGGGTTCTGCATACAGGAAGCTCTCAATAAATGAGATTCACTGACTAAGTGATTGACACAATGTGTCCCAAAATGGAATGCAGGATAGAGTCTGAAATTGGGGATTGTCCCACTTAATTGAGAATAGATGATGACAATGATGATGATGAACTTATTGGTTAAGCACTTACAGCGTACTAAGCTTTGTACCAGGTGCTGGCGTAGTTACAAGATAATCACGTCAAAAAGAGCCTCTGTCCCACATAGGGCTCACAGTCTAAGCGGGAGGGAGAACAGGTATCGAATCCCCAGTTTATAGCTGAGAAAACGAAGGCACAGAGAAATTAAGTGACTTACCTAAGGTTACACGGCAGTCAAATAGCAGAGCCGGGATTAGAATTCAAGTCCTCTGACTCCCAGGCCCACGCTCTTTCCTCTAGGCTACACTGCTTCAAATATAAGGATCGGAGCTAAAGAGCAGTACCGTATTCCTCAGACAGCACCTACAGGTGGAGGATAAATAGTAGTTTTTAGAGGTGGGTAGTGGAAAATGGGTGCCTCATCGCACGTAACTGTCCAGGAGGAATTGCGATTTTCAACAGTGCCACCTTCAAAGGCAAAGTAAACCTCTAAGCACTGTCAATTAAACATTCCTATTTATTGAATGCTTACTGTGTTCAGAACACTGTCCTAAGCCCGTGTCTTTGTTTTAAAAAGAAAACTAGGCAGCAAATAGTTCTGAGAGGAAGGAACAGACGAAGAAGGCTTTCCCCGAGTTCACCTCCGCAGAAGAGTCGAAGGACTATTTGACTTCCCTGGTCCCATTTTACACAGTTGTGGGTCTTTGTGAGACTATTGTCATGAGGAATGAGCCAGAATGAAGAAGTGATAATGATGTATGAAGTTTAATTGCTCATTTAATGAAGAAATTAGACACTTTTCAACTTTATGTTAAGCTTGCAATTTATTGCTGTAGTGTAGACTAATGTTCTTCTGGTAGAAAATGCACATATGATGGCCCCTGCATTTTTCACGGGCAAATGTACAAAGTGATGTCATTGTAAGCATGGCTTCCTTGTTAATGGTCCATCAAAAAGAAGACTCCTGGGCACCATCAGTGACTGATATTCTCAGGAAAACACTTTAAGACGTGCTATGAAATACCTAAAGACCTGCTTATATCACAAATAAAGGAAAAGGGGACAAGAAATGATTCGACTTATCAACGTGAAGCCGCAGGAGAGTGTCACGGAGTTGACTGTCTGGATCGTCAGTAGTCACTGTGGCGTAAAATGCATTCCACGCACTTGACAAACACAAGAAATTCTTCCAACGGGAGGAAAGCAGGGAGCTAACTGGGTATAGTCTATATGTTCTGAAACAAAGATCAATCGAAGCAGTGGTTCCTCGTGAAAAGATCACGGGCCTGAGGATCAGGGAACCCGGGCTCTAATCCTGCCTCTGCCACTTGTCTACTATGTGATCTTGGGCAAGTCACTTCATGTCTCTGTGCCTCAATTTCTTCATCTGTAAAATGGGGATTTCGTATCTGTTCTCCCTCCTACTTAGAACGTTAGCTACCTGGGTGGGACAGGGGCCGTGTCCGACCTGATTGGCTTGTATCAACCCCAGCTCTTAGAACAGTGCTCGACACCTAGTAAGTGCTTTACCAATACCAGCATTTCTGTGATTATCCGCATTGTTTTGATCCAGGTCAGTCCCTTGCCTATCCCCACAAGATCCCACAAACCTCTTGGCCCTGGAAAGTTTGGGCTCAGATGTCAGGCTAGAGGCTGGGGGTCTGAGACCCGGCCACGACTGGCCCTGGGCTAGAGCCCAGACTGGGACTTGGACATCACCTCTCCCACAGTTTACCGGACCATTTCTTCCCCGCACTCCGGTTCGGTCGCCAAGCCACAGGTTGCTCAGCTCTGACCGTAGATGGTCAACAGTGAATGTGAAAAAGACATCTTGCAGGGAGTCCACAAAGGGATCGGTTCGGACCGGGGCTCCTCCAAGCATCCTGAGAGTTGCCGAGTTCAGTTAGGAGGCAACGCAGCAGTTCATGGAGGAAGCCATCAATCTGAGAAGCAGCATCGTCCGTCAGTCAGTTATATTGATTGGGCGCTTACTGTGTACAGAGCACTGTACTAAACACTTGGAAGAGTACAACATAACAATAAACAGACATGTTCCTTGCCCGCAGCAAGTTCACAGTACAGAGGGAAGGAGCACTGGCCTGGGAATCAGAGGACTTGGCTTCTTTGCCTGCCACTTTCCTGGTGGACTTAACTTCTTTGTCCCTCAGTTTCCTCAAATGTAAAAAGGGGATTAGGCTGGAAGTCCCACGTAGGACAGGTACTGTGTCTGACCTGAGTAACTTGTATCTACCCCAGCATTTGGAGCAGTGCTTGACACATAGTAAGTTCTTGACAAATACAATAAACAAAAATACTACGGGCCAAGGCATCCAACTGAGAATCGCCCGTCCCTGAGGTAAGAGGCTGCTCGGCTGGTTGGGTGGGGCAAGGTTGGTGTGGACACTCCTCTCCACCTGAGGATAGGGAAGGGTCTCTCTGGTGAGTGGGGGGAGCAAGGGATGACAGATTTGGGGATTATTCTTTTTTTTCGGATGCCAGGTAGGGAGACCTCTAATGCCTCGCCCATTGCCTGGCATTGAAGAGCACCCCATTTCACATTCTCTGGCACTGAGGAGCACCTCCCCTCCTCAAATTCCCTGATGCTGAGGAGCACACCCCTCCTCATATTCCTTGGCACTGAGGAGCACCCCCTCCTACATTTTGTGATACAGAGGAGCAGTCCCCCACACACATTCCCCGATGCTGAGGAGCACTCTCCCCCCTTCTAATTTCAAGGTTCCGAAGGGTGCTCCCTGGCGTTTTCTGGCAGGGGGAAGATGTGACAGAGCAAAAGGGGACGAGTGCAGGGAGGAGGAAGACACAATCAAACATCTTAAGGGTTCACTGGAGTCTTAATCTGGCTCTACACTTGGTCCTGCACATGAGTTCCCTCTGCCTCAGGGAAGTCTGGGGGTACTGTGATGTCCATCGCTGGCCTGTTTGAGAGACGACACCTTTTACTCACCAGTTTCTCCTTGTCCTGCCTTGGAAAGACATTCTTAGTTCAGTCTTTTAGCCATTTATTTAACTGGGATCTTTATGTTCCCCAGATCATTTCTCTTCTTCCTACCTCCTTCTTGCCATCTGTTCTCTAATACTGAAAAGAATGATGATGGCTGCATTTGTTAAATGTTTACTACATGCCAAGTACTGTACTAAACACTGGGGTAGATACGTGATGATCAGGTTAGACACAGACCTTATCCCACTTGAGGTCAAGCAAGTTTCAATCCCCATTTTCCATGTGAAGCAGTGTGGCCTAATGAATGAAGCATAGACCTGGAAGTCAGAAGGACCTGGGTTCAAATCCTAGCCTCACCACTTCTTTGCTGTGTGACCTTGGGCAAGTCACCTCACTTCTTGGGGCGTCAATTACCTCATCCGTAAATTGGGGATTAAGAGTGTTAGCCTCTTGTGGGACAGGGACTGTGTCCACCCCAATTGATTTATATCTACCCCAGCACTTATGAGGGGACTGTTGCTCACGTGACTAGGCTCCTGGTTGACCCTTGGTTCTGCAGAATGGGTTAGTGGAAAGAGCTCGGGCTTGGGAGCCAGAGGTAGTGGTTCTAATCCCACTCCGCCACTTGTCAGCTGAATGACCTTCCTGGCTCTGCCGCTGGTCAGCTGTGTGACTGTGGGCAAGCCACTTCACTTCTCTGTGCCTCAGTTACCTCATCTGTAAAATGGGGATTAAGACTGTGAGCCCCACATGGGACAACCTGATTACCTTGTATATACCTCAGTGCTTAGAACAGTGCTCGGCACACAGTAAGAGCTTAACAGAACCCATCGACATTATTATTATTATTATTAAATACATACAAGGGAGGCCACCGGGACTACAGAGTCCAAGCCCTGATCAGAAATGCAGAATCAAAGCAGAGAGAACTGTGAGGTGGGAGGTGAGAGGCCAGAAGGATGAACCTACCCGGTGAGTCAAGCTTTCTTCAGTCTCCTGACTCTTTTCAATCCCCGTTCCTCTGCTGGACCGGTTGCTGGATCTGCATGTCTGTTTTCGGTGGTTTGGGGTCTTTAGGGAGCACTTATTCTGTGCGAAGCATCACGTTAAGCTTTGGGGCAAGCACAGGTTCATCAGATCAGACACGGACCCTGTTCCGTACGGGGCTACCCTAGGTGAGGGAAAATATATCAACCAATTAATCAATCAGTAATACTTATCGAGCACTTACCATGTGCAGAGCACCGTACTAAATGCTTGGAAGAGTACAACAGAATTAGCAGACCTGTTCCCTGCTCATTCCGGACTTACAGTTTAGAGGGATGCAGGTACGTGGGCCACGTGTCCATAGATTCAGTTATTTTATCATCATATTTCATTAAGCATTTACTTTTTGCAGAGCACTCTACTAAGGACTTAGAGAGTACCATACAGTGAGAAGATTCAAATGACAATACAGCCAGTAGACTCTCTCTGAACAGATGTTTTTTTAACCACAGCCGTGTTACTGATGAGGTTTTTTTCTTGCTTTGTTCCCCCCCCAGACAGGTCTTATGGGCAGTCAAAGTAGAAGGAGAAGAAGCAGCACGGAAGCCAACTAACGCAAGTCCATGTAACCCAGATACGTGCGGCTCACATTCACGTGAGCCAGACACTAGGCCCCCTCCCTTTGCCTGCCGTGGCCACGGGCTCGAGGGGCTCGGCACTGAACAGAAAAGAGGAGCAATGGTTCATCGTTATTAAAATGATGTGAAAGGTATTACCCAGCTCTATCTTTCTTCACTCTAGCTCGGAGTGAGTGTCAGATCACAGTGTAAACTTTCCCATCTGTGTTATTCTATTAACTGAAAAGGAAAGGATTAGCATGTGGTCTTGTCACATCTTGTGACCTGGTGCACACTGAGACTGGAGGTAATGTTAAAGCAAACAGCATTCTTTCTTGCAAGCCTCTCACTCAGGGGGCTCTGAATTTGTTAAAAAGTCAGAAATTCAGATATACATCAAACGAACCTGTACCTTTCCTCCCCTCATCATCGGTGCCCCCTGACCCGACTCCCCCCAAAAACCCAATCTCTGAAACTTCAGGCTCCTAAATACTCTACCTTAAAGAGGAGAGCAGAGAGAAACAGAGGGGAAAAAAAAAATTCAAAGGAAATTTTCCCTCTGTGCCAAGCTCCAGATGGAAGGGCCTTCCCACGGAAATACTTACGGGAGAAAGATCGCTGACAGAAAATGTTGCCAAAAGAAAGATGTCCTGCTCAGTGAGCTGGTTCCAGCTTAGTGGATGAGAATATAATACTTATATTAAAGCCCACGCTTCAGAGAGAGGCTGGAATGTGGGAAAAGGTCTTTAGTGGCATTGTGCGCAGTGTGGATCAGGGCTCCTTAACTGTGTGAATGAAAGGAAGTCAGTTGGCTACGCTTACTGGCATCTTTCACCTAGATTTTGAAAGAACTGGAAAGAGCAAGGGGCACAGCAGAGGGCCTTTCTTTGACCTTGGGGACTTTCTCTCATCTCTTTTTTTTCCCCTTCAACAGAGCCTTTTCAAAGACCCAGGCAAGACAGCTTGCTGGGTGTGGATGCGGGTTGGAGAAATCGTTTGGGTTCAAGCTGTTGGAGTGAACTAGGTACCAAGAGAAACTTTTCCCTGATGGCTCAGTTTCCTGCCAGTTTGCCTTGGCACCCGCTCTGTTTTTTCAAAAAAATTGAGAAAAGTTTTTTTTCTTTTTTCTTTTAGTTGTTGGTCTCCAGTTTCCTTTGAAAATAAGCAGCCGTGCCTGGGATGGATCAAAGAAACAAACACACACAGTTAATGTGGGGCAGTCAAGGCGGGCAGACAGCTTTGCAAAGTGAGGAACCAGGGTTTGGAGATCAAATATCTAAGGCTCCAGGAGGGCCACTGGGTGCCTTGTGTCAAGGATTTGAATAAGCAGGAAAACTGTCAGGCCAGTAAACTTTGCCAACCGGAGTCCATTTCCCCAACTCTTAGCCTCATGAGGTCTCACACCTAAAATGAGTCCACAACCTGACAACCTGCTGCGTGACCTTGTCTCCTAACTCTTCTCTGGCTCAGTTTCCTCCTCTTTAAAATGGGAATTAAACACCTGCCCTCCCTTCCCGGGTGGGTCGGGTACCGTGTCCGTCCTGATTTTCTTCTACCTGCCCTAGCGGTTGGTTCAGAGCTTGCCACGGACTCAGCGCTTAACAAGCACCACGATTATTGTTATTACTTTTATTGATGCTGCTATTAGTATTATTATCATTCTGGGAACGTCCATTTGAAGCCCCTCCCACAGGAAACTTCACTCCCCAAGAGAGCCAGAGCCTTCATGACTGCATCATGCTCTTCCTCAAATTTGGGTGGAGTCTGTTTCTGTTCTAACTGTTGCTGAACAAAAGCAGGAAGGATGATAGGCTCACTTTAATCCATCCTCCCCTTTGACCGCATCTCTTTCCTTAAATCTGATTTATAGGATACAAATATCTGGATGGTTACACCCTCCCCACGCCGTTGATTATTTCCGGGTATCCCCTCGGCCCCTCCACCCGATTTCTCGGCCAGAGAGGCCTGCCCGTTAGTGAGGTGACTATTTCTGAAGGGATGAAAAGATGGTAATTGCTTTTTGACCTCTTGTGGTTCAACTTGAACTAGGTGGAGGATGTAGCCTTGGGTTCCATGTAGCCTTCAGCATTCTCTCTATGGGCTTGAGCTTTAAAAAGAGGAGGAGGAAATGGGTGGCGCGGGGGCGGAGAGGAAACCCTGGAGAGGGAAAAGAGAGCACTTCCAATCTCCTCCAATCTCCTGTTTACGCAGCAATAGTTCAGATCATTAGCTATTCTGCTGGATTGTTCGGCACACGGATAACAGTTGAAGGACTGCTCTTACCCCCCTATAATTCACTGCTCGACCAAGGTTTATGGCTTGCTGTCATAATAAATGCAGACACTGTAATGTATCGAGGGTGTAATTCTTGGCTAAACAGAGAGCATTTTGCGAAAGGCCATGTGGTACAGGTTGTTGTAATATTCAAGACATAACCCAGGCTGTGGACCCACCCACTGAACTGGATTTTTCTCTTCTTCTTAGGCCAGGAATGAGGAATGGAGCTAGCAGATACTGTTAGAGCTTCAGGCACCTGGTCCCTGAGCTGAAATGGTCTCCTGCAACGCTGGCCCAGAAACATCTGGGGGACAGAGGCTGCCTGTTATGACAAGCTGGGTGGAGGCATCACGCTGAGGACACCAAGCTCATTTCCATGTGGAACCGGGGCCCGGTTTAACCCGCTGAACGCGGCCTGCTTCATTCGGAACGTTGGGCTTGGCTTCAGGGTGGGTCCGGAAGCCTGGGCCGATAATAATCACGATAATAGTATTTGTTAAGTGCTTACTGTGCGTCACTTCGTTAAACATTTACTAAGCGCTAGGGTAGATACAAGCTAATCAGGTTGGACACAGTCCCTGTCCCACATGGGGTTCACAGTCTTAATCCCCATTTTACAGATGAGACAACTGGGGCCAGGAGAAATGAAGTGACTTGCCCAAGGTCAACCTGCAGACAAGTGGCAGAGCCGGAATTAGAACCCAGATCCTTTTGACTCCTAGGCCCTGGCTCTCTCCGCTAGGATGTGCGAAGGCCCACTGGATGCTGGCAGCACAGGTAACGTACTTTTTTTTTTTCCTCTCTGCTTTATCTAGCAGGGCCTGCTTTGCTAGTCTAGTAAATAATCTACACTTGTTCTCATTTTAGGGTTCTTGAAATTCATTCTCACTACAGTTCTGAAAAATTGTACACTCCTTCAAGTTAACATGCTCCTCACTAGATTGCAAGCTCCTCGAGGGTAGGTATCATGTCTAACATCTCTACTGTAGCATGGCCTAGTGGCAAGAGCATGGGTTTAGGAGTCAGAGGTGGTGGGTTCTAATCCCGGCTCTGCCACTTGTCTGCTGTGTGACCTTAAGCAGGTCACTTAACTTCTCGGTGCCTCAGTTTCCTCCTCTGTAAAATGGGGATTGAGACTGTGAGCCCCATGTGGGCACTACCTGATTACCTTGTATTTACCCCAGCGCTTAGAACAGTGCTTGGCACCCAGCAAGCGCTTCATAAATACCATAATTATTATCATTATTATCCTCCCAAATGTTTAGTAATCTATTATTTATATTAATGCCTGTCTCCCCTCTAGCCTGTAAGCTAGATGTGGGTAGGGAATGTGTCTGTTTATTATTACATTGTAATAATAATAATAATACTCTCCCAAGTGCTTAGTACAGCACTACGCACACAGGAAGCACTCAATAAATATGACTGAATGAATGACTGAATACAGCCCTCTGCTCATAACAAGCAGTCAGTAAACAGCGTTGCCTGAGAAATGCAGTTATGCGTCTCATATGCACAGATAGGCAGAGATCATGTTATCAAATGATTGGGAGAAAAGTGGCAAAAGGAATGAGACAAACTGCTCATCCTTGGAAAAATACTGCCCAAATAATGACCTGCCCAGAGTACCTTCCTCCCGCAAACCAATGGAGAGCAAATACAAGTTCAGCACCAAAGATTAATAATAACAAATAATAGTAGTTTCATTCATTTCATTCAATTGTATTTACTGAGCACTTACTGTGTGCAGAGCACTGTACTAAATGTTTGGGAGAGTACAATACGACAATAAACAGACACATTCCCCGCCCACATTGAGCTCGCGGTCTAGACTTCTGAGTTTACGGTTGCCACCCTTCACCAGGACTCTCGGGATCATTGCGGATCGGGCCTGATTTTCAATCTTTAGCTTGGGATTGTGCAAATACAAGAGGTTCTTCATGAGCACAAAGCAAGAAACGGGAGAGGAATGACTAACTTGTTCCCAATATATGTCAATGAAATTACAGTTCTAATGGACTGTAAAATCCCAGAGGGCACAGAATAGGTATGAATCAGTGATATTTACTGAGTGCTTATTGTGTGCAGAACACTGCAATAAGTGCTTGGGAGAGTACAGTAATACAGAAATAGAGGACATGTCCCCCGCCTCTGGTGATCTTAATAATAATGTTGGTATTTGTTAAGTGCTTACCACGTGCAGAGCACTGTTCTAAGCACTGGAGGAGATACAGGGTAATCAGGTCGTCCCACGGGAGGCTCACGGTTAATCCCCATTTTACAGATGAGGTAACTGAGGCCCAGAGAAGTTAAGTGACTTGCCCACAGTCACACAGCTGACACGTGGCAGAGCTGGGATTCGAACCCATGACCTCTGACTCCCAAGCCCCGGGCTCTTTCCACTGAGCCACGCTGCTTCTCTTACTATAGTCTAGGTGAAGGTATCATTTCTGCTTTCTGATTGAGAAATGGTCTGTTTGTTGTTGGGGGGTTTTTATGGTACTCATTTTTGTTTGTTTGTTCTGTGTGTTTTTTAATGGCATCTGTTAAGCACTTACTATGTGCCAGGCACTTTACTAAGTACTTGAATAAATAGAAGCTAAAAAGGTTTGGACACAGTCCCTGCCCCACATAGGAGTCACAATCTTAATCCCCGCTTTGCAGATAATGTTAAAGGAGGGGACAGAAAAGTGAATCGTCTTGCCCAAACCCAGCAGACAAGTGGCAGAGTCAGGATTAGGACCCCGGTCCTTCCGACTCCTGGCCCGTGCTCTATCCACTAGGCAACACTGCTTCTCTATGCACTTACTCTATATCAAGCAATGTTCTTAGTGTTGAGGTAAATACAAATTTATCAGGTTGGACACGTGGGCCTTAAATTCGTGGGGCTCCCAGGTTAAGGCTGGTTGATTGGCCATCTTGTAGATAGTCTAACCTAGAAAGTTCAGGCCCCAAAGTGGATTTGAGGAGGGCAATGTTGCCGTGAATGCTTGTCCCAGGTAGTCTGGAACTCAATTTGGGGAGATTTTAATGAGGAGGGAAGAAGGCTCAATCTAACAGACATTACTCTGTCCTAATCCTCCTTGACCTGTCTTTGACACTGTGGATCACCCCGTTCCCCTGGAAACATAATCTAACTTTGATTTCTCTGACCCTGTTCTCTCCTGGGTCTCTTTTAACTCTGACCACTCCTTTACATTTTTGATTTGTTTTTTCTCTGGTTCCTCCTCTGCCTTCCATTGCTTAACGCTTAGAGTCTCTCATGGCTCAGTTCTGGATCCTCTTCTATTTTCAAGCTACACCAACACCCCTGGGGCACTCATTCATTCTCACAACTCAAGATGATAAGGTCTAGGAGGGCAGGGATTGTGCCTGCCACTTCTATTGTATTGTACTCTCCCAAGTGTAGAGAAGGTAGACAAGCAGTGTAGCCCAATGGATAGAGCATGGGTCTGGAAGTCAAAAAAACCCTGGATTTTAATCCTGGCTTCGCCACTTGCCCTCTGTGTGACCTTGGGCAGGTCACTTACATTTTCTATGTCTCAGTTAACCTCATCTGTAAAATGGGGATTAAGACCGTGAGTCCTATGTGGGACGCGGACTGTGTCCAACCTGACTAACTTGTATTTACCCAGTATTTAGTACACTGTCTGGCATTTAGTAAGTGCTTAACAAATACCATTTTTTAAGTGTTAGTACAGTGCTCTGCACACAGTAAGCACTCAATAAATATCATCGATGAATTGAATGATTATCACCTAAGATTAACACTTTCAAATCTACGTCCTCAGCTCTGACCCTGTCGTCTTCATTGCAATCTCACCTTTCCTCTTCCCTCCAAAACATCTCTAGATGGATGTCCCATCAGGAACTCCAGCTCGACATGTCCAAAATTGAATGTCTCATCTTTCCTCCGGATCCTCTCCTCGTTCTGACTTTCCCATCACTGTTGACAACACCACCACCCTCCTTGTATCTCTGACCCATGCCTTTGGCATTATTGATGACTCCTTGCTCCCTTTTGACTTGCATATTCAGTCAGCCATCGGACCCTGTTTTTTTTTTTTTTCCTTCACAACATCTCCAGTACCTGACCCTTCTTCTCCATCCAAACTGACACCTTACTGGTCCAAGCTGTTGTCATGTCCTGACTTGAGTACTGCATATCCTGACTTGACTCCTCGCAGACTTCCCTGCTTCTGGCTTCTCCCGTCTCCAGTCCATATTACACTTCGATACCTAGATTATTTTTTCTAAAACATCTTTTTATGCATATCTCCATTCTCTTAAAAATCCTCCACTGGTTGCCCATTCCTCTCGGTATCAAGCAGAAATTCCTGACCAATGGTTTTGAAGGACTCAATCAGCTCCCTCCCCTCTAGTTATTTCTCTCTCCCCTTCAACTACACCTCAGTTCACCCCTCTTCTCTAAAGCTGATCTACTCACTCTGTTTCATTTTCATCTCTCTAGCTCATTTTCTCTCTCCTGCCAGAAACTCCCTCTCCCATTGTTAAGCAGACCATATCAGTGCTTAGAACAGTGTTTGACACAAAGTAGGGGCTTAATGAATATTATTTAAAAAAAAAAAAAAGACCACTGCTCTCCCTATCTTCAAAGCACTTATAAAATTATAGTCCACCTAGAAGGTCTTCCTTGTTTTATCTCCCATCTTCCCAATGCTACCTCAATACATCATCAACTGTGTTCTTTAGTCCTCAAGCCAAAGGATTTGAATCCTCATTTTACCCCCCTCTCACTGTGAGCATTTATGTGCTGGGAAAGTAGAGTGGCTTGGGGCGAGGGCACCGACCTAGGAGTTAGGGGCCTGGAATACTAATCTCAGCTCTGCTCCTCACCTGCTATGTGACCTTGGGCAAGTCACAATTTCTCTGTGCATCAATTTCCTCTTCTGTAAAATAGGGATAAAATACCTGTTCCCCCTCCTACTTAGACTCTAAGTCCCACATGGAACACGGGTGTCTGACCTGATCGTCTTGTATCTATTATAATTCTAGGCACTGTTCTAGTTCTAGGCATAGTTCTAGTGCTTAACAAATACGACAATTATTGCTCTGTATGCTCACTGAGGGTAGGGATTATGCATACCAACCCTATTGTACTCACCTAAGCACCTAGTAATAATAATAATGTTGGTATTTGTAAAGCGCTTACTAGGTGCCCAGCACTGTTCTAAGTGCTGGGGGAGATACAGTGTAATCAGGTTGTCCGACGTGGGGCTCACACACTTTTAATCCCCATTTTACAGATGAGGGAACTGAGGCACAGAGAAGTGAAGTGACTTGCCCACAGTCACACAGCTGACAAGTGGCAGAGCCGGGAGTCGAACTCATGACCTCTGACTCCGAAGCCCAGGCTCTTTCCACTGAGCCACGCTGCTTCTCCACAGTGCTCTATATAAAAAGTGCTCAGGAAAATACTTTTAATTGACTATTGGATGTATATTTTTAAACTCATGTGCTTCCCCCTACCTGTAACTTATTTTAGTACCTGTCTCCCTTGCTAAACTGTAAACTCAATGTGGGCAGGAAGCATGTCAATTAGCTCTTTTGTTCTCTCCCCAGTGCTTAGTACAGTGCTCTGCACAGACTAAGCACTCAAAGAATACTATTTATTGATTGACTGAAGTTTGGGAATGGGAAAGGCAGCAGCTGGGATGGGGAAAGGTGATGGGAAAAAGACTTTCCACCCTCCTGATGTGCACCAGTCCTGGAAAAGCCATCTAATGTTGCCCACTCCCCAAGGCTAATGCTCTCCAGAACACCAGTACTTAGGTAGCAAGTTGTCCTTGAACTTGTAGAAATAATTACCTTTCCGTGTGACTAACCAATCACAGAGGGTTAATGGAGCACTATACTCAACATCTGGTTGAGTGCCAGATTTGGGGAGAATTCTGGTACTGGTTGGAGGGGGATGAGCAGAGATCATTCGGTGACTTTGGGAGGAATAATTTTGTATTTTAACGTATTTCCTTTCCTTTTGTTTCTGACTTTAGTTTTCTTTTTCTTTTTTTTTTTTCCACATCTCTGAAGAGTCAGGTTACCAGTGTGGATGTGTTCCAGGTTCTTTCATTCACTCTTCTGGGTGGGGGAGGGAGTTTACGAGCTGAACTCTGGCCCCCCAATTAAATTGAATGGAGCCTGCTGGGGCACTTCCCCCCTTTCCTTTGGTTTTCCCAGTCATCCTCAGGGCAACCGGAGTTGGCAACATGTGAGCAGATACTATTCAAGACTCGACTGGGAAATCCTGCCAGGGCACCTGTGTCCTGAGCTGGAGAGTTTCCGGCAAGGCCCTTCCGACTAGAATATGGAATGTGTCCAATTAATAGAAAGGTGATACTCAAGGTCAGGCCCTTATCAGAACGATCTTGGCGCTCGGGAGCTGGAAAATTGGGGCGCTATGGCTGTGTCATCGTCATAATCGGTATCAGTGGCAATTTTTGAGCACTTCCTATGTGCGGAGCACTGTACTAAGCGCTTGGGAGAGTACAGTGCAATAGAGTTGGTAGATGTGTCCCCCCACCCACATGGAGTTTATAGTCTAGATGGGGAGATACCCCAAGCAGCCTACTTCTGGTCAGAAATCATGTGGGAAGACCAGAACTCCCTTTCTTCTTGCCCTCTGCTACTTCCACTTGTGGTAAAGTTGGAAGCCAAAAAGTGCAGAGGCTTGTGAAAATGGAAATTAAAAAAACAAACAAAAATGAGTCATTTTGTTTGTCACATCATGAAGGTTTATGAGGGTTCACTGTGGCTTCTTGAGAAAACGCTCACACTGACTCTGATTTGTCCAAATCAGGTCCCAGTTCTCGAACACTAATAGCGTCCTGCTAGGTTTAACATAAAGACGTTGGAGAATTTAAAATAACCAACCTAAATAAGCTCTCAAATTCCCGTGTAAACCGGGTTTAAGAGTGGAAAATTTCTTTTACCTATTCTTTGGGTGGTACAGAAACCTAAAATTCCTATAGACTTGCTTCTCCCAGCCAAGTCAAACAAGGATATTGTCCTTTTAATGTCTTAAAGGCTCTGTTTTCTTGTAATGCCAAATGCAATATTTTTTTGAAAACACTACACCAGAAGTTTCCCAGCTGAGAAAACAGGCTGGTGAAAAATGGTTTCAGAAAACGAAATAAACCATGCAAAAGCTTTTCAGGGTGTGTGTATGAAACGAACATCTGGAACTGGGTTGTTAAATTGCCTCCTTTTCTCCCCCCCCTTTTTCTCACAGCTGTTTGAAAGAGTCCTGAGGGCAAGGAGATAGGTCAGGGGACTGAGTGGCACCTTTTTCCTCCCCATCCCTCTTGCACCTACGCAAGGAATCCAGCCCACATGTGTGTTTAATAAGTGGGCACAAATACAAGAAAAAATTATCTCAATTCCTGGTGGCTCTCTGCAGCTACACTAAAGGAAAAATAAACTCCGGATTTCAAAATTTCTCAAACAAAAACTTATGTTTCCAATAAAATCTTCCTTTCAACTGATGGTGGTGGTGGTGCATGCGTGCATGTGTGTGTGTGTGTTTATCAAGAACTGAACCGACTGTGCATTTCTCTTCATTTCTTTAAAAGGGGGCACCGGGGACTATTACATTACACCTTAGAGAAGGTGCCAAAAAAATCCTGCATTCACTGAACTGTGTCTTCCCATTGAGCTACAGAACCAAGGGTTTATTTTTAATGTGCTTCGATTTAGTTTCTGGTCACAGTTCTTTCCTCCTACTCAAGGAGCATGGTCATAACAAACCATTAAGAGGAGGACAGTTTATTCTTTGGGTCATACTACAGAGTTGACAAGAGGAGGGGAGATGAGGGGAAAGGTGATTGATTAGTTATTGTATCCATAAAGTGTTACTAAGTGTGGAACACTGTGCTAAGTGCTGGAGTAAAGATCACAATAATTGTGATAGAAGCACAGTTCTTGACAGTTATGTGCCAAGAACTGTACGATGCACTGGTTTAGGTACAAGATCCTCAGATCGACCATAGTCCCGGTACTACGTGGGGCTTACAGTCTAAGGTGGGTGGCAAAAAAATGGTATTTCATCTCCACTTTTTTAGATGTGGAAACTAAAATACAGATAGGTGACTCACCCAAGGTCACACGGCAGTTGAGTGACAGATCTGGGAATAGTACTCCAGTCCCAAGACTCCCAGGCCCAAGAAGATGTGAAGTGTTGATTCCTATAATTTCAATCAAAGTCCTTTAGAGAAAGGACTTTTCAGACACAGTGTCATTTGATTCTTGCAAGGAAGGAAGACCATATCAATTTCAGTTTTAGTTTTGTCTTCAAGAAACTGCAAATAATGTACAAGAATCTGTGTTTAGCCACCTTTACTATAGACATCAGTCCACCTTAGTTTTGTCCCTCTCCTCCTTCAAAGAAATCCTTAAAAAGTCACCACCTCCTGGAGGCATTTCTTGATCATTATCCCCACGAATCTGAGCATTTCATCCCCTCAGCCTCCTCAGCCTTCATGCATATCTCTGCCTATTTATATATTACTTATAATTTTATTGGGTATATTACTTTTATCTCTTATTCTCTCAATCATTACTGATTCAATCATTTTGGTCTGCTGTCTCGGGTCAGCCTATTGTGAGCTCCTTGAGGACAGGGATACCAATTAATCGATAGCATTTCTGGAGCACCCAGTGGGTGTAAAGCCCTGGAATAAGCACTCGGGAAAGTGTAATAGAGTTAGTAGGCCCTCTTCCTGCTCTCTAGGAGCTTACACCCTAGTGGAGAAGCCTAAAATCTAGTAGAGTAACATCTTTGAGTTCTTTTGTGTGTTTCCTAAGCACCTAATGCTCTGTAATCAGTACTGCTCAGTCCATATTATGATTTCGTCTACTCAACCACTGCGCAAGCCCTTCAAATCTCAGCAACGATACCCTAAGTGACTCAAAGGTCTAAAAACCTCTGCTATGTCCAAGGGAGTAGAGTTCAGGCCAAAATGTTTCACCACCCCCCAGTCATCCACATGACTTCCTGGGGGCTCAATCAACCATGTTTTCAATCAGTGGTATTTACTGAGTGCTTACTGTGTGCAGAGCCCTGTACTAAGTGCTTGGGCGAGTACAACATATAAGACATACTGCCCTAAATGTTCATACTGGAGGAGCAAATCTCACTGGTTAGGAGAGTGTCCAATAGAAGGCCAGGACAGGGTCTTGGTAGAGTAAAGAAAATGAGAGAGCTGGATTTTCCCCTGTCTTCCCAATGCATGTAACCAAGTGTGATGCATGTGGGAGAGTCCTCAAGAGTTGAATTTTTACCTCCTGATCATTTGCTTCTGGAGTCAGAGACTTGGGAAACCTCTGGATGATATTTCTCCATGGTCTCCGAGGTGGTCTAGAGGTCAGATGCAAGAGAGAATTGCTTAATCTTCTGGAGAATTTCAGCGGGAGGACACGGGTCATCTTGATCCGACTCCCTTACCCCCCACCCCAGTTCCTCAATTTCTCTATCGGCAAACTTTTGTGGGAGCGGTGTTAAGGCGAGGAGGTCCGACGATTCCACAAGTGGCCTCTGGAAAGCACTCAGTGATGCTGAGGAATAGACCGCAGGGGTACAGAGGGCGTTAGGTCAAGGGTCAAAGGTTGAATCAGGACTTTTGCGGGCAGCAAAAACAGCAGATCTGTCAGGTGAGCCAAGAGGAAGTCTGCTCCTGGCCCAAGCAGTAGGAGCTGTGCTAAGCTGTTCTCGGCTGGCATTGCTGTTACAGACATTACGGTCATAATTGCTACTTAGAAAGGAAATGGTGAACCATGTGTCAGAGTCCTAAAGCTTAAATTCCTTAAACTGACCCCACTGTTTGGCTCTGTTTCAGGTCTTCTGCCAAGCCGAGGGGAGTCCATACTGTTTGTGGCCCACAGACATTTCTTCTTGAGACTTCTCCCAAGTCCCTTTACCTGAGAGATGGTGATACATTTCACAAATAGGGGGGGAGGGGGGTCTATTTTTTTTCCTTTAAGAGGGGAAAGTTAACTCCACCTGGAAAACTGCTGAAATAAGAACCCTGAAAAACCTCCCTTTAAAAATCGCAGGCTCTCGGCTGCCAGGAAGGTGAAAGGAAATCCACATTGATTGGGTCTTAGTGCCTTACACGAAGAAACGCTGACTGAACAAAAAATGGGCCATTTGGGCCAGAAGTTCAAAGTCCTCTGTGAGTTTACACACTAGTGTCTTCTCACCGCCGGGTGTCCAGATGCAGGTTTTGCAAAGAACAATCCATTGCATTTGTAGAGTTTCTTTATTTCACATCAATTATCTCCTGCACGACAACCCTTTTCGGTAGGGAGAAGGTGTTTTAAGCCCTGTTTTACAATGAGAATACTGAGGCACGGAGAGGTTACTTGACCGTATGTTTTTTTATTATTTTTTTATGGTATCTGTCGAGCACTTAGTGTGTCAAGCACTCTTCTAAGCTCTGGAGTAGATGCAGGTTTATCGGGTTGGACACAGTCCCTGTCCCATATGGAGCTCACAGCCTAAGTTAGACAAATATAAGACTCGCCTAAGGTTACGTGACAATAGGTCAGTGGCAGAGCTGGGGTGGATCTTGGCAGACAGAAAAGATTGGGTCTTAAAGGGGTCTATCCTGTCCCTGTGAAAGGTGGCAGTCATTGGGAACGTTAATCTCATCGAGAGAGAATCAAAACTTTGCTAAAACTTTTTTGTTGTCAGCACATTATGAAATTGGCCAGGTCAGATCCCAACTCTTGAAATGCAGTGTCTTATATATGATTATGGAATTTATTTGAAGATGAACTCTCCCGTTGGGAACAATGGATGAGCCTCAGTCCATTAAGGACCAAGAGTATTCCAGAAGAAGTGACCATAATTCTATCTGTTTGTTCACCATCCCCCCGCATCCCTTCATCTCTGCCGGTCGTGTTTCCACCGGGGGGATGGAGTGCAATGAGGAAGTAGGGGGGCAACACACTGCAAAGTGTAAGTGTGGTTTTTTGCACACTTTAGTCAGCTGCAGACAGAATCAGGATTAGAATGCAGGTTTCCAGATCAGTGTTCTTTCCACTGAACTGAAAGCAAGCTAGTATTTATTAAGTGCTTAGTATGTGCAAGTGATAGACCTGAGAGAAGTAGATCGGACACCAGCCCTTCCCATCCAGGACTGGCAGTCTAGGAGGGAAGCAAAGCATGGATCTCCTCTCCTTTTTATAGAGGAGAAAGCTGAAGTCCCATTTTACAGAGGAAGACATTGAGGAGGGATCTTACTCGTGGTTCCAAACAGGTCAGTGGGACAGCTGGAATTACCCGAGGGGAGGTCTTCTGACTTCCAGGTCTGTGCTATTGCCCCCAGGCCATGAATTTCAGTCAGATAAGGCCGGATCACTGACTTGATAACCTTTCTTCCTGATTACTGAACAGATGCCGGGCTCCAACTGTCTCAGCATTTGGACTCAACTTTCTTACTTCTTCAATGAGGCACAGCCCCTCCCCTTTCTGCCTTCAAATAGACCTCAGCAAAGTCAACCAAATTCACAACATTCAATCTCAGGAACCTGTGCCCTAAAGCAGCCTTGAAAACAAGCAGTGGCCCATGAGCCCCGGGCCCGGCGAAGCTTGGGAACCAACCGAAAAGATAATTTCCTCTGCCTCTCTTTCCATTACCGCTTGCACGGTTTTCTCGAGCCTCTGTATTTGTGGAAGGCCTCAGAACATAAAGTACAGACAGGTGAGTAAGCTTCCTGGGTAGGCACTCGAGGAGCGTGGCCTAGTGGATAGAGCACAGATGGGAGTAAGAAGGACGTGGGTTTTAAGCCCAGCTCCTTCACATACCTCATCCGTGACCTTGGACAAGTCACTTAACCTCTCTGTGCCTCAGCTACCTCATCTGTAAAATGGGGATTAAGACTGTAAGTCCTATGTGGGACAGGGATTGAGTCCAACATAATTACCTCGTAACTACCTCAGCAATTAGTATAGTGCCTGGCCCATAATAAGCATTTAAATACCACAATTATCATTATTATTAACAACTATATTGCAGGGGGACCCTTTCATTTGACCTGAATTATATGTAAATTTGCTAGGGTTGCCCTGGTTCTAGCCCTTTTTCAACCAGTAGAAAAGTATGCCTAAGGTAGACACAGTCTTTACCGTCATCATCATCATCAATCGGCCTGGACTACTAGAAAGAGCATAAGCCTGGGAGCCTAAGGTCCATTTTTGATCTGAATCTGCGTGGAGGAATTCTGACTCATTACCTCTGGGCAGGGCAATGCTCGCTGGTGTTATCCTAGAACTCAAAGCAAAACGTGATTTGGGGCACTAGGAGAGCATTGGCAGACACGGCGCTGCCTAGACACAATGTGAAAGCTACCAATTTCACTGCCAAGTCTACACAGAAAACTCCAATGGCAACATACTGGACTGATGAATAGGTTTTCCCTGAAATTCCTCAACTTGTTGCCCAGCATGGCATAATGGAGAGAGAACTGGCCTGGGAGTCAGAAGGTCATGGGTTCCAATCCCCGATCCACCGTGGCTCAGTGGAAAGAGCCCGGGCTTGGGAGTCAGAGGTTGTGGGTTCGAATTCCGACTCTGCCACTTGTCAGCTGTGTGACTGTGGGCAAATCACTTAACTTCTCTGTGCCTCAGTTACCTCATCTGTAAAATGGGGATTAAAACTGTGAGCCCCACGTGGGACATCCGATCATCTTGTATCCCCCAGCGCTTAGAACAGTGCTCTGCACATAGAAAGTGCTTAACGGATACCAACATTATTATTGTCTGCTGTTTGACCTTGGGTAAGTCGCTTCATTTACCTGTGCCTCAGTTAGCTCATCTGTAAAATGGGGATTAAGGCCGTGAGCCCACGTGGAACAGGGACTGTGTCCCACCCAAATTGCTCGTACCAACCCCAGCACTTAGTACAGAACCGGCACATAGTAAGTGCTTAAACATATACCATAATTATTAGAGAAGCAGCATGGCATAGTGGATAGAGTTTGGGCCTGGGAGTAAGAAGAAGGGCATGGGGTCCAATCCTGGCTTTGCCATTTGTCTGCTGTTTGACCTTGGACAAGTCACTTAACTTCTCTGTTCCTCAGTTACCTCATCTGGAAAATGGGGATCGTGACCGTAAATCCCACGTGGGACAAGGGACTGAGTCCAACCCCATTTGCTCATATCCACCCCAGCACCTAGCTAAGTGCCTGACACATAGTAAGAGTTTAACAAGTGCCATAATTATTTCCCTACCACCATCTTGATGGGCTCTGAGGAAAAAAAGAATGAGGTGCTGTTAAATTGATGATGATAAATATAGGCGAAAAAGAAGAATTTAAGGGAGAGTTACTTTGTTTATGACCTTAAAGTTCCTGTTAATAACAGTGTTGAAAACCCATGGGGAAGGAACTGTTGATAACTTGATAACCAGGTGAGAGGGAGCTGAATGATCCTACCAAAGGAAAACAAAATTAATTCTTCCAAGGGGGAAAAAAGAAAAAGCCACTTCTCCCCCAGTGGGAAAACATAAATAATAATAATAATTCTTCTATTCACATGTGGGTTCAGCTATCTAAATTACGAATGCCAATTCTCATTCGGGTTTATCTGATTAGAACAAATGCAGAAATCTATTAGCATTACAGAGGGCTATCTTTTTGTTTATGTTAATAAAATACATTGTCACAAAGCTATATTATTTTCAACTTCACTCACTACAGGAATGAAATTTGTTAGCTGCATCATCTACAAACATGATGCAAGATCTCTTACTCGGTTCTTCTCTCCTCAGTGTCTCTCTCTGTCCCTCTTTTGTCTTTGGAGTATTAATTTCTTGATGAACAACTATTTTATATTAATAAAAAATCTAATACTCCAGGCAGCTGCTGAGAATTGGATGAACTCTTGCCCCAAGACATACTTGAGAAGACCCATTATCTCAGAAAACAACACAAACACCTTCATTCTATATCACAACAACCTAATAATTTTCAGGCATTCTGTGTAGCTTCCAAGAACATCTCCCTCTTTTTGGGTTAGTAACGAAGGCAGAAATGCTGGAGCCATTAAGAAACATGTGGAATTACAATTTTTTTTTCCCAAACATTTTTTTCCCTCTGCACAGGCATGGCCTATATTTTCTATTTGCATTCTTTAAATACTCTGGAAGGAATGTAATATGCAATGGTTTGGGACTAGATCATTGTGCTCCTACCATAGCATTTCCAGAACATTGAGATGATCTGTTCCTGTTTTAATGTTACCTGAATAGAAAATACTGCTAGCATCTCTGCCAGTGAGTTCCTTTTTTAACTTTCCATTTGTAAGTCTGGGTGTCTGAAACAGTTTTTGACACGCAAACAGTCACTCAGTGAAGAATGAAGTCTTAGTTCGTGTTACCTAAGGAAAAGACTTTTGTGAAGTGCCAAACATCTATGGTCAGGTTTCACTGAAAGCCAATTATATTTTTAGATGGATTTTATTTTCCCAGACATCAATAGAAAATATTCGTGGCATAGTGGATAGAGCACAGGTCTGGGAGTCAGAAGGTCATGCGTTCTAATCCTGGCTCTGCCACTTGTCTGCCATGCTACCTTGGGCAAATCACTTCACTTCTCTGGGCCTCAGTTATCTCACCTGTAAAATGGGGATTGAGACCATGAAACCCAGTTGGGATGGGGACGGTGTTCAACCTGATTTGCTTGTATCCACCCCAGCGCTTAGAACAGTGCCTGACAATTAGTAAGTTCTTAAATACCAAATTAAATGTTTTGCACTTATTCTTGCTTCCATGTCCCAAGTAAACCATTGAACGGGGTGAACTGTTGGAGGTGGGGAAAGAGACATCTGGGAAGGAAATCACTCATAGCAAGCAGCTGGTCTAGTATTCAACACAGTCTTCATCATCATCATCATCATCATCATCAATCAGTCTGGACTACTAGAAAGAGTATAAGCCTGGGAGTCAGGGGATCTGGGTTCTAATCTTGGATTCGTCACTTGCCCGCAGTGTAGTCTTGGGCAAGTCACTTCACTTCTCTGTGTCTCAGTTTTCTCCTCTGTAAAATGGGGATTAAGCACCTATTCTTCAAGCCTGTGAGCCCCGGGCGGGCACACTGCTTAGTACAGTGCTTGATCCATAGCCAGCATTAATAGATACCAAAATTATTAATAGCCATGATTGTCTACTGCTTACACAACACTGTTTCAGCCATCTGGGAGAACATGGCAGAACTCAGACAACTTGCCTGAACTTGATGAATTTGTACTCTTACTGGGGAAACGAGCTGATACAAATTGCCAAGCATATAATAAGTAAAAGAGAAAGAACAAGTGAAAGAAAGGAACCAGATGAATAAATAAATCATGGTTATCTACACTCATCTTATTGGTTGAATGTGAACAGTGTGCTCAGTATTATATAAGTACTTGGGAGACATACAAGAAACTTAGAAGACCTAGTCCTTATCCTTGTTGAGCTAGATTGTAAATTTGTCATCTAGACTGTAAAATTAGTCACTCGGGCAGGGAATGTAGCCGTTACATTGTTATACTGTACTCTTTCACACACTTAGTTCGGTGCCCTGCACACAGTAAATGCTCAATAAATATGATTGAATGATTGAAGAAATAAAAAAAAAAATGAAGGTCAAGGTGGCTAATGGGATGGCATAACCAGAAAGGTACAGATAATTATGGTTTTTGTTAAGCCCTTACTATGTGCCCGGCACTGTACTAAACCCTGAATACTATACGAGCAAATCAGGTAGGACACAGACCCTGTCCCATATGGAGCTCAGAGTCTCAGTCCCCATTTTACAGACAAGGTAACTGAGGCACAGAGAACTGAAGTGGCTTGCCCAAGGTCACCCAGCAGACAAGTGGAGGAGCAGAGATTAGAACCCATGACTTTCTGACCTCCAGGCCCGTGCTCGATCCACTAAGCCACGCTCCTACAGATGAATCAGAAATGCCTTTTGGAGGAGATAGTTTAGGAAATGTAATAATAATTACGGTACTTGTCAAGCGCTTACTTTGTACCAAGCACTGTTCTAAGCTCTGGAGTGGATTCAAATTAATCAGGTTGGACATAGTTCCTGTCTCACACATTTTACAGATGAGGCCCAGAGAAGTGAAGTGACTTGCCCAAGGTCACCCAGCAGGCAAGTGGCGGAGCAGAAATTAGAACCCATGACTTTTTGACCCCCAGACCCCGTGCTCTATCCACTAAGCTGCTCTGCTTTCCCCTTTATCATCTTCTATATCATCAAAGGTGGTTTAAATATTTATGCATTCAGTCACCTACTTCTTATAGTGAAATGCTCTCGACGTTTGGAGCTTCTATCAACCGGTTAAAGGTAGTCACTGAGCACCTACTGATACAAAGGGCAGTATTAAGCGCCTAGGGGAGTAATGTAGAAATGAGACATTCCCTGCCCTTAAGGAGCTTACGATCTGACGATTTTTGAAGCCTTATTTTCAGCCTTGGTGTCCGTGTTTCTTAGATGGAGAAGAAATGCTGAACCTTAACATGCAATGGTCCTTTGGGGTGGCGTTGAGAAGCACACATGAATTCCATTTCAGAAAACCCAACAGAAAGACGTAATAATTAAAGTCCTTTACCTGGACTCAGATATTCACAGTGATACAGATATACTCAGGGGCTTGGGGGAGAAATCAGTTTGGTATTTACCATCAGACACTTTCCTCTTCTGAAGCAATTTAAAGGTCTTGCAGCTTCTAAGTCTCTGTTAGGGGAAATGAGATGGCCAGTCTTCTTTAACATTTTTTTTTAAACACATAAAGTGACAGAAATGAATTATTATTTTTAAAGCACCTAATAAAAAATACTAGAGGGAAATAATTACTGGAAACATCTCACTGTGTAACTGTAAATGACTAGGTCTGGCCTGCTGATTAAATAGGCCACAGCTTCAGTCAGTTTTGCCTTGTTGTATTGATCTGAAGCTCCCCTGCCTTCCTATTAAGCTGAATTTGATTTTAATTTTCTAAGGCTCAGTCAGTGGCAATTTTCTTGAGGTTCCTACTGTTGGCTGGGCTACCCGAGATCAGGAAGAAGTGTTGAATTCGAGTCCCCTGGACCAGCTCTGGGGGATATTTTTGGGATTCCCTACTCTGGCCCCAAGAGAGATGAACCATCCTTCACAACTCCCTTAGATTCTTGTACCCAAAGAGGCTAAAGTCAGATTGAAGGGAAGGCTCGTTTCATATTTGTTCAGCACTTACTATGTGCTGGGGACGTTAGAAGATTATCACATGGAACACTTTCTCTGCCCCACATGGATCTAATGGTTAATTAGAAGGTAAAACACATATTGAATTCCCATTTTACAGATGTGAAAACTGAAGCACAGAGAAGTTAAACCATTTGTCCACAGACATTTAACATAGAGAAGCAGTGTGGCACAGTGGAAAGAGCGCAGGCTTGGGAGTCACGGGTGATGAGTTCAAATCCCGGCTTTGCCACTTGTCAGCTATGTGACTGTGGGCAAGTCACTTACCTTCTCTGTGCCTCATCTCCCTCATCTGTAAAATGGGGATTAAGACTGTGAGTCTCATGTGAGACAACCTGATTTCCCTGTACCTACCCCAGCGCTTAGAACAGTGCTCTGCACATAGTAAGCACTTAACAAATACCAACATTATTATTATTAACAGGCAAGGGGCAGAGTTGGGATGAAAATCCAGGTCCTCTGTCTCTCAGATGTCTTTTGCCATTAGGACACACTGTTTCTCAGTTTGCCCCATCCAGACTTGGCCTAAATATCTCCCTAATTTTCCTTTCCTGATAATTCAGTTCCCAGATTCATAAAAGACAAATTCACTCCCTTTCAGACTTGGCGTTACTAACAAGGAGACTTTCACCCATTCATCAGCAGTCTCCGATACTACTGAGCCATGGGGTTGGTCTTTATTTTCAGAAAGCAAAAGCAAGCATCTGCTCTCAATTAGGGGGTAATTAGGAGAGTTGACAACAAACCTGTTTGCATTGGCGATGATCTTGAACATAATTTGTGAGATGTCAGGGCAGGATATTAAAATGTTAATAATCTTGTGTGTGTTTTTTTTAACTACACTGTGCTATCATGTCCTTTTGTTTATCTCTAACATGTTCTAACCGTCTGACTGGTTGACTTTGGCAAGATTAAATTACCCTTGGAGATTGGGTTGGGTGAGACAGAGAATTCAGTTCCACGGGCAGGTAAAGCTGAAGACTTGCAGGTATAAAAATACCCATAATATAACAGAAAAAGTTTCAAATAGTCGGGAATAGGACTTGAATTTCCCAAGCTTTAAGTTCTGAAGCACTGTCCTCTGTTTATGTCAGTCTGGTGTCTGATTACCTGGGGCTGGACCAAATCAAATAGGATAATTGGCATAGAATTGCCAGATATTTTGAGGAACGGTTAGATTTTATTCAATACTCCTTCAATTTTCAGTGTTAAGTGGATAATCATATCATAAAACAACCCTGAAAGAGGGGAACAGAAGACTGACTCCTGTCCTCTCCCTCTCCCTGCCTATAAATATTCCCTTGATCTCAGAGATTAGCTGTAAATTACAGCCCTTGATCTGCTATCTACTTTTTAAACATCACCATATTTACTCCCCCCCACAGCTGTCCTCTGGGTATATATGTAATGCTCACCACTCTTTTGATGGATTTAAAAAAAAAAAAAAGCGATGATGGATTTCTTATAGGACCTGATACAGAGGAAAAAAATAAAAATCCTGAGAAAAACCCAACAAAACTGGGATTCCCATATCAGACATATTTAATTCACTGCAAGTCTCTACCTATCATTCATTCAATCGTATTGAGTGCTTCCTGTGTGCAAAGCACTGTACTAAGCACTTAGGAGAGTACACTATAATAACAAACAGACACATACCTGCCCACAACAAGCTCACTGTCAATCAGAAAGGCGTATATATCTGTTTGGGCTATTTTTAACAAACTGAGGAGGAATCTGGCTCATTTTGTACATGGAAGCTGGCCAGGCTTCTCTTATAGTTCATTTATAGTCAATACATTCCATGGTTTCTGTATAGTAAAATAAACGGCAGTTCACAAAATACAAAATGCACAATATATAAAATGGTAAACTCCTTACTAATGGCTTTCAAGCACTCCATCACCTTGCCCCTTCCTACCTCATCTTGCTACTCTCTTACTACAACCCAGCTCACACACTTTGCTCCTCGAATGCCAACCTACTCACTATGCCTTTATCTCGTCCATCTTTCTGCTGACCTCTTGCCCATGTCCTGCCTCTGACCTGCAACGTCCCCTCTTTTTATATCTGATAGACAATTACTCTCTCCACATTCAAAACCTTATTGAAGACACGTCTCCAAGAGGCCTTCCTTGACTAAACCCTCATTTCCTCTTTACCTGTTCCCTTCTGCCTCGCCCTGACTTGTTCCCTTTATTCACCATCCCCAGCATTTATGTATATAACCATGATTATACATTTATATATAATTTATTTATTCATAGAAATGTCTGTCTCCCTTTCTAGACTGTAAGCTCCTCCACTCTTTTACCTTTTGGTAGCCCAACTGCTGGGCTTACTGCCGTGACTGTCAACGTTTATTGAGCACCCACTGAATGCTTGTCCCCTCACCCATTAAAGGATGTCTTTTCCCTTGCCTCAGGCTAAACCGAAAAGCTGTGTGTGTGTGTCTGTGTGACCCAGGAGCCGCTCTACACTGGCAACTGCAAACTAGAAAACACAGAGATGTTTATGAATTATGCTGCAGTCAGCACAAAGTTTGGACTAACAATACATCTGAAGAAATTCAGGATTACGTACCGCTTTGCAAAAGGGAATTCCCGCTATATTTTTTCACAGGAGATATGAAACTTAATATTGTCGCCTACCTAATTCTACGACTTAAGCAGTAGGAGTCAATAATGCAGGAACAATGGGCATGGTTATAGAGTGCAATACAGCTAGCAGTGGTGGAGCTGTCTGAAATGCACGATTGCAAATTAAACTCTTACCCTGAGTGCTGAAATGCACTTAAAATCCTTGAACTGAGTGAGATCAGGGGAGAGTAGATGCAGGATGGATTGCCAAAACACCTGCTTCCTTGGGAACTTTCCTACTCACAGGTGCTCGGTAAACATCAACAGTTCCAGCAGGAGCCCAAGCAGGTAGAATAGAAAAAGAGGGGTCAGAGTTGGAAAATAGGAACAGTGAAGAAATAATCCAGAAGAAAAAGAGAGGAGTTATTTAGCCAGAAAAACAGAAAGGTTGAAGACTTTGGATTGGGAAAGTGAGAAAGACTGCAGAATATCTTGGAAATTGATTTAGGGTGGTCAGGCTAGGGTGAAAACGGTTGCATTGGAAAAAACAAACGAAAAACACCTACTAGCCCTAGGATTTGAAGCCTTTGTTTTCTGGTCTGTCAGCCCCGGCACCTTTCTTTCTCGTCCCCAAATCAGAACATCCATTTCCTTTCTGTCCTACCCCTATTGTCGCAACCTTGAGCTGATCTCTGAAAATCAAGTCACGCTTTCTCTGCTTCATACCTCATCACTCCCCCCTGTGAGGATTCTGGAATCAAACCCAAACTTGGCAGTCTTGTAGCCAATCCATGAGGCAGAACAGAATGCAACTGGCACTACCCCAGCTCCAGTAAACTGGTCCTGCAGTGCTGACAGGAGTAAAAACTTGTTTTTCTCAGAAAACGAAGCAGATATGACTCAGACGTTGACACACACGGGGTGCAGTTTAGCTTATGTACAGTAACAAGGTGCCGTATTTAGAGACTCTGACCATAACCACACTTTCAGAGAACGGGATTAGATCAGATGTTGGTTTCCCGGAGCTGCACCCCCTTGTTTCTTCCGTGAGTAAATGACCCCAAAACTCCTATCGAGTTTCTTTTCTGTTGGTGTTTTTCTCAAGGAGAAACCAACGAAAAGGAGAAGCGTGATGTCAGGCATTTACCAGAGTGTAAGAAACTGGAAAACTTTCACAGGCCACTCACGGGTGAAAAACACTCCCTCGTCCATGGTGTAGCCAAAGCTGACAACTGGAAGGACTCAAGTCCCCCAAATATGAGGAATAAAAATGCTTAGTTCCAGAGACAACCCATGCAGGGTATTTTTTTAAACATATTTCTATACTTAAGGACCTTAAACGGGCAAAATGTTTCCCCTGGAGATCTTCCCCACGTTTTGGTCCAGGGTCTGGGGTGAGAGTCAGTCCATCTGGTCCCATAATAGATGAACAGTCACCTGGCTGGTAGATCTGGATTCCATCTGAGGAGGGGGTGCATTAGGGGAGAGGTCCTGCTGGACTTCACACTCGCTCCTGTGGCTTGTGGAGGAGATTATGTATGATTTACAGCTGAGAGATCGAATCCTGCCTTTAGGCTGAAGAGGTCTGGCTTCGTACTCAGTTACAAACTCAAAATAGCTAGTAAGTTGCTAAAAACAGCTCAGCAAACCTAAAGCAGGTATTGGATGGAGGGAGCACGGGTCTGGCCTGAAGCAGGGCTTGGGACCAAGTGAAAAGTGGTCTTTGAATGACAACAGGGATAGCAGTGGATTTATAGGGTGGCATTCTTTGCAGTCTAGTGTGAATCAGCAAGTACTTATTATGTGCACAGCACTATTTCAAATTCTTGGTAGAGTGCAATAGAGTTTTTTTAATAATGGTTTCTGTGAAGCGTTTACTATGTGCCAGGCGTAGTATTAAGCACTGGGTAGGTAGAAGATCATCAGTTTGGACACAATCCCTGACCCATATGGGGCATCCAAGTCCATTTTGTACAGATGAGGGAACTGAGGCACGGAGAAGTTAAGTGACTTGCCCAAGGTCACACTGCAGAAAAGTGGCAGAGCCAGGATTAAAACCCAGGTCCTTCTGACTCCTGGGCTCTACCCACTAGGCCATGCTGATCCCCTGCTCACGAGGAGCCTGCAATCTAGTTGGGGAGACAGAGATTAAAGTAAATTACAGATAGAGGAAGTCACGGAGTCTAAGGATAAATGCTGTGGGGTGTTGGGTAAATATCTAAGTGCTTAGTGGGTATGGATCCAAGTGCATAGGCGATGCAGACAAGAGAGAGCGTAGGATGAGAGATTAGAGGCTAGTAAGGGAAGGCTTCCTGGAGGAGATATGAAGAGTTCAGGCCCCAGAGAGTTCAGACTGACACCTCCGCAACTGAGGAAAAGGTGATGCTTATTAAGGCTTGAATTATCCTGATTGAATTTCTTCATTTGGCAAATTCACCAGATCACCGGTCTTCTCCCCACGTGGGAAAAATCTCTACTATTTTCCCAAAAGGAGAAATGCAACTTTCAAGCAAAATTAAATTAAATAATAACAAAATGCCATTGGCTTATCGATATTATTTAAATAGGAGTTCAGGAGGCCATGCAGTCTGACCCCTGATTCCAGAGAAACCAAACCATTTCCAGATGGACAAGTTTTCCATTCTAGTTTTGAAGACTTCAGGAAAAGGTGATTTTACCTCATCCCTCAGTAACCACTTTTAGCGCCTTCCTTGCATAGACGTTTCTAAGGACCGAAAGTACCGAGAGCCTGTTTGTTCTATTTTGTTCAAAGACTTGATTTATGTTCCATGTACACCTTGAGAAGGGCAAGATCCACGTTGGGGTTTGATACCATCTTTAACCATCCCTAGCCTTGAACCCAGAACCTGAAGCTCTGAATCATGATGGTTTATTTTGTTACATTGCTGTGGTATCCCGTAGCTCCTTTATATTTTGCATCTGGATCTTAAGGAGGACCTGGATGTAAAAGAGAGTGGTTCCTTTATGATAAGTGCCCTAAGAAGTCGGTAATACTGACGCCTGGCAATCAAGATAGGGTTGCCAAAAGCTCATGTCTGTCTGTAGTTCTTTCCAGCCTATTCATGACTGAATATTAGAGTCCTCTCCTGCTGCTGCCTTGTGTTTGCAATATCCACATATGTCTCTGTTAAAGTGGTCCCTTCCCCCCTAGACATTGTCTCCGTAAGAGATATTAGAAAAAAGATAAACATAAAACCACTAGAGGAACTACCCCATAAGCGGCTTGAACTCCCTGGACCCCATTTCAACTCACCAAAGCCAAACCTGCATCCTGGTGCCCTCATTCTTCTTAATGTTTTCTAGGGGAGAGGGCATCCATCTTCCTTAAGAGGGTTCCCCTTGTTGGAGAAGCCGGACGCAAATTCATTCCGGGAACGCTACGGTGGGTAGACATTAAAAGCCATTTAGAGGTTTCTATGGAAGCCTCTCTCTCGGCTTCTGCGAGTCTAGTCAGACTTAGACTGAGTCTGAACTTGCTGGAGACAGTCGGGAGAGACGAGGAATTCTAGGTCTGCAGTGGATGGCGGGGACATGCTGGATTGCGATAGGTAATGAATGGGGGGGAGGGGGAATTGGGTGTGTGTGTATTTGTGTGTGTGCGTGCGCCCGTATGGGAAAGAGAGCACAAATTCGTCCATTTTTTAACCCTTTCATCACGAGTTGACATCAGTCTCTGACCCTCTCATCAGTGGATCAATGGAGATACATTAAAGTGTTTCTGCGTGAATACTCTCTGAGTTCTTTCGGCAAATCAGACTCTAGCTATTCTGGTGCTCTGCAGCACTATGTATGCAAATATAAATGCCTCATCATCGTCATTACCATCATCAGCTTGGATGGAGGGAGCTGCTACTGGTTCTCAGAGCAGGGTACTAGGGGCCCGGGAAAGTCCAATCAAAGGGAAAGATACAGTGGCTGCCTTTAAGGAGCTCCATTTTGACTCTTCTGGAGAAGCCAGTATCAACCACGTTTCTGCTTTACCTCTCAAAGAAGGGTAATCTGAAGCTGGAAAATAGCCCTAATTCAAGGAAGCAAAACAGAAGTATAATCTAAAAATATTAAACAAGATAACACAACAAAGGACTAACTTTTTGTGTACACAAGTTGGCCAGGAGCTCTAATTTCCAAATGGGCCTTTTCAGCCACACTTACATTCCTAGGTGAATTTCACACCAATAGTGCCTTTACAGAATATGAAGTTTTCTCCCGATTGGTTGTTTCCGGGCAGGGGACAAGTTAAACTGAGTAAAACCTACTTGGGATTGGACAGTGAGACAGGGTTAATAAAAAGGTTGTGATAACTCCCATGAAAATCATAAAAGCCAGTCCATCAGTGGTATTTATTCATTCAATAGTATTTATTGAGCGCTTACTATGTGCAGAGCAGTGTACTAAGCGCTTGGAATGTACAAATCGGTAACAGATAGAGACAGTCCCTGCCCTTTGACGGGCTTACAGTCTTACTGTGAGCAGAACAGTGTATTTAGTGCTTGGAAGAATAAATTTCAACAGAGTTGACAGACACATTGCCGGTCTCCAAGGAGCTTACTGCCTACCAAGGGATCCTGTAGATAGTAGTCTCCAACGACTCCTTAGAATTCAAGGAGGGATAAAGTCATTTCCAGACTTCATCCAGTCATTTCCTCTAGCCCGTAAGCTCATTAGGGGCAGGGAATGTGTCTGCTTATTATCTTATATTATACTCTCCCAAGCGCTTAGAACAGTGTTCTGCACCTAGTAAATGCTTCATAAATGCCAATGATTGATTCCAGAAGTCTTTCCGGATTTAATGATGACCATGTTGCCTGCAGGCCAAAAGAATCTTAGGAAAATTTGGGTTATGGCCAAAAGCTGTAACAAACATGCTCAAGACCTCACTGTGTACAAGACGTAGTAGTTGTTTGTAGGGGCTACGACATCATTCTCAACCTCTACAACACCTAGATGGAACTCCCAAGGAGTGTAAAAAGCGTGGAAAGATGATAGCATATTTAAATTACAATGACACCTTTCCTCACTGTTACCCTCTATTAACGACACTGCTAAGTAAAGTTCCACTATTAAATGAAATAAAGAAATGGTGATCTATCTTTTAAAAAATACAAATACTAGTGGCATGTTAGCCAATGAAGGCAAGTTCTCAAAGCTTACCAGCCCAACGGAGAAGTTGATCAGCCTGAAAATTTCAGCCCTTCCCCAGATACTTAAATAACTGCGATTCATCTGAAAATGGAGGGCACTCATCGCTTGGTAGTGTTGTAAATCATATTTTTTATTTAAATTCTCATTTACTCATGGGTCCGGTGTACCTATGAACCAAAGAAAAATGGCAAGTCTGCTATAAATCTAATAAGAAAGAGAATGTAATTCTATATAAGGTGTTCTTTTAGTTACACCCACTGACTTAGTAGTCATGTCCAAACTGAGAAAACATAATGGCAGGTGGAAATTATTTTATGGGAAGTAGCATAGCCTGTAGTAAGGTTTTATCTTTTTTTTAAATAGTATTTATTAAATCCGTATTATGTGCTAGGTATTGAACTAAGCTCTGGGGTAGATACAAGCTAATCACCTTGGACAGAGTCCATGTCCCTAATGGGGCTCACAGTCTTAATCCCCATTTTACGGATGAGGTAACTGAGGCACAGAGAAGTTAAGTGATTTTTCCAAGATCGCCCAGCAGACAAGTAGCAGAGCCAGGATTAGAACCCAGGTCCTCTGATCCCTAGGCCCATGTTCTTTCTAGCAGGCCACACTGCTTCTGGAGCTCAGTGGGATACCCATAGAGCTAGGAATCCATGTGTATTAATAATAATAATAATAATAATGTTGGTATTTGTTAAGCGCTTACTATGTGCAGGGCACTGTTCTAAGCGCTGGGGGAGATACAGGGTAATCAGGTTGTCCCACGTGAGGCTCAGTTAATTCCCATTTTACAGACATGATAACTGAGGCCCAGAGAAGTGAAGTGACTCGCCCACAGTCACACAGCTGACAAGTGGCAGAGCCGGGAGTCGAACCCATGACTTCTGACTCCGAAGCCCAGGCTCTTCCCACTGAGCCACGCCGTACACTCAGTCTCCCTCTAAGAGTGCCGTTGTTACTTCTGGAGGCAGAACAGGGGGCTGGACGGGCCATTGGTTTGACCCAGGAAGGTTAGTATTCATATCTTCACAGATCCTTTCTTTAGTTTGAAGAAGCCTCCAACTCCACATAGCCGCTCTTATTATTACTACTGTGGCATTCGTTAAGTGCGTACTATATGCCCGGCACCGTACTGACCACTGGGATAGATACAAGCGTATTGGGTTGGACATAGTCCCTGTCCCACCTGGGGCTCACAGTCTTCACCCTCATTTTACAGACGTAACTGAGGTCTAGAGAAGTGAAATGACTCATCCAAGGTCCCACAGCAGACAAGTGGCAGAGCCAGGATTAGAACCTAGGTCCTCCTGACTCCCAAGCCTGTACTCTATCCCCTAGGTCACGCTGCTTCTCTATGCTCTGAGCTACCTCCGCAGGATTCTGAAGTTCGGTGACCCAGCAAGAGAACATCTGTATACGGGAGATGATACTCCTTTTCCCCTACTAAGATTCTTAAGGATTAATGTCTCTGGGTACTTAAACGACCCCTCTTGCCAAACGTCACTTCCTGTTCCCGAAAATTAATATGGAACCAGCAGGGGATGATCCAACTTCCCAGGAAAGTTTCAAGGATATATGTTGAGCTCCTTCGAGAAAGAAACTAGAGGCTGTGCTAACAAAGCAATATTAACATCTTCATCTATTAGCCGTACGATTTGGTGTGAACTCCTTCGTATACTTTTCCTTGAGTAAGAGATAGTCTGTCCATTTTATCACATAGTCTTTCCAAGTATTTTCTGAACCACGATAACTCAGAATCGACAACCGGATTTGAATCCATTTTGATGAATATCACCTGGGACCCGCTGAACATGCTCAACGTATGGAGGTCAAATGAACGTGCTACTAAACTTTCCAGTAACTTTAAAAATACATATCAATTCTGTGCTTTTATTTTCCGGCTATTGTGGATCTTCGGTACAGTGAATCTCTTGATATAATAAACATTTCCTGAAGACTCAACTTCCTTCCTATGTGCTTGGAAGTGGAGGAAAACACCTCGTCCTGGTGACATACAATACAGAATTGGGGGGTTTGACTGAACTCAGCGGCACCTGAAACCAAACGTTTATCTAAGACGCAGTCAGCTCGCAAAGCAGACGTCACACAACACGCCTGACCGTCGATCCGCAACCAAGTCTAAGACCAGGGTGTTGGTTCTTTGGGGACAGGAGAAGATCTACAACCCAACGTCCGTGACCATTTGATCCAGATGTTCTGAATACTCTACCGTGGTGAGGAAGTCTACGAGAATCGAGCTCTGGCTCCTAGCCTGATTGATTCTGCCATTCCCCTACCCCGTCGGCCTTTAAACAGGAAAATAAAATTATCCAGATGGACAGGAAGGAAACCTGGATCTTCGACATAACCAGAGTGAGGTGAGGGTTGAAAGACAGCTCAAAGGGAAAAGGTGAACTTGAACAGGGCAACATCGTGGCAGGCTAAAGGGGAAAGAGAAGCCAACCGGACCACAGTGGAAGCACTACTAAACTACTCGTCAGATCCGTAAGAAGCAGAAAATCACCGAGAACATCCATTATTCAATGACAAAGTGATGTCCATTAGTGGGCACTTAATGGGCTTCGGCTGGGCGGCCGACAGGATTCCACTCGTTGATCGATCAATCGATCAGTGGGATTTATTGAGCTCTTACTGTGTGCAGAGCATTATAATAAGTACTTGGGAAAGCACAACAGAGTCGGTAGACGTGTTTCCTGCCCATGAGGAGCTTACAATCTAGAGGGGGCATTCAAGGTGGAGTGAGTGGCCTGTGGATGTTCTGTACGTATCTGTAATCCATTTACCGTTCTTAACGTCTGCGTCCCCCTCTAGTCGGAAAGCTCGATGTGGGCTCGGTTATAGTGTACTGTTCCAAGCGCTTAGCACTGTGCTCTGCACACATTAAGCGCTCAGTACAGTTAACTGACTGACATGGTTTCCGCTCCCTGCCTTGTCCCATAACTCCTACTGATGCCAAAGGAAACAGTTGAGAACAGAATGATTTGCCTCTTTTGCAGCGAGGCTACTTCAAGAGACCCTCTGCGTTGTGGACACATATGAGGAGGTTGAATTGGATGTTAGTAATGCCATTCAGGCCAGGGGGACGCCTGAAGGTCAACTAAGATTACCTCCTTGGAGCAGGTGGAGAAAAATGAGAAGCGGTGTGATGCAGTGGATAGAGCAGGGGCTTGGAAGTCAGAAGGTCATGAGATTCATTCATTCTTTCAGTTGTATCTATTACTGTATGCAGAGCACTGTACTAAGAGCTTGGAGAGTACAACTCAGCGACAGATAGAGACAATCCCTACCCAACAAAGGGCTCACAGTCTTCCCGGCTCTGCCACTTATCTCGGTGACCTTGGTCCAGTCACTTCACTTCTCTGGGCCTCGGTTACCTCATCTCTGCCACCAGTCAGCTGTGTGACTGTGGGCAAGTCACTTAACTTCTCTGTGCCTCAGTTACCTCATCTGTAAAATGGGGATTAAGACTGTGAGCCCCCCGTGGGGACAACCTGATTCCCTTGTGGCTACTCCAGCGCTTAGAACAGTGCTCGGCACATAGTAAGCGCTTAATAAACACCAACATTATTATTATTATTATTATCTGTAAAAGGGGGATTGATACTGTGAGCCCCATGCGGGACAGGGATAATGACCAATCTGATTTGCTTGCATCCACCCCAGGGCATACTGGGTACTGTGTCTGATACACAGTAAATACTTAAGAAGCACCACAGTTGTGATTATTACAAGGATGTTATCAAGAATTTTAGGAGTTTGCATCAGCAGCAGCAGCATTCATCGGGTACTTACCATGTGTGTAAGACTAAATTAGGCCCATGAGAGAGAAGAGTAGAAGAGTCACAGTCCCCACCCTCAAGGAGTTTACAATCTTGTGGGAGTGACAAACTAACCCAAACTGCTCTCATAGAATAGCTAAAAGGTAAGATCATAGCTACATATAAAAACAAAAGAAAACAAATCAATTAATAAAAAAGTCAACCGATTAGCACATTAGTGCTAATCCTAACCTTCTCACTGTACCTCGATCCCATCTATCTCATCTATCTCACCTCTGACCTCTCGCCCACATCCTAACTCTGGCCTGGAAAGTCCTCCCACCTCATATCAGGCAGATATTTGGTCTCACCCATTTCAAAGCCTTATTGAAGGCCCATCTCCTCCAAGAAGCCTTCCCTGATGAAGCCCTCTTCTTATCCCACTCCCTTCTGTGTGGCTCTTACTTGCTCCTTCACTCATCCTCCCTCCCAACCCTACAGCACATATGTATAGATCTGTATAGATCTATAATTTATTCACTTATCTCTTTGTTTATTCCTTTAGTAATATTAATGTCTGTCTCCCCATCTAGACTGTGAGCTCACTGTGAACAGGAATGGATTGTTTCGTTGTTATGCGGTACTCTCCCAAGCATTCAGTACAGTGCTTTGCCTGCAGTAAGCGCTCAATAAATATGATAAGATGAATGGAAAGTGCTTAAGGAGCTAATGGGAGGTTACGACCATAAAGGTAGAGGATTAATTACGGAAGGCCTCTTGGAGGAGGTAGTTTCAACAGGTAGGGTGGGTCCTGGTTTCGAACCGAGCCGGCTCCGGAGAGACACGCTGAAGTCTGGTGTCTGTATGATGTCATTACTCCACACCGTGTACTTAAATGAAGAGGACAAACCACTGCAATTTCTCTGCCGGGGACCCAACAGAGCCTTGTCCTATCTGGATCACATGACTTTAATTCACCCCGTGAAATATATGGGACTGAAAGGTTTGTGAATTCTAGCATCCCAATTTCCCTCCAGCCTCGACTGGGTCTACAAAATCGAGCCCTCAAGGTTTGCACAGCCAGTTGACTTTGAGATGGCAAAAAATGCAAATCTGTGAGCCTAGCCGCGGTAATTAGAGGGAGGGTGTAACATCCGGATGTGATTTACAAATACCCAGATTCCAGTTGCGTCTTCGGGCAATTGTAGTTTAGTGCTGGCAATTACCTTGGCCCCTAAATTGGAAGTGTAACTAATGGCAAACAGATTTGGTGGAGGCTGGCCCCCGGGTCCTTCAGAAGGAAAGGAAGGTGGACAATTACAAAAGAGGTTGTCTGCTGATATCACAGAGCAGCTTATCCTTCATCCCCCTGCCCTTCCGCAGCTGCCTACACAACCCCTCTGTGAACTCGACTGGGTCCCGATGTGGGTCTAGACCTTTTGTCTAGAATCCGTTAGGGAATTTGGAAACATTTGTCTGACAACACGAGGTTGCTTGGGAAAAGCGTATCTCAGGATCAGAAGGAGCGATCTGTGCGCGAGCGGCATCGGACGCGGTGAGTGCTGTGAATAAGTTGAGGGTTTTAATGTGGGGTCTTGCAGGGTTGTACCCCTCACGTCAGATTTGAACTTGGAATATTCGGGTCTTCCAGGAAATTGAGCCGTCTTTGAGCTGTCTCGGCTCTCAAGTCCTCAGAATTCACCGGGGCAAGTTATTAACGGAGAAGCCAGCCGGGGTAAATTGAGGAGTTAGAACCGGCAGCCCCATAAACAAGTTTCCCCTTGAATCTGTGGGCTAGAACCAACAGATAATTCTGGTAGCAGTCCCTGGACCTGCTGAGATCCTCTGATACCTAAGGGTTGAACAGATGGTTGGAGATTTAGTGCCTTTCTCCACCTTGGTTTGGTCCAACTTATCCTTCACGCTCTGAATGTGAGGTCACATCCCCTCCGAAAGGCCTTCCCCGATTAAGCCTCTTCCCCCCAGCTCACTCTCCCTTCTGTATCGTTCACGCACGTGGATCTGTGACCTTTGGACATTTGATAATCGCCCCAGACCCACACCACTTAGGTACGTCTCTTGAAATTGCATATTCTAATAATAATAATAATAATGTTGGTATTTGTTAAGCGCTTACCATGTGCCGAGCGCTGTTCTAAGCGCTGGGGTAGATACGGGATAATCAGGTTGTCCCACGTGGGGCTCACAGTGAATCCCCATTTTCCAGATGAGGTAACTGAGGCACAGAGAAGTGAAGTGCCTTGCCCACAGTCACACAGCTGACAAGTGGCAGAGCCGGGAGTCGAACCCATGACCTCTGACTCCCAAGCCCGGGCTCTTTCCACTGAGCCACGCTGCTTCTCTATTCTAACTTATTCGTTTATATTAATGTCCGTCTCCTAATCTGTTGCTTGTAAGTTTGTTGTGGGCACGGAACGTATCCATTAATTCCGTTGTACTGTACGCTCACGCCGTGAGAAACAGAATGGTCTAGTGGATAGAGCACGGGCCTGGAGTCAGCGGGACCTCGTTCCTAATCCCGGCTCCGCCTCTTGTCCGCTGTGTGACCATGGACAAGTTACTTGACTTCTCTGTACCTCAGTTACCTCATCTGTAAAATGGGGATGAAGGGACTGGGTTCAACCTGCTTATCTTATATCTACTCCTGTGCTTGGTACAGTGCTTAGCACCGAGTAAAGGTAACAGATGGAGAACAAATAGACAATAGAGAAGCAGCACGGCTTAGGGGCAAGAACCCGGGCTTGGGAGTCAGAGGTCATGGGTTCGAATTCAGCCTCTGCAGCTTATCAGCTGTGCAACTTTGGGCAAGTCACTTCACTTCTCTGTGCCTCAGTTACCTCATCTGTAAATTAGGGGCTAAGTCTGTGAGCCCCACGCGGGACAAAGTGACGACCTCGTATCTACCCCAGCACTTGGAACAGTGCTTGGCACATGAGCGCTTGACAAATACCACTGAAGTAGCCTGGCTCAGTGGAAAGAGCCCGGGCTCGGGAGTCAGAGGTCGTGGGTTCTAATTCTGTCTCTGATACTTTTCAGCTGTGTGACTGTGGGCAAGTCACTTCACTTCTCTGTGCCTCAGTGACCTCATCTGTAAAATGGGGATTAAAACTGTGAGCCTCATGAGGGACAACCTGATTACCCTGCATCTACCCCAGCGCTTAGAACAGTGCTCAGCACATAGTAAGTGCTTAACAAATAACAACATTATTATTATTATTATTAATAAAATGGGGATTAAGACTATGAGCCCCACACGGGACAACCTGATTGCCTTGTATCTACCCTAGCGCTTAGAATAGTGCTTGGCACATAGTAAGTGCTTAACAAATACCATAATAATAATAATAAATATCAGGATTACTCTCCCAAGTGCTTAGTATAGTGCTCTGCACTTACTGGATAGGAGTTTGGCGTGCACAGTTAACCACGTCTCACGGTTGCCTCCTCATTATTCAGATCTAAGGGAAGAATCAGTGTTCAAAGAACCAGCATTGAATCAGTCATATTTACTGAGCACATAATAATAATAATAATAATTATGGCATTTGCTAAGTGCTTACCATGTGCCAGGCACTGTACTAAGCACTGGGGTGGTTACAAGCAAATCAGGTTGGACACAGTCCCTGGCCCATTTGAGACTCATATTCTCAATCCCCATTTTAAAGATGAGGGAACTGAGGCAGAAAGAAGTGAAGTGAATTGCCCAAGGTCACCCAGCAGGCAAGTGGCAGAGATGGGATTAGAACCCATGACCTTCTGACTTCCAAGTCCAGGCTCTCTCCACAATGCCATGCTCCTTCTTGATCTGTGTAGAACACTGTATTAAGCCCTTGGGAGGATCTAAATACCCAGAATGTAGGGGATGATTGACACAACTACCTAGTAAATCGGTCAAGGGTATTTATTGAGCACCCACCACGGACTCGTGTTAGGGTGGGGAGTAAAAAAGATGCAAGCTTACAACCTAAGAGAAAGAACATACCAGGTGTGCATGTCTTCAGAGAAAATGCTATTACAGCCTCCTGCCCTAATATAGGGATCCCACTGCTCTCTTCCCCCAAGTCACTCAATCATCGATTAGACCGTAAGCCCGTCAAACGGCAGGGACCGTCTCTATCCGTTGCCGACTTGTTCATTCCAAGCGCTTGGTACAGTGCTCTGCACATAGTAAGCGCTGAATAAATACTAGTGAATGAATGAATCCCATCAATCAGTGGCATTTATTGAGTGCTTTCTGTGTGCAGAGCACCGTACTAAGCACTAAGAAAAGTACACAAGCACAGAGTGAGAAGCAGAGTGGTCTAGTGGGTAGAGCACGGGCTTGCGAGTCCGAAGGACCTGGGTTCTAATCCCTGCTCCGCCACTTGTCTGCTGGGTGAACTTGGGCAAGTCGCTTCACTTCTCTGTGCTCAGTTCCCTCGTCCGTAAAATGGGGATTAAGAGTGTGAGCCCCGTGTGGGACAGGGACTGTGTCCAACCTGATTAGCTTGTATCTACCCCAGAGCTTAGAAAAGTGCTTGACACATAGTAAGCACGTAACAAATGCAATCATTATTATTATTGTTATTGCTATTACGATACAGAGGAGTGGACAGTCACATTCCTTGCTTATAATGAGTTTACAGACTAACGCTGTTTTCCAGGGCTACTTCCTTTTTATAAACCCCTATTCCCCACCTGCCTCTCCCTGTCATCCTCTGCTTTCTTCTGAGGAAAAATGAGAACGATATTCTTATTGCTTCCTCCCTTCTCAAGCATGGAAATCCTGATAAGTGGCATTGTTGCTGAGCATCAACAGACACGATAGGGAGATACAGGAGAGGCTGTGGGGCATCTTATGTTCAACACAAGTACATTTGAAAACTAGTCCTGAACAGTAAAGGGAGCATAGAAATCAAAGGAAAAACATTCAGGGAATATATATGTGTAGCGTGGCTCAGTGGAAAGAGCCTGGGCTTGGGAGTCAGAGGTCATGGGTTCGAATCCCGGCTCTGCCACTTGTCAGCTGTGTGACTGTGGGCAAGTCACTTCACTTCTCTGGGCCTCGTTATCTCATCTGTAAAAATGGGGATTAAGACTGTGAGCCCCAAGAGGGACAACCTAATTACCCTGTATTTACCCCAGCGCTTAGAACAGTGGTCTGCCACATAGTAAGCGCTTAACAAACACCAACATTGTTATTATTATTATCTCTAGACTGTAAGTACATTGTGGGCAGGGATGTGTCTTTTAAATTGTTACACTGGACTCACCCAAGTGCTTAGTACAGAGCTTGGCAGACAGTAAAAGCTCAATACATATGACTGACAGAGGCTGACTATAAATATATTTATATATACATGCACACACTGGATAGCGGCAAAGGTAAGAGGAAAGAAAGAAGACCAAAGCCACACAGAGAGAATGATACAGAGAGATGGAGAGAGACGGAGACAGAGAGCGACCTAGGTACGAGGCATTCCTAGCATTTCATCGTCCTCTTGAAATCCCTCCGGAAGCAACCTCAGAAATCCATCAGTTTCCTGCGTGACAGTACATCTGTGGTTTCTATAGCACCACTATATGCCATTAATTAGAGATAATGCCAGCTGGTAGGACAACTACCATAGATGAGCTGGGTAACGCAACACTAGAAATGTGTGCCCAGCAAACACTGAACCATATTCTTAATTTATCAGAGGCTTGTTGAGCATTTGTGTTTGCACGTGCATACTCCTGTGCATATATGCAGAGCACCCTATACAGTGTACACAGGCGCTGTGAACACAGAGATGTCGTTGGACGGTTATTGCCTAGGGCTTCTCCCTTGAATTTTAATAGGAGAATATTCGTCATATTACATCATGGGGGGTAGGGGGGGCGGAAAGAGAAGCTAAGAATTTAGTTTCTCACTGTCACTTTGATGTTTTCTCCAGAGTAACTTAGACTTGTGGAAATTTCTAAGCTGTTGGTTCACCTTTTTTTTATGGTATCTGTTAAGCATTTGCTTTATGTCGGGAGTTGTTCTAAGCACTGGGGTAGATACAAGTTAATCAGGTTAGACACAGTTCCTGTCCCACATGGGGCTCACAGTCTAAGTAGACTTCACATCAGAAGACTTGGTAAAAGAGAAAGAATTAGTGGATGCTTAACTGGAAAGTTAAAAGAAAGCAAATTGCTGGCTGATTTTCTCTCAGGGAAGGGAAATATCTAAGTCTTTCTCCCCATGGAGACTGGGAAAAGACCAAGCACTAAGTAATGGTGTTGGAAAGTTATCTGACCCGGTGGAAGTATTCCTTTTTTATGATTTTTGTTAGTACGTGCCAGACACTGTATTAAGCACTAGGATAGACACAAGCTAATCAGGTTGGATACATCCCTTGTCCTACATAGGACTCACAGTCTTAATCCTCATTTTACAGAGGAGATAACTGAGGCAGAGAGTCACACAGCAGACAAGTGACAGAGCTGAGATTAGAACCCAGGCCCTCTGACTTCCAAGCCCGGGCTCTTTCCACTAGGCTGCACTGCTTCTCACCCACACCTCTATACAGAGATTCCATTTTGAGTCTTTCCAAGTGCAGAGTTCCCACTGATTTTAATAGGAACAGCTCACTCAGGACTCAGTCAATCAATCGGTCATATTTATTGAGTAGTTACTGTGTACAGAGCAGTGTACTAAGCATTCGAGAGAATATAATGCAGCAGAGTTGGTAGAAGAGTTTCGTCCTCACAGTAGACCTTCCCAGATTAAGCCCCCCTTTTCTCCCCCCACCCCCAACACCCTGACTCGCTCCCTTTTCTTTCCACCCCTCTCCGACCCACAGCACTTGTGTGTATACATACGTATTGATGATTATAATTCTATTCATTTTTATTAATGAAGTGCATATATCTATAATTCTTTTTATTTATAATAATGCTACTGATGCCTGTTTACTGGTTTTGATATCCGTCTCCCCCTTTGTAGACTGTGAGCCTGTTGTGGGCAGGGATTGTCTCTTGTGCTGCTGAATTGTACTTCCCAAGCGCTTAGTACAGTGCTCTGCACACAGTAAGCGCTCAATAAATATGATTGAATGAATGAAAGGAGTTTACAGTCTAGAGGGGGAGACAGACATTAATGAAAGTAATATCCATAATAATTTTTGTACCCCAGATTAGACTGTGAGTCCATCCCTGGGCAGGGATTGTCTCTATCTGTTGCCAAACTGTACCTTCCAAGCGTTTAGTACAGTGCTCTGCACACGGTAAGCACTCGGTAAATACTATTGAATGAATGAATGAATTTGTGAGCCACTTACTATGCGCCAGGCACCGTACTAAGCGCTGGGGTGGATACAAGAGAATGAGATTGGACCCAGTCCCTGGCCCTTGTGAGGCTCACAGTCCCAGTCGTCATTTTACAGATGAGGGAACTAAGACACAGAGAAGTGAATTGACTTTCCCAAGGTCACACAGCAGACGAGTGGCAGAGTCCGGATTAGAACCCGTGACTTCTGACTCCCAGGCCCGTGCTCTATCCACTATGCCATGCTGCTATCCTGGCTACGTACAAGTAATGGCTTTGTACACAAGTGCTGCAAGGCGGAGGGTTGGGTAAAATAAAGTGAAATACCAAGCCTGTATCCACACCCTTCACCAAAACAGCCATTTCTGGTCTGACCTAACTTTTTGGTGCCTAATCAGAACAAGGACAAGAAGAGTTATATGAGGAGAGGTAACATAGTTTGTTGAAATAGCAGAAGAGCAGAATAGCAGAAATAGCAAATACTGCTATTTCCCAGGTTGAACCTCAGAAAAAATACCTCAGAAATAAACAGAAAAAAAAAGACCCTGCATGATGAAACTGGACTTTCACGGCACAGCGAAAGCAGTGAGAAGCAGTGTGGACTAGTGGAAAGAGCATGGACCTGGGAGAGAGAGGACTTGGGTTCTAATCCAGCCTCTGCTATTTACCTGCTGTGGGGCCTTGGGAAAAACACTTAACTTCTCTGTGACTCAGTTCCCTCATCTGTAAATTGGGGAATCAATACCTCTTCTCCCTCCTACTTAGACTGTGATCCCCCTGTGGGACTTGATTATGTGCCAAGCACTGTACTAAGTGTCGGAGTAGTAATTAGTACAGTGCTTGGCACTTAGAAAGCGCTTACGGAAAAGCCACATATTATTATTCCAAAGCCACATAGCTCACGTGACAATTTCTTCTCTAGGAGTTTCATTACTTGGTGCATTTCATATGCGCCAAATCCTAAACCTGGGGCTTCTCCTATTCTACCTACCTCACAATGTTGTGCCGTAGTTGTGACCGCTGCTTGTTGAGCTGTGCGCTGGAATTTGCACCGCTGCGCGTATCAGCAGCCGCGGCTGCTACCTTAGCGTTGGAGCTGTCTGCTGGGGAATCTCAACCCTTGTACGAACTGAAGTGGCAATTCCACCTTGGTGCTTTTGAAAGAAAGTTGGCCACCAACAACACCAAATGGGCAGGGGGAGAGGGAGAAGGGGGGAAAAAAAGGAATCACGCAGCAGAGTTCACAGAGCCTTAGACGCTGCAACGGTGAAGAATTTAGGTAGGGAATTCCCCATCCCCCTTTCGACGGGCAAGTTCATTTGTTTTTGTTTCCAAGCTCCCTTTACTGGCCACTCTCAACGCTGAGGTGCTTTTGTCTAACTAATCTGGATCCCCAGTCTTCATACAACCAACTCTGGTGAAACTCCGTAAATCTTTTTACTGCCCCTCTGCCTCTGAACTGTAAAAATAGGGCCCGCTTGCAGCTGCCGAAAGGGGCCATAAATCCATCCTTTCTATGGAGGGAGAAAAAAGGTTTTTAAGGGAAAGAAAAGAAGAAACAAAAAAGCAGGCCAGTGAGGTTGGCGGGACCCAGGGATAAATAAAAATCCATGGCCGAATGGAATCCAAATAACATTTTAAAGGGAAAATATTAGCAGAGGAGAAAAGTCCGTGATATTTCTGGACAGCAGATGCAAAATAACTCTGGGGTGTCACCCAACTTCATTACCGTCTGTCAACTTTGTTTTCCGCTACAGGTCCTAACACCCTCAAGGCAGGAAAGTTACTAAGAAAGAAGAGTAAAGAATTTGGAAAGAACAAATGTGGAGTTGATAGAACTAATGGGGGACAGAGTAGCATATTTTTGCACTCCATGTGGCTTCTGAGCTTGCCTTTCATAGAAATCAATGTTGTGTGGGAAGGCCGGTTGCATCCTTAGACTTCTTCAAGGAAATAATACACACAGTCCAAGTGCTCTGTCCCTTTTTCTCTCTCTACTCCACCATCCCTGAAGCCCCGCACAGCTGTGTTTTAGGATTAACTGCTACTGGATTTAACCTTTGAGTGTTTACAATGTTTGCATTGCACTTTGAACTCCCAGGCCTATGCTTCCCTGGGTTTGGTCTGGAACTTGGCATGGTTAAATAATGAGCCATTTAAGGGCTCTCAGATTGGAAGAAAATAAAAATAGATTTTCAAGTATTCATCCATAGTGCCGTCCTGACCGCCTCAAAAGCTGAGGTGCAGCCTCAGCTCCACCCTCTACCTAGTTTGGTCGCCGCACTTAGTTTGTGGTCTTTTACCTTCCTATGGTCCCCAGTCTAGCCTCACTCAGCAGTTCACCCCAATTCCCACCATCTCTGACCATCCCCTTGTTTATCTTCTGGCCCAACCCCCATACTTAATTCCAACCTGTTCCCTCCGCAACCCACCACCCTACCCTACTTCACACAGCTCCCCTTGACTCTCTTGGCTTCTGCGAATTTGCCACGAATGGCGTGTTCGCCGTCTCCACAGAGGTCTTCTCTCACACGGGGAAAGCACTTTCCGGTGGTAGACTTTCTGTGCTAGCAAAACTCCCTTCCGGGCCCCAGGGAGGGTAAACCCTCTCTCCGTTTCTCTCCCCTGTGTGCTTGGCTGAAAGGGAGAAATCGAGGTCAGAGTGCAAGTCAATGGAAAAAACAGCAAAAGAACCCAGGAATTTTGGCTCCAACTTCTTCTCTGTAATGTTTTAACCACTGAAACACTGACCGCTTGTCCAATCCCACACCTGACTCAGCCAAGTATTAGGCATTTAAAAGACTGCACGTCAAGGTGATTTACAGCGGCGATGGGCATGCAGGCCCCGTGTAACGATGGGGCACGGCGGTGGTTGGTAGGGAGGGATAAGTAAGAACTGTGACAGTGGGGAGCCACGGTAGCAGTGGCAATATCTGTTGAGGGGCGGTAGAAAGGGTGACCAAAGAGAGCCAACCCAACGAGCTCAGGAGAGGCGAAGCAAGAAGTCTAGTTAGTGACCTGGCGGTGTGGAATCGAGCTTCGCCAGTGTTTCCCAGATTCCTCTGATGTTCCTCTCCAAGGCTCACCTGGGCTGTCTCTCTTTCCTTGAACCTAGTGGTGGGCGGTGGGGAGAAATGGCAGAATGGAAGGTGATTGCTGAGAAATCTTGATGCCTGACAGGGGACCTGGGTTCTAATCTTGCCTGCTGTGTGATGACCTGGCCAAGTCATTCAACTTTGCCTGTGCCCCTATTTCTTCATCTATAAAATGGGGACTCAATGCCTGTTGTCCCTCCCGCTTAGACAGTACACCCTGTGCGTGACCAGGATCTGAATATCTTGTATCCGTGCCAGCGTTGGTATATAGTAAGTGCTTAACAAATACAAACACCATTACTATTATTATTGTTATTATTATTATTATTCGTGTCTGATAACCCTCAAGTTCCATTGATGTGTTAATATTGTAGATTTCAGAGATAGAGGGAAAATGATACATGTCAAGTGAATGTAACATGTTTTACACAGATGTGTCAAAATAAACTCCATGTTCAGTTCTCTATCCCGCTCCTTTAACATTCATTCCTCCCCATCTGTCTTCCTAAATGAAATATTTTTAAAACCCAAAATTTCCTGTCACCATTCACAGAGACTGTATAATCAGACTGGTCTGCTTTAAATGAATCTAACCTAGTAGAGGAATTTCAGAATAGCTTACAAAAATAGACTTTGAGATTTACTTTTAAATGCATACTTAACACACTTCCACGGTTCCCAAGTAATGAAACTTGAGGGAAAATAATGTTTCCTGAAGCTAAAAATGACTTTACCAGGTTAGTTTCTTTAACAGGTAGTAACCACAATAATGGCGACATCGGTATCTGTTAAGCATTTACTATGTACCAAGAACTGTACTAAGTCCTGCGGTACATACAAGATAACCAGGTCCCACAAGGGACTCTCATTCTAAGTAGGAGGGAGACCGGGTATTGGAATTCACATTTTGCAGGTGAGGGGACGGAGAAGTTACGTGGTTTGCCCAAGGTCACTCCACAGATAAAAGGCGGAGCCGAGAATAAAACCCAGGTCCTCTAACTCCTAGCTCTGTGGTCTTTCCACTATGCCACGCTGCTTCCCAAAGGAACCGCACTGTAGATTGGAAAGAATATGAAGAAACTTAATGACACCCAATTGCTCCTTTTTGGCAGTAGCATCGAGAGAGTCATTTTCTGTCCAGTGTAAAGGACATCCTTTTGTTGTACTGAGAGTTCCAGAATGGGCTTGCTCCTCTAATGCTAACCTTCTCACTGTACCTCAATCTAGTCTATCTCGCCACTGACCTCTCGCCCACGTCCTGCCTCTGTCCTGGAACACCCTCTCTCCTCATATCTAACAGACATCTACTCTCCCCCTGTCAAAGCCTTATTGAAGGCACATCTCCCTCCTCCTCCTCCTCCCTGCCTTAGCCCTCTTTTCCTTTCGTTCAAATCCCTCCTGCGTCACCCTGACTTGCTTCCTATTCAACCCCACCTCGCCGCTCCCCATCACTTATATACATATCTACAATTCATTTATTTATATTAATGTCTGCCTCCCGCTCCTCCACTTGTCAACTGTGTGACTGTGGGCAAGTCACTTAACTTCTCTGTGTCTCAGTTACCTCATCTGTAAAAATGGGGATTAAGACTGTGAGCCCCACGTGGGACAACCTGATCACCTTGTATCCTCCCCAGCACTTAGAACAGTGCTTGGCACATAGTAAGTGCTTAACAAATGCCATCATCATCACCTAGACTGTAAGCTCATCGAGATCAGAGAATGTGTCCATTATATTGTACTCTCCCAAGCACTTAGTACAGTGCTCTGTTAAAAAAAAAAGGTACTTGTTAAACACTTACTATGCGCCAAGCACTGTTCTAAGTGCTGGGGCAGATACAAGGTAGTGTAGGTTGGACACCATCCCTGTCCCACATAGGACTCACACTCTCAATTCCCATTTCACAGATGAGGTAACGGAGACACAGATAATTTAAGTGACTGGCTCAAGGTCGCACAGCAGACAGATGACAGAGATGGGATTAGAACCCATGATTTTCTGACTCCCAGGCCCATGTTCTAACCACTAAGCCATGCTGCTTCTCTTACTCTGTACACAGTAAGTGCTCAAACATATGATTGACTGGTTGTCTGACTGACAAGGCAACAGATCTGTTTTCTCGTATGGGCCTCTGGAGTGGCCCAAGACTACACCCATTTGAAAATAGAGGCCCTTGTCTGCATTCCCAAACCTGAGGCTGACAGTGAGATTGAGGAACAAATATTAGGGGTTTAAGGACACATACAGGGAACAAATACTCCCTCTAAACCTGTTGCGAGCCGGGAACGTATATACCAGCTCGTTAAGAGCCAGCATAGCTTAGCGGGTAGAGCACAGGCCTGGAGTCAGACAATTCTAATTCCGGCTCTGCCACATGTCTGCTGTGTGACCTTGGCCAAATCACTTATCTTTTCTGGGCCTCAGTTCCCTCATCTGTAAAATGGGGATTAAGAGTGTGAGCTCCATGTGGGACAGGGGCTGTGTCCAACCTGATCAGCTTGCATCTACCTCAGCACATAGAACAGTTCTCAGCACATAGTATGCACTTAACAAGTACCGTAATTATCATTATCGATTATTTCATATTAATACTCTCCCAAGCATTTAGTACGTTGCGCTGCACCCATTAAGCGCTCAATAAATATGACTGACCAACTGGTAGGAGTTACAGGACCAAGTTAGCTGTGTCAATCAGGTGGTCATGCCAACATCAGAGGTCCTCGGGTGGGTGCAACAGAGGGATGAATAGTTGTGTCTCTTTTAAAATTTGGTGATGCAGCCGGGCTCTCCCTCCTCTGGTAATGGTTGGATGAGTGGTATCAGGTTGAGTCCATGAGGCTTCGTGGTTGAATGAGGAAACACTGACTCCCTACCTTCTGGCTGTCACGTCTGTATCTGCTTCTCTCCGTCTCTGCATCTCTCTCTCTCTCTCTCTCTCTTGCCGATCCTGACGGCGGCTACCGTTTGACCATCTCGGGGGCTCTGTCGCCAAGGAGGGGCTCGTGAGAAACACGATGCTAGGGGATCACTTTCTCTGTCGGGTTTCTTACACTTCTTCCTCTGCCTCCCGAGCACAGCTACACATCGCCTCTTTGGAGAGAACCGACCACTCCCACACTTTTCTTCTCATCGCCCCCTTCAGAAGGATGTGGACTTCTGCCCCCTCTCACAGGATCAGCTTGATGAAAAGAAGCTGCTGTTGACAAGGCCTTTAACCTCCCGACCTATCACCTTTGACCTGTCTCCTCGTGGGTGAGGTGGGAAGGGGGAGACAGGAGGACGGAGAGCAAATCAGGTGCAGAATGCAAACAGACTTCTTCGGAATGGCATTCCATTCCCAGGCAACCCTCACAAGGTACGGCAGGAATTTAAATTTCAATATTAAATGCCAAGAAAGAAAAAAGGGGAGGGGAAAAAAAATGGATGGAGCCAAACTCAAGGTCCACATTCTATTGTGTTGACCTCTTCTAGGGCATCCTTAAGAGTTTGGAAGAGGGGAGGGTGGGTCCCAAGAACGCATCTGCTAGGAACACTAGGGAAAGGTGCAGCTTGAGCAAACATCTGGAAACAATCTGGGGCCATAAGTGACTGCAGAGAAACTAGTCTCGTGGAATATTATGAAACATCTAACAAGTGCTTGGAAAATATACCCCATCTTTTTCCATTGAGAATCACAGCATACCAGGCTTTCAGGAAAAGTTTTCGTTGCGTGATTAAAAAAAAAAAAATGAAGTGGGCAGGTAAATGAAAGATAATGGTCCCAGAGAACCCATACCAGGTGCAGAAACTTGGGATCCTATTTAGTTTTGTTTCTAGAAAACCAGTGTAATTGGGAAATGACGTCTTCTACCCTAGTTCCACTCCCCTGTCTCCATCCCTGACTCGGAGAGCCGGCGGTTGGGAACACTGGCAAGAGATCATCTCTGTGAGCAGCTGCAGAATCCCAGTATTGCTTCTCTGAAGGGCTCTACTGGCCTCTCTCTTACCTTGGTTTTCTCTCTGGGCATGCCAGACTGAATTCTCCCAGATGAAAACAATAATTCTGTTTGAGCTAGGCAGCAGTGGGGAGTGGGAGAGAGGAGTGTGGGGGGGAGATAGATATGGATATATATATATATATATATATATATCTATGTACACACACACATATATGAAAGGGAGGGGTGAACCAATGAAATCTCTTCGCTGCATATACCCACATTAATCCCAACATCTTCTGGGAAGCAAACAAGTCTCCCTCTTGCAGAGGAAATTACTCTTGACTCTTCCCCCACTAAAAGGAATCTGAGTGCTCATGTTTCCCAATCAGGGAGAACCAGTATTTTAAGTGGCTTCTAGTTGGAGGCAATCAAGTGGAAGTCAGTGGCAAGCAGAGAGTGAAAATCCAGAGGAAATCACATCCCAGGCATATTTGGGTTGAATTTATGCCTGACTGCATGTGGATCCCGTTAGACCTACACAGCAAATAACGAAAAACTGAACCGCCCTTTGCCATTCATGTTACCGCCTCATTCACAAACATCCTAGAAATACTTTATGAGGTATCAGCCGCAGATGTGATCAGGTCTGGGGAAAGGTTTATTTCACTACCTTCACCAAGGTGATTAAGATAACGATAATACCTTCCTTTTTTTATAGCTCTTTCTAACCCAAAGTGCTCTTTTTAATCATTTTTCTAAACATTTAGCATGTGTCAGGTAAGGTACTAAGAGCTGGGTTAGCTACTAGCTAATCAGGTTGGATACAGTCCATGTCCCAAATGGGGCTCTCAGACTTGATCCCCATTTCACAGATGAGGCAACTGAGGCCCAGAGAAGTGAAGTGATTTGCCCTAGGTCTCACAGCAGACAAGTGGCAGGTTAGAATTCAGGTCCCTCTGACTCTCGGGCCTGTGCTGTATCCACTAGACCACACTGCTTCTCATTCTAGCCCTGTGAGGAAGATAGGAGAGGTGGGCACCATTATCCCCATTTTGCAGATGAAACTGAGGCTCAGAGCGGGTAAGTGGCCAGCCCAGGGTCACAAAGCAGGTTCACACTCAACCCCGGGTTCGCCACCTAGCAGACTGACACTCTTCCTCTAAGTCAGGGTGCCTTTTGGGACTGTCTCCCTTTCTCTCTGTCTCTATCGGAGCCATCCCAAGCTACTACATACTCGCCGTAAGACTCACGAGTGACTCCATTCCTGGCTTGGCTCACAGTGAAGTTGGTAACCTCCCTCATTACTCTGGGCCTTTTCTCATTTCCTTTTTCCTTTCATTTTGTCATCCACTCATTTCTCTGGATTACCTAGTCGGACCGTTTAAAGCTGCGTTTTAGTCTTTGGGAAATATTTGCGGTCCTTTTCTAAGCTTTAAAAATCAAATGAACACAATGAAGGCTTCAGCTGTTTTATAACTATTATTTCGAGGTAGGTAGGGTTCGGGGTTCTTACCTGATGGACTGGTCAAAGCACTGGTTTTCTCCCTTCTGACTTGGCCATTTCTCAATTGAGTGGATGCATCTAAGTCAAACCTTGCACAAGACAGTCTAATAAAGAAGCACGTGTGCTGAATGACAATGAATCTTTGTGTGTGAATAAGGATGCTCCCCATATTTCCTCAACTTTTCTCGCTTATCATGTGAGCAAGTTCTCTTATTGCTTAAGGGCCTTCAGATCTTGCGCAAGATTGTGAGTTTAAGTCTTTGAGCAAAACTGAATCCCAAGCAACTTTGAGAATTCATCCACCCATCTGTATAAGTAAGGATATTTTCTGGGTGAGGGGTAAAGAACATTTCTTTTATTCCTAACGGGAGGCCTCTCAGTCCAATTTCATATTGATTGTATTAAGTGTTTTTGATGTAACAAGTACAGACTTAAGTACTGGGATAGTACACAGAAATCAGAACACCAACCATGGCTCACAGATTCTAAGAGACGGAAGGCAGACACAAGGTATAATTGAGGATATATCATTGTATCTCTCAACTCACTGATATCTCAATTTATCTCTCTCATTCAACCCACATATTCAATCTGTCACCAAATCCTGTCAGTTCAATCTTCCCAACATTGCTAAAATCTGCCCTTCCCTCTCTATCCAAACTCCCACCACGCTAATCCAAGGATTTCTCCTACCCCACATTGATTACTGCATCAGCCTCCTTGCTCACCTCCCTTCTTCCTGTCTCTCCCCACTTCACTTTATATTTCACTCTGCTGCCCAGATCATTTTGCTACAAAAACTTTCAGTCCATGTTTCCACACTCCTCAAAACCCTCCAGTGGTTACTCATCCACCTTCCCAGCAAACAGAAACTTTTTATCATTTGCTTTAAAGCACTCAATCGCCTTGCCCTCTCCTACCTTACCTCTCTGATTTCCCATTATATCCCAGTCCACCCATTTCGCTCCTTTAATGACAAACTACTCGCTGTACCTCAATCTCATCTATCCCTAGACCACTTCTTGCCTTTGGCCTGGAACTCCCTCCTACTTTGTATCTGACAGACCATCACTCTCCCCAGCTTCAAAGACTTATTAAATGAACACTTCCTCCAGGAGGCCTTTCTCGACTAAGCTATCGTTTCTTCTACTCCCACTCCCTTTTGCGTCACCTTTGGACTTGGATTTGCACATTTTATTCATCCTATCCTCAGTCCCAAATTACTTACCATCATTTACATGATTTTTAAAATTATATTAATGTCTGTCTCTCCCTCTAGCTTGTAAGCTCATGGTGGAAAGGGGATGTACCTACCAACTTTCCCAGGCACTTAGTACAGTGCTCTGAACACAGTAAGTGCTCAATAAATATGATCATTTGATTGATATGAGCAGTGAAAGTGGGTGAAAAATTAATGATTCCAAAACATCAGCGATAAAAACTGTCAGTAACACGCTCATTGGAAAGGAGAATCACTGGGGGCCTTATCCCTCTGGCCAGACAGAAATAGGTACAACATTCCCCAGTCAATGGATCAATCAGTGGCATTTATTGAGCACTTACCATGTGTGCTGAGGATTGTACTAGGCTCTTGGGAGAATACAATACAGTAGAGTTGGTAGATATGATCCCTGTATCCTTAATGCAGCATAATAATAATGTTATCGGTTAAGCGCTTACTATGTGCAGAGCACTATTCTAAGCACTGGGGTAGATACAGGGTAATCAGGTTGTCCCACGTGGGGCTCAAAGTTTTCATCCCCATTTTACACATGAGGTAACTGAGGCACAGAGAAGTGAAGTGACTTGCCCACAGTCCCACAGCTGACAAGTGACAGAGCCTGGATTCGAACCCATGACCTCTGACTCCCAAGCCCGGGCTCTTTCTACTGAGCCACGCTGCTTCAAGGATAAGCATAAGGATGTTGCACAGTGGAATTCATTCACTCATTCAATCACATTTATTGAATGGTTACTGTGAGTAGAACACTGTATTATGGGAGTGGTCTTGGCCCTTAAGATGGATACCAAGGGATGGGGAGAGACAATACCTTACTGAGCAGGACACCCTGGGTCTTCCAGTGATTTTCCCTTCCAGTACTGAAATTTATGGAACTCCCAGTTGAGAGTAGGGAAAACAAGTTTTCAGCTGAAGATATTTGTGATTAATGCAGGCCTAGGACCTACTGGGTCGGGTAGGTGAGGGGTTGGTTGGTTGGTTGGGCTGACTATGGCATTTAGTAAACCTCTACTCTGTAATAATATCAATGAGAATGATAATAAGAAGAACAGTAATAAAGTATCATATTGACTATGTGCTTATTACGTGCTGAGTGCTAAAATGAATACGAGATGGTCAGGTTAGATGAAGTCCATGTTTCACATGGGGCATACAGTCTAAGTAGGAGGGAGTAATGATATTTAGGTCCCATTTTACAGTTGAGGAAACTTGAGACAGAGAAGAATTAAGTGACTTGCCCAAGTCACACAGCAGACAAGTGGCAGAGCTTGTCTTCTGATTCTGAAGTTAGTGCTCTTTCCAAAAGGTCAAGCTGCTTCTAGAGTCAACATTAGAAACTAGGTCCTCTGATTTCCAGACCTGTACTCTTTCTACCAGATCTTGCTTCTTCCTATATGTATTGAGCCACTGTGCTAAGTTTTGGGGAAGATAATCAGATCAGACACAGTCCCAGGATGGCCTAATGGATGGAGCAGGAGCCTGGAAGTAAGAAAGATTTAGGTTCTAATCCTGGCTTCACCACCAGAAAATCCAGTTAGGACATGGGGATTTGGAGAGAAAATAGCGGGCCCTGGTGAATGTCAGGTGAAGAGAATTGATATTTAAGACGATAAAGACTGATGGAGTTTCTGGGCATCAAGGCTCTGATCCGAGGGTCCGACGACCAAAGCAACACATCTGAGAGAGATGAGAGAGAGAGAGAATGGGCTTGGGAATCAGAAGACCTGGGTTCTAATGCTGACTCTGCTCCTCGTCCACTGGGTGACTTAAAATAGGGATCTAATTATCTGCCCTTCTTCCTTCTTAAACTATGAGCCTCATGTGGGACTAGAACTGTGTCCAACTTGATTGTCTTGTATCTACCCTAATGTTTGGGACACAGTAACTACTTAACGAATGCCACTGTTATTATTATTACCGTTGTTATTATCAAATGCCGTCGAGTTGTTTCTCATTCATAGTGACTCTATGGATATATTTTCTCCAGAAAGTCCTGGCCATAATCCATAACCTTAACAGTTCTTCCGTTAACTGTTATGGTTTTTATACATCTAGCTGCTTCCATGTTTTCCTAGCATTAGTATCTTCTCCCGCAAATTAGTCCTTCTGATGAAGTGTACAAAATATGGTGATCTAAATTGAGTCATTTGGCTTTCCAAAGACCACTTTGGCTTAATTTGTCAACTGTGTTAAGCTTTTTGAAATGTAGTGTCAGAGGAGGCTTTTGCAAATACCGTGGACTGCTCAAAAAAAAAACAACAAATGGGTTTTGGAGCAAATTATTGTTATTACTATTACTATTATTATTTGCCCATTACCTCACTATAAAATGGGGATGGAGACTGTGAGCTCCATGAGGGGCAGGGACTGTGTCCGACCCGATTCATTTATATCCACTTTGGCTCTTAGTACGGTGCCTGGCACCAGAGTAAGTGCTTAACAAATACCACAGTTATTATTATTATTATTTGACAATCTATTAGCAGGGCAAGTGAGAGATCACGCTGTATGGCACATTTCATGAGGCTTTGAGAATGTCCTTTAAGACTTTTTTTAATGGTATTTGTTAAACACTTAATATGTGCTAGGCACTGTTCTAAGTGCTGGGGTAGATTAAAGGTAATCAAGTTGGAAACATTCCATGTCCCACATGGGGCTCATAGTCTTCATCCCTATTTTATAGATGAGGTAACTGAGGCACAGAGAAGCGAAGTGACTTGCCAAAGGTTACACAGAAGACAAGTCCACACTAAACATAGAGCAGAGGCTTTCTGATTTCACCCTGGGCAATTCAAGGCTCCCGGAAAGGCTCGGCCATTAACTGTGAGTTCTCACTCATTAGGAGCCCAGAAAAGTTTTTAAAAAAGGAATTTTTAAATGCCCTCATGTCGTCCTCATGAAACTGACCGAAGAGGACAGAGAATTGTTTGGCTTAGGCCCAGGAAAGGGCAAGTTGTCCGAGCTGTGAAAATCTCCTCAGCCCTCTACGTTTGAGGCATTTTTTTTTTAATTGACAAATAGGCTTTTCATTAAATTGTAATGAGAAATTCAGTGCCTCAAAAGGAGTGAATAATTCAGGCTCTGAATGTATTCTTTCAGAAATGCCTTAGAAATAGCCCTTCTCAATCTGTCTGCCCAGAGCCCAAAGCATTCTCCATGACCACTTAGATTAGACACCCAAGATTAGAAATTCTGAGTTAACAGCACGTGCTTTTGCTGTCTCAGACAGTGGGGAGCAGGGGGTAAAGGGTCTTGGAGGAGAAGGACGACTGATATCCTGCCTCTCTGTTTTATTTCACAATGAGAAACTGTTAAGCCCGACTGGGGCTACATTGCAACAGCACAAAACCACTGGGTCAGGGAAATGTTATCCCAGACTCCTCCACTACCCACCTCCCTGCATTAAGACATGGAAAGGGAGGGAGAGAGAGAAAAACAAGCAAGATAGAGAAGTGACTTAAGAAGGGAGACCGAATGTTGTGTAACACTGTTAGAGAGGTATCGTTTCCTGTGTTAAGCCCTGAGCCAGGAGAACTGATCTCTCATGTGCAGAGAAACGAGGGAGAAGCAAATTAGGGCTGCCAAGTTTTAAGCCCACTCAAAAATGTCAATTTAGTTTTACACTAAACCTGACCCTTTGAGGATCTGAATGCAACTGCCTCCGACCAAATCCCATCTCCTCTTGGTTTCTTTCTTTTTTCTTTTTCAAATTTCTTGGACATCAAATAGCTCCTTAAATATTATTTTGATGATATAAGTGTAAATGAATGAAAAACACATGGGTGACATTTCCCTCGCAATATACATGCTTTCGAATGAACATGTTTTGGGTTTCCTGAACTTAAAGCTCTTGAAAAATAGTTGGAAACTTTCAAAGGGCCAAAATGCAGCTGGTTCGTGCCCATGCTTAAGTGAAACCATCAAAATGCTCCACGTTGTCTTGGAAACTTACTGTATGCAGCATGGAGTGGATATCCATTGTACTGTTTGCATGACATGGAGTCTGCTAGAGTAATATTGTTTGACTGTACTCTGCCCTTTAGAGACCTTCATAAAAACAAGATGTGAATCTCATGAGGCCACGCTAAGTAAGGAAAAGTGCTTAAATAAATAAAACAAAAAACTAGGAATGATAGTTTGTTTGAATTTTGCCGAGGGATGACAGGAGACTTGCTTAGATATATGGAACTTGCTTTTTTGACACTGTACTCATCCCAGTATCTAGAAAGTGTATTGTGCTTGGTAAAAATCAGCATCACTTCACTCTCTGATGCTTACGGGGATTCAGGTAGGAAAGACTAGTCGCCAGTCATGAGTTCAGTGTTGGCAAAGGCCATCAGGGCAAACTTCTGTAGCCTGGTCACTTCTGGAATTTCAGGTAGCAATCAACTGTGTTTATTGAGCACTTACTGTCTGCCAAGCACTGAACTAAGCACTTATTTCTGTAAGGTGTTCGTTAAGTGCTTACTACTTGCCGGGCACTAAACTGAGCACTGGGGTAGATACACGTCGATCAGGTTGGACGTAGTGCCTGTTGCCACATACGTCTCACAGTCTCAATTCCTATTTTAGTGAGATTAGAACCCAGGTCCTTCTGACTCCCAGGCCCACGCTCTATCCACTAGACCACACTGCTTCTATGCTTGAGTGAGTACAGTGTAACAGAGTTGATAGGCAAGTTCCCTGCCCACAACCAAGCTTTCATTCTGAAACTTCAATCAGCTTGAAAGTCTGGAGAGTGCTGCTATGGGGATTTACATTTCCTATGTTAAAAGTTAGGCTGGGAGGGAAATCCATTTTGCACACATTGAAACCATCAGATTCTCCTTTTTGCTTTGCAGGTTTTGAGGGCATGATGAAACAAACCTCTTCTCACCCAGGATCAACTCAGAAGTATGTAATCTTCATGGAAAGTGACAGATGACAGGCTCTTGGAGACTGACCCCGTGTCTTCCCCAATGTGAAAACACGGATCAGGTTGCCGCTCCGGGCTATAATTTATGGTGGGAAAGGGGAGATCTGGCTGTGTTCACTGGTGGGTTTGGTCACAGGGCAGAACTAAGCACTGAGCACATGTGGAATGCACTGTTCCCACTATGATTACCATCCAGAGAGGTATCAGGTCCAAAAAGCTTTGCTGATTTGCACCTGGGACTGCTATATTGGCGAAAACTATTCAGAATCAGGGTGCTTTTTTAAAACTAATTTTAGGTCTTGGTAGGATCAAAATAGACTCATTTTCAAAGTAATTTTGGGCAGAATACATATTTCCCTTATAAATCCAGAAATAATGATAATAGTAATGACGATAATAACAACAATAATTCTGGGTACTTGTTAAGCGCTTACTATGTGCCAGGCACTGTACTAAGCATTGGGGTGGATACAAGCAGATCGGGCTGGGCATAATCCCTATCCCATATGGGGCTCACAGTTTCAATTACCATTTTACAGATGAGGTAACTGAGGCACAGAGAAGTAAATGACTTGCCTCATGGTCACACAGCAGACAAAAGGCACATCAGGGTTTAGAGCCCACGACCTCCGACTCCATAGGTATTATTATTTGAACACCCACCACTTTCTGCCACAGCTCCATTGTCAAGTCCCATGACTCAGGAGAAGAGATTCCTGGAAGAGAACTCATCAGTTCTGGAATAATGGAGGATTGAGAATTCTCCCCAGCAAGACGCTTAAGGTCCCACAGGGTTTCGTAAAGCAGTCGCTAGTCTTCCTGGAGTGACTAGATTATGGTACCCGATATAGCGTATTTCCGCTGCTCAGCGGTTGGCACGGGGATTTTAAAGTTCTTGAATACGTACGGACAGTGGCCTCTGTGCATCCAGCTCTTGGGTCTTTATGTGTGTCAGATAGCCTTCTTCCAGCCTATTCCTGTAAGGCCCATTTCCTGTTCAGCCACGTGCTCAAAATGAGGAGTTGACATCTGTATTTTTTAGTGTCCCGGAAGTGTTCATGGACTCACAAAGTTTCTGTTTTCTGGATAACCCCTTCTGCATATATGAACGTTGTGTGCTTGGAACTATGAATATGTAAGTTCATTCAATTGTACATTCAATTGTCCTTATTGAGCTCATACTGTCTGCAGAACACTGTACTAAGAGTTTGGTAGAGCATCATATAAAAATAAACAGATACATTCCCTGCCCATAATGACCTTACATTTTAGAGGCATGAAATAATAATAATAATAGTGGTATTTGTTGAGTACTTACCAAACACTGTACTAAGCGCTGGGGTAGATACAAGATGATCAATCAGGTCCCAGATGGGACTCACAGTCTGAGTAGGAGGGAGAACCGGTTTTGAATCCCCATTTGGCAGATGAAGCAACTGAGGGACAGAGAAGTGAAATGACTTGCCCAAATTGATAGAGCAGACAGGTAGCGGAGCAGGGAGATAAGTTTGTTGCGGACAGCGAATATGTCTGTTTATTGTTACATTGTACTCTCCCAAGCACTTAGAACAGTGCTCTGCACACAATAAGCACTCAATAAATACGTTAGAAGGAATAAACGGATGAGTGAGTGAATGAAGGAATTAGAACCCGGGGCTTCTGACTCCCAGGCCTGGGGCTCTTTCCATCAGGCCACACTGCCAACTCTGTCTTCGATCATGTCCATCTCCCCCTGTATGTCCCAGGAGCAAATCATTAAACTCAGGAATTCAGCTGGAAAGCAGATGCCACTGGAGACACAGATAGGAGCTAGCCATCCAGTGGCAGTTTTGGGCCTTGTTCACTGATGAGTGGACAGGTGTTGAAATATGTGGGGGGTGAAAGGAGGTGGATGGGAGTTGGCCATAATTAATTGAACAATTTAATAGGTTTCACTCCTCTGATTTCAATTAACCTTTGAACTTTCTACTCGCCAGAGCTGGTGGTGACCAATGAATGATTGCTGGAGTTAGAGATTGTTGTTGAAAGCGGCCGAGCATGCTCAGAAGGGCCTTTCTGAGCGACTGTTTGGCAAATGATTAGATCCCAGAACCTAAAATGGTGTGCTTTAAAATAGGTCAGTGATCAAGGACAAACAAGTCCATCTTGGGAAAGATGATTTAATGCTCTCCTCTAAGTCTGCTGTCCTGAGCTGAGCAATGGAAGATAAACAAATAACTCAGTCATAAGAGCCCTAAAGACTGAATCAGCAATTTCCACACATCAAAAAACCCCACTCTTTCTATTTTTATTTCTCTCTCCCCTTTTGCTGCTTCTTTTGTAAATATTCCATTTTACATATCAATTTTTCCCCCGATCCTGCAAATCCTAGAGAGGATATTTTCTCCTGAGTGATGAGCAACAGCTTTTCTATGCTATTTTTGACACGAAAGAAAATGTCATTTTACCTTTTTGGTGGTTTATGGAAGCTACAAAACAAGGAACCAAAAGAAAGCAGCACTAAGGTCCAAAATCCTCAGTGTAGTAAGGGTGGGTTAGGCAAGTTAATCTTTAACAGTCAATAAGAGTCCACGCTAGGTCTTCCACAGTGGAAAAGCATTCCACTGTATTAAACCAGAATTTATGGTCAAATTGGTGTGTTCCAGTGAAGTGTATTCCCGATCGGTGTAATCCAGATTGGTGCATTCTAGATTGCTGTATTGTAGCGCAGTGTTGTTCATTGTTCATTGAAGAAATGGGGTAAAACCCAGCATTGAATATGACCGGAAAATACTTTTGTTGCTATATGTTTTTAATGGAACTTATTAAGTGCTTACTGTGAACGAAGCACCGTTGTAAACACTATAAAACACAATTTATCAGAAGTAATTATTCAGAAATTCTGGAAGCAATCTATAATCTGAATTGTGAGTCTCCTCTCACTATCTGCTAGTTTTTAAGCTACGGTAAAGTGGATAACCTGGACCATGATATATGTGCCACAGTTTACTGATGTGGGCATCCTGTAAGGCAGAATGAAGCCGGTGCTATAAAGTCAAAATAGTTTCTATCTAACACTTCCCCTAAACCTATCAGTCCGGTACTGTGTCAGGAAAGAAAACCGGTCTGACAGAACCTCGCAAAGGCATTTTGGTAGTGACCCAATATATTCTCTGAAGTATTTGAAAGCTGACTTTTTGATGATTTTTCATCAATAGTATCACAGGTAAATAAACTACTTTTTCTAGACTGTTCTTTCAAGGTCATTCTTTTTCTTTCTTAAAAAATATAATGAGTTCGCAGACCAGTTTCCAAGACCTTCCCGATCCTCTCCGAAATGAGAGAAGATGGCAGGTTTGCAGGCTCTCTGTGGGCAGGATTATGTCTACCACCCCTATTACATTGCACTCTCCTAAGGGTAGATCTGGCCAGAGAGTATTTAGTGCTGCAGAGCAGTATATAATTCTCTAGTGGTGGGGGGGAGAATCAGTTTTTGACCCAGGGGCAACTGGTGAATAAAGCATGGACTAGGGAATAGCGCATGGGCACGGGTGTCAGAGGATCCAGTTTCTAATTCCCACTCACCATTTGACTGCCGTATGGCCTTGGGCAAGATATTTAACTTTTCTGAGCCTCTGGTTCTTCATACGTATAATGGGTATTAAATCCTACTCCCTTCTACTTTGTAAGCTACATGTAGGACAGGGCCTGGGTCCAACCTGATTATCTTGTATCTACCCCAACGCTTAGTACAGTGGTTGGCACGGGGTAAGCACTTAACACATATTATTATCATCATTGTTATTATTCCTGTTAAGCACTTACTATATGCCGGACACTGTTCTAAGCACTGGGTTAGGTACAAATTAATCAGGTTGGACATAGTCCCTGTACATATGGGGCTCACAGCTTAATTATTATTACAATTATTATCATTACCATTATCATTAATCATTGAAAATGTGCTCTAACCATCTAAAGACCAAATCAATTTGGGGAGAACCCTTGATATTGCTTCCCGTTCTCTAATCGGGAAAGCTTTATGGAAGACCTGTAGAATTGTAAAAGCTAGGTGTATTGAGAAGCAGCATGGCCTAGTGGATAAGCACGGGTCTGGGAGTCAGAAGGTCATGGGTTCTAATCCCAGTTCCGTCATTAGTCTGTTGGGCACTCATTTACCTCATCTATAAAATGGGGATTAAGACCGTGAGCCCAAGGTGGGACAGGGACTGTGTCCAACCCGATTTGCTTGTATTCCCCACCCAGTGCTTAGTACGGTGCTTGGCACACAGTAAGTGCTTAACAAAAACCACAATTATTATTATTATTATTATTATTATTCTCGGTTCTCTAAAAGTACACCGTTGGACACTGGGCTGCGGTTCTGACTGTGGTCAAGGGTCACAGGGCTAGAAGCAGTCAGTTCACCCTCCTTAATCAATACTCTTTAGCAGATGCTCCGACACTGCCCTTCATGATCAGATATATGTAAATAAGACCACTAATGTTAATTGCTGGGATTGATTGATGATTAATTTTTGGATTGTAATCAATCATGCCTCCTGAATCTTAATAAGACATCAAAGCAAGCTGAACATTGATAATAAACAACGTTCCTGATCTTCTCATGTCCCCACTATTGGCCAAAAAGTGCTCTTTTCACTAGAAACAGCATTTTGAGCGTGCTTGCCCCATATCCAAGGAGAAGATCAAATCCAGCAGGGAAAAACACATTGGATAGGTCATAATTCTAGAGAAATGTACTGGGGAGATGTAAGGACTCACCAATATTCAGAAGTTAATCCGATTTCTAAACAGCATCATGGTGGCTGACATGAATATATGCCCCATTCAAGGATAAAGAGAAGCTATGGACTAGACCCCAATCCTTGTCTTGGTGCCCCCAGAACACTGAAATCCAGTGAGGCCACAAACACACTGCTAGAGCAAAGCAGAGTAGTTGAACTAAGGGCTGTTGTGTAATCCTGGAGAATCTGTGAATTTCAGATGCAATGAAAGCTTCCTGAAATGATAGACTAAGCAGTAGCTCACGTTGCTCTTTTGAAATCTGAAATTTTGGTTAGCTTTGAAAAACGAAATCTCACACTTTTAATTCCATCCAGGAGGCTGGGTTCCAGGATTTCAGAAATGTTATTGTGCTGAGAATGTGCCTTAAACGTATCAAATCTATTTTGTTTTTAAAGGCTTTCTCCCAGGACAGCATGGCCCAGTGGAACGAGCAAGGGCCTGGGAGTCAAAGGACCTGAGTTCTAATCCCGACTCAGACAATTGTTTGCTGTGCGACCTTAAGCGAGTCACTTAATAGCTCAGTGCCTCAGTTACCTCATCTGTAAAATGGGCATTAAATCCTACTCCCTCCAATTTAGACGTGAGCCCAGTGCAAAAAAAAAAAAAAGGGGGAGGGTGGTGACATCTTTTGTTTTCAAATGAGTTGCATCTGCAAGAATGGCCTGCCTAGTCCAGCCCAACATCTGTGGAACTATCCTAATCATAATAATTATGTGCTTACTATGTGCCCAAGCACTGTTCTAAGTGCTAGGGTAGATGCAAGCTAGCAAGTTTGGACACAGCCCTTGTCTCACAGGGGGCTCACAGTCTTAATTCCCATTTTACAGATGAGGTAACTGATGCGCAGACAAGTGAAGTGACCTGCCCACTGTCACACAGCAGACAAGCGGCAAAGCCGGGACTAGAACCCAAGACCTTCCGACTCCCAGGCCTGTGATCTAAAGTGGTTAACCCCCATCGTGATGACTTAACTGCCTTAACTAAGTGCAACAATAATCTGGTCAGGAGACTCTAGGACTCCCACATTGCAAAAACTTGCCTTTTAGTTTCTCGTTTGAGGATCTCCCAAATTTTCTGGGCACACAGGCCCTCCTCTCGAGATGTGACTTTGATCAGGTAATAAAATCACCACTGACTTCCATTTAGCAAACCAAATCTAGAGCTCAAGTCAATACAGTGCTCTGAATGCAGTCAGCCCTCATTACATACTAACACTACAAGCAAGATGACAATGATTACTACTACATTAGAAGCAGCACGACCTAGTCAAAAGAATTTAAGAATGGGAGTCAGGAAACCTGGATTCTAATCCCTGTTCTGCCACCTGTCTGCTGCGTGACCTTGGGCAAATCACTTAGATTTTCTAGATCGCAAGTTCCTCCTCTATGAAGTCAAAATATCTCATCTCCTCCCCTTGAATGTGAGCCCCATGTGGCTGGGCCAGGGACTGAGTTTGGTCTTTCATTCATTCATCGTATTTATTGAGCACTTACTGCGTTCAGAGCACTGGACTTGTCAGCTGTGTGACTGTGGGCAAGTCACTTAACTTCTCTGTGACTCAGTTCCCTCATCTGTAAAATGGGGATTAAGACTGTGAGCCCCACGTGGGACGACCTGATTCCCCTGTGTTTACCCCAGCGCTTAGAACAGTGCTCTGCACATAGTAAGCGCTTAACAAATACCAACATTATTATTATTATGGACAAAGTGCTTGGGAGAGAACAATATAGCAATAAACAGACACATCCCCTGCCCACAACAAGCTTACAGTGTAGAGGTCAGATTATATGATCTCTCTCCCACTGCTTGGGGCATAGTAATTAACAGATAGACAATTATTATTATTCCCATTACTGACTCTGAGGAACCTGCTGACCTTGCACAAGTCACTTAACTTCCCTGTGCCTCGGTTTCCTCAACTGTAACATGAGAATTCAATACCTGTTAGCCCTCCTATTTATACTGGGAGTCCATGAGGGACAGAGACTGTGTCCAACCTAGTTAATTTGCATTTACCCCAGTACTTAGAACAGTGCTTGACATAGGAACTGTGTCCAACCTAATTAACTTGCATTTACGCCAGTACTCAGAATAGTGTCTGACATACACTACTGCTCGTCTTGCCTTATGCCGTCAAGTCGTGTCCGACTCATAGCGATACCATGGACACATCTCTCCCTGAACGTCCCACCCCCATCTGCAATCGTTCTGGTAGTGTATCCATAGAGTTTTCTTGGTAAAAACGCCTGCTTCTGCACGGTTAGCTTGAGTCTCTGCCCTTGACTCTCTCCCATGCCGCTACTACCCAGCATGGGTGAATATTATTATACTAATGAAAATAATAATGGTAAGTGTGGGATTTGCTAAGCATTTATTATATGTCAGACAGTGTACTAAACTCTGGAGTGGATACGAGCAAATTGAGTTGGACACAATTCCCTTGCCACTTGGGGTTCACAGTCTCGATCTCCATTTTACAGACCAGGTAACTGAGGCAGAGAGAAGTGAAGTGACTCGTTCAAGGTCACACAGCAGACAAGTGGTGAAACCAGAATTAGAGCCCTTAACCTTGTAACTCCCAGGCCCACATGCTATCCCCTAGGCCACACTGACGGAGTAATTATTACTATTATTATTCTTTTCTCTACTACTAGATCTCACAGTCTGTCATCTCTGGAGTCTTTATTCCATGGTAGACAAAGGGTGAAGGGATTGAGAGCTTCCTTTTTTATGGTATTTGTTAAGCGCTTACTATGTGCCTGGAACTGTACTAAACGCTGGGGTAGATACAAGCTATTCAGGTTGGGCACAGTTCGTGTCCCACATGGAGCTCACAGCTTTAATTTCCCTCTTACAGATGAGGGAACTGAGGCACAGAGAAGTGAAGTGACCTGCCCACGGTCACACAGGAGACCATTGGCAGAGCTGGGATTAGAACCCAGATCCTTCTGACTCCTAGGCCTGTGCCCTAGCCACTAGGCCTCGCTGTCAGTCAGTAAATTGTATTTACCGAACACTTTCTCTGTACTAAGCGCTTGGAAGAGTACAACACAACCAACGGACACATTCCCTGCCCTCGCTGTTTCTCATCTGGGAGATGTAAATCCAGGGGCCCCTTCATTAAATGCAATTTAGGATGGAATAACTACTGCCTGTGTTGAAAGGACCAGCTGAATTCCACATCTCCTTGTTGCGAGATAACATTTCCATCAGGTCCCTAAGCTGCTTCTGTAATTCACCATGCAGTAAGGGCCAAATATGCCCATTAACTTGCCTGCAAATAAAACTGTCAGTTGGGGGCAAATCTCCTTGTGTACCAGTTTAGTGAAATATGATGATCCCAGCTGTAAAATGGATAAACCTATTAAATTAATAAATCCTCTGCCATGCATTGTGCTCACTCTGTCAGTACTGTACCTATGAGGCACTCCTTCTTAAATGAATACTTGATACAGGAATAAATCTTTTAAAGAAATGCAGTAAAGCATGGCATTCAAAAGGCACCCTCTGCTACCAACGGTAAATAACCTTTATTGCCATGGATCCGAATGGAAGGAAAATGCGGTGGGAATCCTGGAAACGCTCCACCATTCAAACGGTGAGGGATCTGTGCTCTCCGTTAAGTAGAGAGGTAGGTCTCTCTCTGGGTCCCGAGACGAGGGAAGGGTAAGCTCGTTGTGGGCAGGGAATGTGGCTACCAGCTCTGTTGTACCGCACTCTTCCGAGCACTCAATCCACTGTTGTGCACACAGTAAGTGCTCGGGAAATATGTTTGGCTGAAGGAAAAGACAGTTCACTGCAGCCCACCCAGTGTTGCTTCACCCGAAAAATCCAGCGCTTAGAGCAGTGCTCGGCACTTAGTAAGTGCTTAACAAATACCATCATCATTATTATTATTATTGTTATTACCACCAGTATGGCTGTTCAGTTGTCAGTTGGATCAATTTAGTCTGTTTTAGGCTCCTCTCCTGCCGTCCGGCCTCACAGACTCCTGGGCTGAGACTATTAGCTCTGAAAGGCTTTTCAAAGTGAAAAGAAAAGAGGAAAAAAAATCCTGAGATGTTAGCACTCACACCCAGACTCCGTAAAACACATAACTCTGCAAACACCCCCATAACTCCAAAGCAAATTTGTTCAAGGAAACAGGAAATGAAAACAAAAGGGGACAGACATGATTACAGGGTGTTAATAAGAAAAGACATAAGCCAGGAGCCTTGATGTACAACTAGACAACAAGAGGTTACCTTTGGAGTCAGGGCTATGCTAATTTGCAAACTTGGGTCCATTTCATTAAGTGAGCTAAGAGACAGGCTGTCTCAGTCCAACAGAGAAGGATCTCATTATCCATGTAGGGAGCAAGAGATAAGAATCTTTTAATAATTGCTGGGAATTTTTTTATTATTATTTGGAATGCCAATTTAGGCCCTTTCTACACAGGTTGGATAAAAACCAGCCTCCTTCGTAGTTAAAACCAATACCCCCTGGCTGTGGCTATTAAGTACACGGAGAGAGCAGAGATTAATATGTTTGCTGAGGAGAATAGTCAGGGGCAGGAAAGCTCTATTAAAAGCATTTCACAGCAGAACCAGGTTTCAGGGCAACTAAAAACTTTGCAGTCAGATTTTCGTGGGAGTCTTTTGGGACAGGGGAGGTGGAAGTTGGGGGGGGGGGGTGATTATCTGGAGAATTATCAAAGACGTTTAACTTGAGGAAAAGCTCTAGTTTCCTGGGGCTCCTGTTTGAAGAATGGAAAAGCCCACAAGAGTCCAACATGGGAACTCTACAGTTCTGAAGGAGTGTCTGAGGCCTAAGGGGTATTGGGTTAAAGCCTCTTTTAAAAGGCTGGGCTGCTGGGAAGGGGGAGGGGAAATAATACAAGTTAATGTGTCTTTCTAAATAGCTGTTCTTCTGTCCCCAGGGTGCTGTCTCCTTCCCCGTTGTTACCCCGAGGGCTCTCCTTCCCACTAGTCGAACCACTTAAAGCAGAAAAGTTCTGAGGACTTCCCACTGGCTCCTTCCTTCCTCCCTTCTTTCCCCGTTCTCTCTTTTTTTTTCCCAAGAAAAAGCCCACGTAACACTGCTTTTTTTTCTCACCAGGCTCAGTGGAGACCAGCAACCGAGTGCGATTGATTGGAGGTATTCGGAAATGTGAAAGGCATAATGGAAAATGATGAGTCTTCGAACCACGCGATTCTCTCTGTTTCCATCTCCATAATTATTTGTATAATGTGGCCTATTATTGGCACCCTCATGCTTCTGCAGCAGAGTTTAGGAAGTGAGACAGATCACTACTAAGAATTCGTGGGCCGCAAATGTTGGATGAATGGGTCCCTAATGAGAGGTATTTCCTCTGGTCTTAGAACTGCCTTATCTCCAGAGGCATATACATATAACTGTGTTTCAGGTACAGGATGGTTCCACTGTAGGGGGACAATGGATGGGGCTGATAAGAACAATGAATGACTGCCAACTCTTGCACTGTGCTTTTGTTCCCCTTAATTATTATTATTAGTAATAATCATAATAGTGGTATTTGTTAAGCACTTATTAGGGGGTCAAGCACTGTTCTAAGCTCTGGGGTAGGTACAAGCTAATCAGGTTGAACACAGCCCCTTTCCCACATGGGGCTCAAAGTCTTGATCCTCATTTTACAGATGAAGGAACTGACACAGAGAAGTTAAGTGACTTGCCCAGAGTCACACAGCAAACAAGTGGCAGAGTCAGGACAAGAACCCAACTCCTTCTGACTCCCAAGTCCATGTTTCCTCCACTGTGCCAGGCGGCTCCCAAGCTCGGTTTGTATTTTTCCCTCCCAACGTCCACATCTTCCCCAAGTCTGTCCTCAGGACAGCCGCCCCATTTCTGAGTGGCATAGTTAGGCCACAGAGCTTGAGATCTTCCTTCTTTGAAGCACGGCTTTTGTCTACACTACTTATGATAACACCTGTTCCAGTTCCTTGGCTATCCTGCTGCCATCCATTTCCCTCACAAGCTTTACCAGGTGAAACTTTGATGAGGCAAGCATATCTTCAAATAGTCTACATTCCAGGACCTCAATGTTTGCGATCCCATTTTACCACTGGAGATAAGTGTCCAACCATCTCTGGGGCTGGAAGACCTGGATCTAACATACACGCACCCTGCTTGAGTTCTACAGCAGGTCCACTAAGTCCATCTCTGTTCCAACTCTAGGCTTCTAAGGTACCATTCAGTGTAACCTGGGAGTTCCTTAAGGGCTGGGATCGTGTCTCCCAACTCTATTGTATTGTACCTTCCCAAGCGCTTAATACAGAGCTCTGCACACAGTAAGCGTTCAATAAATACCATCGATTGATTGACTGATTAATCGTAAAGCTTCCTGATTTTCATTTATTGGGGTCGACATCCACCTTAGGTCACACATTCCCTGGGCACTCTCCTCACAATCTTGTTGAGCAGGAGCAAGTGTTTTATGGTGTTAATTGATCTCAGGTATCCAAAATACAAAATAAACTGCCCTTCCCCTCTAATGGTCAGATCCCAGGTATATGAATTCCTTATTTCATTTCTGGAACCTGTTCTCCCAAAGGATCTAGCAGAAACTCATCATTATCCTGAATTTGAGTAATAAAACCCCTCCCTCATGACAGACGATGTAAAATTCTCAAAACTGATATCTAGAAACCCCCAAATAGGAACTCTTCGTAACTCTTTTCTCATCAATAAAATCCAATCCAAAAGAAATTGCTCCTTCATTCAGCATTAATAATAATATATTCATAATAATGATGGTACTTGTTAAGCACTTAATATGTGCCAACACTGTTCTAAACACTGGGGAAGACACAGGTCAGTCAGGTTGAACTCCACCCCTGTTCCACATGGGGCTCACAGTCTTAATTCCCATTTAACAGATGTGGTAACTGAGGCCCAAAGAAGTTAAGTGATTTGATTTGCCCAAGGTCACAAGGCAGATACATGACAGAGCTGATATTAGAACCTGGATCCTTCTGACTCCCAGATCTGTGAAATATACACTAATAATAATAATAATTATGGTATTTGTTAAGCGCTTACTATGTGCCAAGCACTGTTCTAAGCACTGGGTACAAGTACAAGGTAATCAGTTGTCCCAGGTGGGGCTCACAGCCTCAATCCCCATTTTACAGACAAGGTAACTGAGGCAGAGAGAAGAGAAGTGACTTGCCCAAGGTCACCCAGCAGACAAGCAGCAGAGCCAGCATTAGAACCCATGTCCTCTAACTCCCAAGCCTGGGCTCTTTCCACTAAGTCATGCGGCTTCTCATTGAATTAACCCCGGGAAATAGTCAGGGACTATTCTGGTACTGATAGTCAGGGACAGTTTACTGGTCTGGTCATGCTAATCTGCCACCATGGGGCCATCATGCAGCTAGGAGACCAAATTGTTTCCCTTTTTCATCAAATATGTCATTGACACTGATACCGATTCTGTTTCCAGTGACTGCTCCTGCTATCGGAAGGACTGGGCCTGGGTTGGTGCTGATAATTCTACTTATCCAGTCTAGCCTCTCCCTGGCATCCTATGTTACAATAATAATAATTACATTTGTTAAGCACCTGCGATATTCAGTCATATTTATTGAGTGTTTACTGTGTGCAGAGCACTGTAGTAAGTGCTTAGGAGAGTATGATACAATAAACTGACACATTCCCTGCTCACAGTGAGCTTATAGTCTAGAGGGAGAGATGGACATTCATAGAAACAAATAAATTACAGATATATACATAAGTGCTTTGGGACTGAGAGGGGGAATGATAAAGAAGCAGCGTGGCTCAGTGGAAAGAGCACGGGCTTTGGAGTCAGAGGTCATGAGTTCGAATCTCAGCTCTGCCACATGTCAGCTTTGTGACTGTGGGCAAGTCACTCAACTTCTCTGTGCCTCAGTTACCTCAGCTGTACAATGAGGATTAAGACCGTGAGCCCTCGAGGGACAACCTGATTCCCCTGTGTCTACCCCAGCGCTTAGAACAGTGCTCTGCACATAGAAAGTGCTTAACAAATACCAACATTATTATTAAAGGGAGCAAGCCACGGCAATGAAGAAGGGAATGGAAGAAGAGGAAAGGAGATCTTAGGGAAGGCCTCTTGGAGGAGATGTGCCTTTAATAAGGCTTTGAAGAGGGGGAGACTCCTACATGGGGCTCATATATTAAGCAGGGGGCAGAACAGGTACTGAATCCCCATTTTGCGGATAGAAGAACTGAGGCAGAGAGAAATGAAATGACTTGCCCAAGGTCACACAGCAGGTAAGTGGCAGAACCGGGATTAGAAACCAAGTCCTCTGCCTTCCTGGCCCGGGCTCTTTACACTAGGCCATGCTCCTCCCCCAAATGAAATAGGTTGCTGACAAGGATTACGTCTATCTTACGATTCCTGATATTTCTCCCTAGGTCTTCAACAGACCAAACTAAAAGGGTGAAACAGTTGCTATGCCCACTTACTTCTAGAACCTGGCTGAGAAATGGAACTTCTGTGGTCAATAAATCACTAATACACTAACTGGAGCCTATTTCAGGAGGCTAGAAATGATCAAAAATGGGGGGGGGGGTGGGCAGGAGAAAAGTTTGAGGTGATGGAGAACATAAGCAGAGAAGGTATAGGTGAAATAATGGAAATATGGGAAGGGAAAGGGGAGGTGTTTGACAGAACTTCATACCCACTGCAGGGTCAATGAACACTCATAGGGCCTGAGGGTTATTTCCAGGCCCAGAAAGGTTTACTTGGCAAATGTTTTTGCAGGTCCAAGGAAGCAGTGTGGCCTAGGGAAGGAGCTCAAGCCTGGGAGTCAGAGGACCTGGGTTCTAATCCCTCTTCTGCCAATCGCCCGCTGCGTGACCTGAGGCAAGTCACTTGACTTTTCGGTGCCTAAATTTCCTCATCTGTCAAATGGGGTTTCAACACCCATTCTCCCTCCCATTTAGACTGTGAACCCCATGAGGGACAGGGACTATGTCCAACCTGATGATCTTGTAAATACCCCAGCACTTAGTACCGTGCTTAGCACTAAGTGCTAAATGAATACCATTATCCTTATTCTCAACCTCATCATTTACATCATCATACCTATCGACTGCCTAACCTTGGAGAGAGAATGCTTAGAAGTCATCCTGCTAGAAAGGCCTGATAACTAAACAAGTCTCATCTTTTGTTTTCTTCGCCTTCAACTCCATACCTTTGATTTCCCCTATAGCAGAAAGAAATATGAACCAAACCTGGAAAGGAGCATATCAGCCCACATTAAACAGAGCTCAGATTAAATCAGTCTCTCCGCTTCGGGTTACAGACTGAAGACAACAAAAGATGATGGAGCTGAAAGTTACACTCGACTGAGAGAAGTGTTGACTGTTCTCTTTGCCTTTGCTAAATGTCATTTAGCATTATGAATCAGAGGGAAAATGCTCAGCACTTTTCTTCGGTGTATAAAGTTGTTTGAGTTGGGGTATTTAGGAGAACTGGGACTTGAGTTCTGGGAGAGGGAGACTAAGGAGCTGGGTTTTGACAAGGCAAGCACTGTTAGCCTCAAAATGTTATTTTCCCTGCAGATTATTTTGGCCTACAAGAGATAAAGGGCTGGAAAATGTCCTTCTAAACAGATTCTGTGATACAAAGGAAGAATCAAGGGTGAATTATTGGCATTGATGAGGACTATCCATAACCACAGGGACCCAGAGGGTGAATAGTAATAATCATAATTATTGAATTAATAGTAATAATCATAATTATAGTGTTTATTAAGCACTTACCGTGTGCCAATCGGTGGTATTTATGGTGTGTTTGCTGTGTACAGAGACCTGTAATAAGGGCTGGGGTACAATATAATCAGGTTGTACATGGGACTCAAAGTCCAGGGGAATGTAGAATGAGTATTTAATCCCCATTTTACAAATGGGAAAACTGAGGTACAGAAATGTTCAATGACTTGTCCAAGGTCACGTGGCAGGCAAGCGAAGGGTAGAGAAGTAGCGTGGCCCAGTGGATAAAGCCCAAACCCGGGAGATAGAGGACCTAGCTTCTAATATCAGCTCTAGCACTAGTCTGTTCTCTGGCCTTGGGCAAGTCACTTCAATTTTCTGTCTCAGTTTCCTTATCTGTAAAATGCAGATTCAGATTATGTGCCCTTTGTGGGACACGAACGGTGAACAATCTGATTAACTATTATCTAACTCAATGCTTAGCACAGTGTCCGGTACATAGTAAACACTTAACAAATGCCACCAAAAAAAGAAAAGTGGCAGACTCTAATGACTTTGAGTCCAAAGATCTTGCTTTTCCCATTAAGCCACACTGTGTCCCTGACTAAATATAAAAGTGCTGCTGGAGAGTCTCAGCCAGAGTTAACTCTAGTCCACTTCATATCTCCCTGCCCTTGTCTGTGGTCAGAGGCAAAACGGTCCTGTAGGAGGGAATGGAGTTGGGATTCCGGAGACCCAAATTGTCGCCTCAGCCCCCCTGCTCTCCCTGCTTCTTATACTGCGAAGCCAGGGTGAGGCAAGGACTGTGTCCGATCTCATAATGTCAATTCTACTCCACTGCAGGTCACCTAGTCAGTCAGTCAGTCAGTCAAATTTCCTGAGTGCTTACTCTGTGCACAGCACTGTACTAAGAGCTTGGGAGAGTACAGTTGAACAAAATAAAAGACACATTCCCCACCCACAACAATCTTACAGACTAGAGGGGGAGACGGACATTATTACAAATAAATTACAGATATGTACATAAGTGCTGGGTGGCTGGGAGGGGGAATGAATAAAGGGAGCAAGTCAGGGCAACGCAGAAAGGAGTGGGACATGAGGAAAGGTGGGCTTAGTCAGGGAAGGTCTCTTGGAGAAGGTGTGCCTTCAATAAATCTTTGAATGTTGGGGAAAGTAATTGTCTGGCAGATATGAGGAGGGAGGGTGTTCCATTCCAGAAGCGGGATCTAGGTGAGAGATGGGCAGCAAGAAAGACAAACTCGAGGTTCAGTGAGAAGGTTAGCATTAGAAGAGCGAAGTGAGCAGGCTACGGTGTAGTAGGAGATTAGAGAGGTGAGGTAGGAGGGGGCATCGGTTTTGAGTGCTTTAAAGCCAATGTTGAGGAGTTTCTGTTTGAGGAGGAGGTGGATGGGCAAATGCTTAATAAATACCACAATTCACTGGGTTCAGGGAAGATTGAAATCCAAGTAACTATTCACTCTCAGCACTTGTTCTTACTGGAGACCCTGAGATGAAAGGATTTGCATGATATGAGCTTCCTCTGAGACCAGATAGCTTCACTCAGGCATGAATAATTCCCCAAATGACTCCAGAACCCAAAGAAGAGGGGTAGCGGGACAGTTCCATTAACTGCAATAATTATAGTGGTATTTGTTAAGCACTTACTCTATTCCCAGCATGCACCAAACAAATATAAAATAATATTAAGGATAATAATCTCTGTTACAAATACTGAGGTAGATAAAATATAATCAGATCAGACAGTGTCTGGCTCAAATTGATTTCACATTTGAACGGGAGGGAGAACAGGTATTTAATTGACATAGTTTAGCTGGCGTAACTGAGGCACCGAGAAGCTAAGTAACTCGCCCAAGGTTACACAGCAGACAAGTGGCAGAGCTAAGATTGAAACCTGTATCTCCTGTCTCCCAGTTCTGTGCTCTTCAGACTAGGCCAAAAAAAAACCCCAAGCAGCTCCTTATTCCTAATGCCAAAGGTTGGAAAGTTCCACTCTCCAGCACTGGTGTCTGGGTGGCAGGACCAGGGATCACACAGAATGAAAAGTTTTGAAATCTCAAGGATAACTGTCCCCCAAACATAGTAAACTTTGGAATTTCGCCATTTGCTCATTCTCACTCTAGGTGTTAATGTAGCAGTAACAGAGAGAAAGGGTCCTGCATGGGAGAGGGAACAGAATAGCACCAGCAACAGCCCTGAAGCTTCTGGCCTCAGTTTGCTTATTTGTAAAGTGGGGATTGGGTACCTGTTCTCCCTTCTGAGGATGAGAAGTCAGTGTGGTCCGGCAGCAAAAGGAGGAGGAGGAGGAGGAGGAGGAGGAGGAGGAGGAGGAGGAGGAGGAGGAGGAGGAGAAGGAGGAGGGGAGGAAGAGGAGGAGGAAGGGGAGGAGGGAGGAGGAGGAAGCGGGAGGAGGAGGAGGAGGAGGAGGAGGAGGAGGAGGAGGAAGAGGAAGGAGGAGGAGGGAGGAGGAGGAGGGAGGAGGAGGAGGGAGGAGGAGGAAGCGGGAGGAGGAGGAGGAGTAACAGCAAAAGCAGCAGCCATCTTGTGTCTTGGCAGAAGGGATTCCTCCCAGGTGCCTCATCTGGGCAGTCCACTAGGAACTTCCTAACAGGGAGTAGTGTAAGCAGTGTGGCTTAGTGGAAAGAGCACGGGCTTGGGAATCAGAGGACGTGGGTTCTAATCCCAGCTCTGCCACTTGTCTGTTGTGTGACCTTGGGCAAGTAACTTCTCTATGCCTCAGTTCCCTCACCTGTAAAAATGGGGATTAAGATTCTGAGCCCCACGTGGGACAACCTGATTATCCTGTATCTACCCCAGGGCTTAGAACGGTGCTCGACACCCAGTAAGCACTTAAATAACATCATCATTATTAGTATTATTATTATTAGTGGAAAGAGCACGGGTTTGGGAGTCAAAAGACCTGAATTCAAATTCCAGGTCTGCCACTTGACCACTTGGGCAAGTCACTTGACTGCCCTAGAGAAGCAGCCTAGTGGATAGTGGACGGGCCTAGGAGTCGGAAGGATGTGGGTTCTAATTCTGACTCCGCTGCTTCGTTGGTGTGTGATCCTGGGCAAGTAACTTCACTTTTCTGGGCCTCGGTCACCTCATCTGTAAAATGGGGATTGAGACTCTAAGCCCATTATGGGGCAGGGATTGGGTCCAACTCAATTTACTTGTATCCACCCTAGCGCTTAGAACAGTGCCTGACACATAGTGAACACCAAACAACTACCCTTATGATGATGGTTATTATTTTTTTCTCCATGCCTGTCTTTCTTCATCCGCAAGATAGGGAATAAAGACATTTTCTCTCTCCTCTTTAGACTGTGATCTCCATATAAGACGGGGACTGTGGTCTGATATGAAAATCTTTCATCTACCTCAGTTCTTGGCGCATGTTAAGCACTTAGCAACTACAGACTTTTTTTCTTGATTCTTAAGTTTGACCCAATTAAGGACTGAAAAACCCGGTGCCATTGTGCATCCGAGAAGGATGCAAGACTGTTTCTGTGGATTATGGGTCGCAGTGACTTCTTTTCACGGAAAATGCATATAGGGATTCCAAAGAAACATCGAATCCGCTGAGCGGGCAAAGTGACCAGGGCCACTCCAGGTATTTCTGCTATGAATTCTTGAATTCAGGCACTATGTCAGGCTGCTAGACTTGCCACCCTGCCCTGCTGGACCAGGATAACCCCCGACTTTCCAAGCAGGCTTGGGGCACCTCAGAATCACGGGGACGTCCGGCTTGTTCCTACGGCTGAATAGGAAGGGGCGGTCTGAGAACAACTGGAATTCCAATTACCTCCTGGAGGTCGTCCCTACAAGCCTGGTTCGTGGGTTAGGTGTTCCTTCTGTGGAATTTGCAGGTAATAAGGAATTTGCTAAGTTCTACCTAGGAGCTGGGTTAGTCATAATGTAAGTAGATCAGACACAATCGCTGTTTCACTTGAGCTCGTTTTGGGCAGGGAATGTATCTTTTGTGTTGTTTTACACTCTCCCACCTGCTCAGTACAGAGCTTTGCACAGAATAAGCACTCAATCAATACGACTGAATGAATGAATGAGGTCCCAGTCTAAGTGTGAGGGAATACAGACAACCAAATGCTCATTTTGTAGAGGATTAAACTGAGGCACAAAGAATCGATTAATCATATTTTTTGAGTACTAACTGTGAGCAGAGCACTGTGTTAAGTGTTTAGGGGAGTACAATATAATAGAGTTGGTAGATATGTTCCCTGACCACAACGAGCTTACAGCCTAGAGGTGGATAGAGACGCTAATATAAATAGATTGCGAATATGTACAGAAGGACTGTGGGGCTAGCGGAGGGGTGAATAAAAGGTGCAAATCCAATTGCAACGGTGACACAGAAGGGAGTGTGAGAAGACAAAATGAGGACTTTGGCGGAGAAGGCCTCATGGAGGCGAAGTGCTTTTAATGAGGTTACGCGACGCTGCTTCCCTAAAATCATCTTTCGATCCTATCGGTGGGGCAGGAGGTGAAGAACTATAATCTTCACTCCAGACTGGCCCTGCCAACTTCACCATTGGCGTTTCCTCCGTGCCCTGGGATTACCAGGGGACTGTGGATGCTAGCACTCCTGCATATACCTGGACCATCTCCCCACTCCGCCTTCATGCAGCCTGGCATTCCTTCGGATTTAGGCATACAACTGTCCGTTTGCCCACATGGATTCCAGTGAATTTGAATTCTTCAGGAACAGCTTCTGCCTTTGTGCAAGGCAAGCTGGGAAACTTTGACAACAAGCCTGTTTTCCCTTTTTTTTTTTGCCCTCGCCCCACCTTTCCACCCAGGCCAAAACCAGGCAACTCCATTCCAGAAAGCCTCACTCCAGCCCCCTGTGCTGCCTGAGGAAAGCATCTGAGAGTGTTTATGGGGCAGTTGAAGTGTAATGATTTAGTGGATGTTTATAAATGTTTATACTGTTCAGATTAACATTCCCCAGGGGGCCTGTAATGAACAGCGAGCTCCAATTGGAATCAAACCAGCCAGTCCGGGCTGGATGTGTATGAATGAATCTACCGAGCCGCACTCAGTGGCTGTTTACTTAGTTTGAGTGGATTTCCTATGACGCTGCTTTTTCCACATTGTGTTGGGGAGGGGAGGAAGGGGAGAAAGAATAGTCAAGTCTTCAGCTCATTTTAATAATAATAATTATGGTATTTGTTAAGCGCTTACTATGTGCCAAGCACTGTTCTAAGCGATGGAGTAGATACGAGCTAATCAGGTAATCAGATGAGGTAACTGAGGCACAGAGAAGTTAAGTGACTTGCCCAAAGTCACACAGCTGACAAGTGGCAGAGCCAGCGTTAGAACCCACAACCTCTGACTCCCAAGCCTGTGATCTTTCTGCTAAACCACGCTGCTTCTCTAGGAAACAAGACTTTTCCGCCCACCAGAAAGTCCAATAAAATTACAATCCAACTCGGACTTCCAAAGGGAAAGCTCGAGGTCTAAGAGAAAACGATCAGGCCATAGGAGACTGTCTTCTCCTTACTGCTATATCCCAAGTGGGTGCCAAGTAGCTCATTCAATGCTCTGCACACCTTAAGCACCTGATAAATACTATTGACTGCCTGAGGGCGGGTAGGGAAAATGAAGGATTTTGTGTTAGGGAAGACCTCTTGGAGAGGGCAGAGCATGGGAGCAAGTGACTGCTGGGTATTCAAAGGCTCCTCTGGGTCTTTTGATACCTCGGGGAATTGGGGGAGGGGATATGGGCTGGCCCAATTTCAAGACTAAACCCCGAGTCTCACACATAAAGCCTGTTGCCAGGTTGGTGGGATCGGGAGCTGCGTTCAAATTCTTCAGTTGAGTTCTAAGTAAATCTTCCTTCATGAGTGGAGTGGGGAATGAAGGAAACATGAAAACAATTTGAAAATCCTCCAGGAAAGAACTCGGAGGGGTTTTGAAAAACACAAAAAACAGAATCAGGAGGAAAAATTGCTTGGCATTGGTGTTACAAAAGTGTGCTCTATAGGATACAGCCCGCCTGGAGTTTAAGGGATCTTGGTCCTAATGCCTGCTCTGCCCTTGTCTGCTGGGTGACCTCGGGCGAGTCAATTCACTTCTCTGGGCCTCAGTTACCTCATCGGTAAAATGGGGATTGAGACTGTGAGCCCCACGTGGGACTGGGACCACATCCAACTCTATTTGCTTGTACCCATCCCAGCGCTTAGTACAGTGTCTGGCTGTACTTAAGTACTTAACACATACCACAGTTATTATTATTATTACAGCAGAGGACAGACCCTATAATAAGGGAGAGCAGGGGGTGGCAGGTGACAAAAGCAGTACTCAGACCAGCCTGGTGGATAGCAGTCAGGAGAAGGGTTGCTGTCCATGGGGAAAGGCTTTGGGAATGTCAAGAGACAGAAGTGACAACAGGAACAGGGTCTACAAGTGGTAAACAAACTTCAGGAGTAAGGAAATGTCTCTTTGTGTCCCCAAATGGAATGGACTCTCCATCACACAGCTATCTTTTCAGCCACGACCACAAACTCGGTTAGGATGGCACAATTGGTAACTTTGCCGGTGAAAACATAAACTCTACCCGGATGCTCTGTTCTCCTCTAATTTCGGGATTATATTCATCACAAGCCCCACCCAGGACCAACACCACGCACGTACAGGTAACCATCTCTTCCAATAGCACACCACACATTATCCAGACATATCACCCTCAGTGGGATTTACCGAGTCCTTACTATGTGTAGAGCACTGTACTAACTCCTTGGGAGAGTACAGTGTGACAGAGTTGACGGACACATTCCCTACCAATAATGAGCTTACAGTCTATAGGGGGAGACAGACATTGATATCAATAAACAATTTATAATATATAATTTTGAGATATATGATAATAGATGCCCAATGTTGGAACACTCCCTAATTCTCTAATGGCATCCTATCCAAACTGTGTAATGAAAGTATGTGCTACAGGAGAACTGAATGTACACAATGTTTCATACACTGTGTGGTTGTTCAAGAAGAACGCTTCTGGGGTCTTGGGGTACATATCATGCCCCGATTCTTGACTCTGCCCGGGGTAAATGATCTGAGGCGCCAGGCATTGTTGAGCACAGCTGATCTCGGTGTCGGATGAAATCAGTCTTTGAAAAAAAGTCATTTTTAGCACCAGTAGCCAACACTCAAACCTCATTTTGAATTCCAAATTGGTTTAACACAGACCACTTCTTGTTTTCAACCAGTTGGTCCGTGTCTCTTCCTCTTCAAAAGGGTTGAGTTGATATGGCTTTCATGGTGGTAATTTATCACACAGTGATATGATCTATGCCTATCTATATTTATGATATGCCTAAATGCAGCAATCAATCAATGGTACTTAGAGAACGCTACTGGGAGCAAAGCACATTCTACACACTTGTCTGAGTACAACATAGTTGTAAAATTGTCAAATTGAACATTGCTTTTTTCTGACTTTTCCTCTTTGAATAGCAAGATTTCCACGTGAGCCTAGACTTCACTGCAATGACATGCCATCTTTGATGAGGACTTGAACACACTCCCCATCCAGGGAAAAGCCATTTTGGTAGAAGGACTTTCATAATGGTTCTTCTGGAATATATCCAGTTTTTATAGCCTAACCGTTTTAGGAATGAACAAATATGATACAGATCAGAGCCCCAGGAAACTTATTCTGATATTTTTAGAGCCAAATGACCTGTGCCTAATAGAAATAAATAAATTTAAAATAAAAAACCCAGTTTAGGATGGGAGGGAGTTCATGGTGGAAGGAGAGTTTTTTTATGTTCTTCTGAAGTTAAATTTTGTTGGCCTCGTTGCTCTTATAGACAACCACACCTTGGTTTTCAAACATTTGAATTGCAAGTGTTTTTCCCTTCAAAGTCTTACTAAATACAGATTCCTTCCCCAATGTGAGATTTCTATATTGACTTTGGTTCTAACTTAGGGTTGTCAGATGTCCCGTCCCCATGGTATCGCCCCTTACGTCAATGCCTTCTCCCGCTTTCCGGGAAAGGTCAGTCGGTTTCTCCCTCAGAGTGACACACGCCCAGCTTCCCTACGAGTGCAGAGACCGGGGTCACCTAGACTATCATCAGTGACCCGTAGCTCCCGATTCTCACTGAAGGATGCAGTTTACCTCTCCTTAACTTCTTCCACCTCCAATACAAAGCTCTGATTGTAAAAAAAAAAAATAATCTTAGAAGAAACTTCCCCTTATTTTGCCATGAGTGAATATTGGTCTTTAGTAGTGGGCGTGCTGGGGAAATAAACACAGGGCTGAAAAAAACACCTCAATTGAACCCCAAATCCATACCTAGGAATCATAAAAAGGAACTTTATTCAGTAGCATCTCCACTCTGATTTTTGAGCAGGAAGAGCTAAGATAAAATTACCTGTCTGGTGCCAACCAAAGCATGGAAAATCAGGGATCCCAAAATCAAAAATCAACTTGAACAGCATGGTGTAATGGATAGAGCACGGGCCTGGGAGTCAGAAGGTCATGGGTTCTAATTCCCACTCTACCATTTGTCTATGTGACCTTGGCAAGTCACTTCACTTCTCTGTGCCTCTGTTCCTTCATCTGCAAAATGGGGATTAAGATTGTGAGCCATATATGGGGCAGGTCTTGTGTCCAACCCAATTACCTTGTATCTACCCCAGTGCTTAGAACAGTGCCTGGCACACTGTAAGTGCTTAACAAATACCATTATCATTATCACTTCTCTCTTTGCCTTTCCAAGCTGCTTGCCTCATAGCTCTGGAAGCCCTGGAGATCTCCTGAGCCCAGATGACATTGGCATGTCCAGAACAGCCCTGACTCAAGACTGGTGTCACTGAGGGACAGGAGTTGGGATGGTGGGAGGGGCTGGTCAGACCAGACAGCAAGCGCGACAGAAAGCAACTCGCTCTTGTTGCAACACTGGCTGATAATTTTTCTTTCTTTCTGATTTATCTGTCCCCTTTGCTAAGATTGGGTGAAAAATGCAGATATGGGCCAGCCACATGCAATGAGACATCATATTTGGAGGAGCATTTTCAGAGTTTTGGGCGATGCAGGGCACAGGAACTCGACTAGAATGACTTGGGACAGGAATCAAGTGGGAGAGCAGAGAAGTGGAAGATTGTCTTTCTGCTTATGTTAAAACTTCCCAACCATCTTTAAAACGTAGGCATTTGCATTATCTTGTCTTCTGCCCCATTCTTTTCTTCTCCATGGCTTCAGTTATGCTTCCAATTTCTCTCTGCTTATATCCTCTTATCTCAGCCTCTTCTTCTCCCTTCTCTTTCCCCATTAAATCATCGAGTGAAAGTCCTGGGATTTGTTGCCTCTTCTTGATTATTAGTCAATCGATCAGTGGTATTTATTGAGATCTTGGCAGCATTTTCTGGGAGATTAGATAAAGTAAGGCCTGATATTATTCTTCCCATGTAACCACCATATTCATTCATTCTTTACCATCCCTCCACAACCTGAAGCCAAGAATTTATCTGTCTGGCACCAGTGTTAGACTTGCAGTGGGGAAAGACAGACTAGACACAGTCTCAGGTGGAGGAGAAAACATCCAAAGAATACCAGAAATAAGCCTTTTCAGGTCCAGCACTTAAACTGAACCTCCCCTTTTTTGGTTTTTCTTACTTTCACCAGATAACCCTCAGTCTGAGTCTCCTCTATGGCTGAGTTAACCTGACTGACGATTATAGTAGAAATAGTATTGATTAAGCACTTACTGTGTGGAGAGTACAGTAGTAAGCACTGAGAAAGAATCCAGAAGTGGGAATTAGATGTAGTGCCTGTCCTTCAGGGGGCTCAAATCCAAAATGTCTGTGAGGAGGGGTTCAAATAAAAAAATGGGGATGAAATGATTTTGTCAAGATTGCATTTCCTACCCCTCTAATCTCAAAACGAATCAGTGTCTGGGCTCCACTGGTGAAAAGCGTATGCCTGGGAACCCCCAAAGAAGTTTTCTAAAAGCTGGGCAAATCTTTAGACAGAAAAATGGGGAAAATTCTCCATCCATGTCTCTCCATCTAGACTGTAAGCCTGTTGTGGGCTGGGAATATGTCTGTTATATTGTTGGGTTGTACTCTCCCAAGTGCTTAGTACAGTGCTCTACGCACAGTAAGCACTTAATAAATACAATCGATAGATTGACTGATGTGGGTGAGAGGTCGGTGGCGGGATGGACAAGCTCAAGGTAGAACACGTAGGTTGGCATTAGAGGAGAGCAGTGCGCGGGCTTTGCTGCAGTAGGAGAGCAGTGAGGTAAGGTAGGGGTGGGCAAGATGACTGAGTGTTGAATCACCAGATACAGCTCTGAATCTCCATTCGACTACGGTAACGGAAGGAGAGTCCAAGAATCGAGTAAGGTCCTCAAAGGCAAGGATTGTGTCTACCAACTTAATTGTATCGTACTTTCCCACATGCTTAGTAAAGTGGTCAGGACAAAGTATACACTCAGTAAATACTATTGATCGACTGACTGAGAATATAAGGTTTATATAATGGCTTAAGGTTTGGAGGGCTTGAATTCTGGTTTTCACACAGAGCAATCGGAGAAAGCGGGCATCTAAGCCTGCCCACCCATTGGTGAAGCGTGATGGGAAGAGAGTGGGAGAGCTCTTGGTGCAGAAGAGAAGCACAAAAAGGAAGAGGAAACTCCAAAGTGTCAGCCTGAAGCCTTCTGTTGCAGGCCTCTTAGAAAGGGCAGACAGCTGACCAAGACTGTGAAAATACTAAATCACCCAAATAGGGTAGTGAACCCCCGCAAACCGAAAGCAGTGGGTTTCAGAGAGCTCTAGGGAATCGGGGCTTTGTGCCAAGCTTCCACTTCAGCTCCTGCCAGGGCCCTTTTGCAAGTTTTTGTCATAAATAAAAGGCATCTTTCACCTCCTAGAGCCGGGAGATAGTCTGAATTGACTGACAATTCACAGCTCGGGGCTAAGTTTCCATAATTTGACAAAATTACAGGAAACTTCCCAGTGCTCTGGCATTGTGAAACTGTCCAAATGTGGCAGCTTTTCTGTGGAGAGCTTTCTCTTTTTTATCAACACTGGTACCGCTCCTGCCCACACACACTTTACACGGGGAAGCGGCCAAGGAGCTGAGTTCTCCGGAAGGCGAGACAGAGCTGACTAGACTCTGTTTGTTTTCTACTTCGTCCCGGGTTAGGTGATGAAACGGCCTCCCTCGTCTCTGCTGCATGAGCCATGGGGCCCGAAGACCCCCCCCACCTCTACGGTACTGGGTAACGGCTGACCAGACTCTGAGACCTTCATTTCAAGCAGAGGATCAAATGACTGTGTGCAGAGCACGGCACTAAGCACCTGGGAGAATGCGGTATCAATACAATCGATAAACACGATCCCTGCCGACAAGGAGCTTTCAGTCCAGAGGGGAAGACTCAAAGCTCCCTTTAGATTGTAAGTTCGTTGTGGGTGGGAAGAGCTAACAGAGAGTCCACAATATCAGGAATGATATTTTTTAAGCATTGATTACGTGCCTTCCCCTCCCCTCAGCACTGTGCTCATTTGTATATATTTTTATTACCCTATTTATTTTGTTAATGAGGTGTCCATCCCCTAGATTCTATTTATCGTGATTCTGTTGTCTTGTTTTTGTCCATCTGCCTCCCCCGATTAGATTGCAAACCCGTCATTGGGTAGGGATTGTCTCTATCTGTTGCCGAATTGTACATTCCAAGGGCTTAGTACAGTGCTCTGCACATAGTAAGCACTCAATAAATACTATTGAATTGAATTGAAATTGCTAAATGCTTAGTGGAGATTGGGGGCAGTCTGAAACTCCAGAGCATTTCGTATTTACTGGGCAGCGAGCTGGGGTGCGGGAAGAGCGGCCTTGTGGAAGGTGCCAGCTTGTCTTCGGGTCAAAAATTAGTAAAATGAAGGCAAATTAGGCTCTTGAAGAAATGGTCCCGCAGATCTGGTTGAGGACAATGGACTCTCTTGCCCTCTGGTGGGAGGACCAAATTCAACAGGGAGGATGCCACCCTATCACGGGGGTCTTTACTGAGCCTCTTCTGGGGGTCATTCTTTCCTTACTGCTCAAAAGTACACTCGGTCATCTTCTAAGGCAGGTTTTCCATTCACCCTCTGGGACTTAGGTGAAGTTCTGCCACGTCAAGCTTTCGGCGGAATTGCTCGTGCACGTGTGCTCTTGTGTGCAATGTTGGAAGAAGTGAGTGCTACGTTACAGATTTTCCTTACGGCGAACTATGGCAAGAGACCATCCCTTCCGGTATAGAACCGAATCTTCCAAAGGATTGCTTTATGGGAAAGTCAAGTATAGTAATCCAATAGGTTATCAATGGATTATTAAAAGCACCTCTTTCCCCAACTGAGCCCTCATTTCCTCTTCCTGCGTTCCCTTCTGTGTTGCCCTTGCATTTGAATTTCCACCCTTTAATAATAATGTTGGTAGTTGTTAAGCACTTACTATGTGCAGAGCACTGTTCTAAACTCTGGGGTAGATACAGGGTAATCAGGTCAGCCCACATGAGGCTCGCAGTCTCAATCCCCATTTTACAGATGAGGTAACTGAGGCACAGAGGAGTTAAGTGTCTTGCCCACAGTCACACAGCTGACAAGTGGCAAAGCTGGGATTCGAACCCATGACCTCTGACTCCCAAGCTTGGGCTCTTTCCACTGAGCCACGCTGCTTCTCTGAAGCATGGCACGGTGGACAGAGCACGGGCCTGGGAGTCAGAAGGTCACGGGTTCTAATCCCAGATCCGCCGCTTGTCTCCCGTGTGAACGTGGGCAAGTCACTTCACTTCTCTGTGCCTCTCCTCATCTGTAAAATTAGGGATTGAGACTGTGAGCCCCATGTGGGACAGCGACTGTAACCAACCTGATTTGCTTGTATCCACCCCAGGGCCTAGTACAGTGCCTGGCACACAGTAAGCACTCAACAAATACCATAATTACTATATGACTCACATCTGTAGGTGAAAACTCTAATAAGAATAATAACAATACCATTCGTTAAGCACTTACTATGTTTTAAGTGCCGGAGTAGGTTTAAGATAATCAGGATGGACGTTATTGTTACATTCACCAAGAGCGGAGTGCTTTAAACGCCTGCCCCTCTATTCAGTAGTAGAAACTTTCAAAAACCCAAAGTGCTCTATGGCATAGAACCATAAAGCCGAGTTAGAGGATGAGAAATGAAAAGGCATCTCACCTTGACCATGGCCAATTTCATGGTTACGGACGTTTCTTCCTACACCCCACCTACTTCTGCCAACTTGTGTTTCATATCGTCCCCAGCGTGGACTTATATTGCACAAATGGTATTCCCCGATCTTTCCTTCTTGTTGTGCCCTGAACCACGTGAAGAAAACACACATTATAGCACAAACAAGAAGTAGTGTGTCCTAATGGACAGATCACGCGCCTACGAGTCAGAAGAAGTTAGGTTCTAATCTGGCTTCTGCCATTTGTCTGCTGTATGATCTTAGGCAAGTCACTTCACTTCTCTGTGCCTCAGTTACCTCATCTGTCAAATGGGGATTAAGACTGTGAGCCCTATGTGGGACAGGGGCTGTGCCCAACTTGATTAATTTATATAATAATAATGATGATGATGGTATGTGTTAAGAGCTTACTACGCCTCGAGCATTTTTCCAAGCGCTGGAGCACGTTATATCTACCTGAGTGAATTGTGGTATTTGTTAAGCGCTTACTATGTGCAAAGCACTGTTCTAAGCGCTGGGAGATACAAGGTGATCAGTTTGTCCCACATGGGGCTTACAGTTTTAATCCCCATTTGACAGATGAGGTAACTGAGGCACAGAGAAGCGAAGTGACTTGCCCACGGTCACACAGCTGACTAGCGGCGGAGCGGGGATTAGAACCCGTGACCTCTGACTCCCAAGCCACGCTGCTTCTCTAACTTAGTGCAGTGCCTGGAATTCAAAAAAAACAAAACAAAAAAACCAACTGACTACACTCTGAAATAAAACCTCCGGCAATTAAGCTTCACTGCAGTCAACCGAGAGAAAGCAGCGGCAGGCGGACTTGCTTGGCACGTAATAGAAATGAGGGGAAGCGGTAACTACGAGAGCAGAAACTCCTCAAAGATTGAGACGCAGAGGGAGACGGGAAAAGAGCATCAGACACGGACGTGTAACACATGTTAACATGCAATAAGAATTTATACGTTCCCACTCAATACATCGAGTCACCAATCACACTGTCAACACCCTCCCAAAATCCCACCTCCTCCAATGATCAATCGATTCATTAATCAATAGTATTTATTGAGCTCTTCTGATGCGCAGTGCACAGCACTAAGCACGTGGGAGAGCACAACAGAGTCGGTTGGCACATTCCTCGCCCTCAGTAAACTTACAGTCCAGAGTTTTACAGTGTACCTCCATTTCATCTATCACACCTACTACCTGTCGTCCACATCCCGCCTCCGGCCTGGATCACCCACCTCTCTTTATGTCTCACGGACAATTACTGGCCCCAACTTCAAAGCCTTACTGAAGGCACATCTCCTCCAAGAGGCCTTCCAGTAATAAGCCCTCATTTCCTTTTCACGCACTCCCTTCTGCCCCACCTTTATACATGGAGTTCCACCGTTCACCGACCCCTCTCTCAGCCCCACGGCACTTCGGCGTGGCTCAGTGGAAAGAGCCCGGGGTTGGGAGACGGAGCTCATGGGTTCGAATCCTGGCTCTGCCACTTGTCAGCTGGGTGACTGTGGGCAAGTCACAACTTCTCGGTGTCTCAGTTCCCTCATCTGTAAAATGGGGTTGAAGACTGTGAGCCTCACGTGGGACAACCTGATTACCCTGTATCTCCCCCAGCACGTAGAACGGTGCTCTGCACATAGTAAGTGCTTAACAAATACCAACATTATCATGTATGTATCTGCAATTTATTTATTTCTGTTAATACCTGTCTCCCACGTAGACTGTAAGCTCCTTGTGGGACGGGACCATGTCTACCAACTGTGTTCTACTGCACTCTTCCACGTGCATAGTACAGTGCTCTGAACACATTCGGGGCTCAATAAATATGACTGATCGATACATTTATACACAATGACGAGACTGCCTGTGGTATCCATTTAGCAGTTAGATGAGCCGAGCACCGTTCTAAGCACTGAGGTAGATCCCAGACGGTCAGTTCGGATTCAGTCCTTGCTCCTTGTGGGAATCACAGTCTAAGAGGGAGGGAGAACAGGTGCTGCATCCTCATGTTACAGTTGAGAAAACTGAGGCGCAGAGAAGATGAAGGACTTGTCTAAGGTCACCGGGTAGCCGGCCCCCAGAGTTTGGCAATGATACGGTGTTATTTCTCAGTGTGAACGAGCATTCCTGATGAGACCAATTCAGTATCTTCCACATCGTGTGCATGTCAGTGGTTTCTCACTGCACGGATGCATTTGCTTTTCGAAATGCCTGACGGAAAGCTCGTTCCTCTGTTTGCGTCACGATCGTCTCAAAGCCTCCGTTTTGAGAAAGTCATCCCATTTCTATTCACTCTTGCCCAGGCTCATCTGCCATCTGCTTCTCAATAATAATTATCATTATTATCACTGTGGTGTTTGTTAAGTGCTTATTATGTTCCAGGCACTGTAATAATAATAATAATAATGATGATAATGATAATTATGGTATTTGTGCCAAGCACTGTTCTAAGCGCTGAGGTAGATACAAGGTAATCAGGTTGTCCCACGTGGGGCTCACGATCTTAATCTCCATTTTACAGATGTGCAACTGCACTGAGCACTGGGGTGGATACAGGCAAATTCAGTTGAACACAGTCCCTGTCCCACATGGGGCTCACAGTCTCAATCCCCACTGTACAGATGAGGTAAGTGAGACACAGAGAAGCCAAGTGATTTGCCCAAGGTCACACAGGAGACAGGTGCAGAGCTGGGGTTACAGCCCAGATCCTTCTGAGTCCCAGGTCCGTGCTCTTACCCACTAGGCAGTGCCGCTTCTCTAAACTCCTCACTATTTACAGTAAACCCTAGAAGATATAACCGGACAAGCCATTCTTTAAATGTGATAATTAATTAGTACCCCTAAAAACCAATTCAACAGTACTTTTGAGACTATCAAGTAGTGCATACTTAGAACTGAGAATGTGATAGTATAAGTACATTTTTATAGCTAAGCCAACTCTTCGTGATTATTTTCACTGCTCCACTAAAATGCAAAATGATCCTAGCTTGCCCCCTGCTTATAAATCCTTTGGTAACTGGTGATATTAATAATCTTTATTTGGATAGGGTGGTAGCGAGTGGGGGAGGAGATGGCTAAATACACAGCTTGCAGAGAGCAGCCCAATCTAAAGTGGTAATTTAATGTAAGTGTCTAACCTCCAAAGGAACAACCTTCCTGCGTTTTAGGGAATCAGGAGGCCAGGGAAGGCATACCGAATAAACCCTCCTTCTCGGTGACTCTCAGGGGAGTTTCCTTATGTAAAATCTTCGGGGGATTGTGACATGTTTCCTGAAAATAGAAGCCGAGACGGGAGCTACTAACTCGAAGTTTAGGATTTCACGGCGAGGGAATGAGAGAGGGTGAGAAAGTGAGAGAGCAGTCCGTGCCTTAGCCTGTTTCCTCCGAAACGAAGGATCTCTGATTTGTTTTCACCCGATGGACTTGGAAGGTTTCAGAGGCCGTGTGAGGTGTGAGTGGACGTGGCCGTGTACAGCGGTGTGGGCTGTTGTGAGGCTGTTTGTGTGTGCTGCTGTGAGCTTGTGTGTTTGTGGGTGAGTGAAACAGAGTCTGGGAGGCTTCAAGGATCCAAGGGTGCAGGAAGGGGTGCGTGAGGAAGAGTAAGTGTGCTTGTGCATAGACTTGATATCCAATCGAGTGCAAGGTAAAAGCTTACTTTCTCCTTGTTTATTTACACGAGGCCCCGTTTATGTTTAATTTGGCAGTCAGCAGGGTCATACCTTGTGCCAAGCACTAATTCCTAGACTGCCCTGACAGGCCCTGGCGTGCACACCTGAAAGTCATTAGCTCTTCCACCCATTTTGTTCTCACATTTCGAGGTAGTGACCCACAGCCGCGTACAGCTTCAGCACACACTTTATCACCCCCCGGCTCCCCTCCTCGACCCCCCACCCCCTCATCGACAGCCTGCAGCTCTGAGCCCGGGCACTGCCAGATCACAGCATGCACTGAGTTAATGAGCGTCGGATCTTAGCAAATGACTCTCTCTTTCGCTCTAAGATGCTGTTGGTTTCAGTGGAATCCTGGATCTGCAGAATTAGGGCCACCATTTTGGGTGGGGTGGAAGAGTTTTGTTTTTTTTTCAGTTATTTTTTCTAACAGAACGAAAAGGCAGGAAAAAGAAAGGAAGAAAAATGGGGCAAAAAATCAGACCACCCAAAGACAAATTTCAGAGAAATCGACTGAATGCCTCAGTCTCAGTGATAAAGGTCCAATAAATACATAATTAAGTGATTTAATTGGAGGAAAAAATAGTTACTTCTATTTTTATTTCAATCACCGGCAGAGAGTTCTGCTTCCATGAGATACAGAGGATATGATTCCCTCCGAAGCACGGTGATGAGGTTGGATAGAAAGGATGAAAGTAACTGGATGCTATGGTAGGGGTACATCTTGCATCTGGAAAGGTTCCAGTCTCCACATATTTTCCTTGTCAGGCTCCACTCTCCTGCTTTCCTAAGAGATTTATCTCGTACTGGCTTGTTTTTAAGTTTTGAATAATTTTAAGTCTGTAACTGAGACTATGTAGTGTGTACTTTTTTTTTTTAAGGTCAATCTGTTCAAATATGGTAGATGAATCATTCAGTGGTATTTATTGAGCGCATACTGTGTGCAGAGCACCACGTTAAGCATTTGGGAGAGTACAGTGCAACAGCTAAAGCCTAGAGGATGCCACACGCATGCATGATTTCGTACACGCATATACGTCTCCTATGTCTCTAGAAATTCACGTACGAGTTCTCCCATTCATTTCTCTCTGGAAAGACACAAACATATGATAGCAGTGTGGATTAGTGGAACTGGGGTAAATAACAGACATGGGATGGCAGACTTGGCCTTTTTCAATTGTTCCTTTGGCCTGGGCTCAACTGGGAGAAGTGGGGAAAGTCTGTGGGAGGAGTTGGCTAGAAATCATACCCTAAATTTAGTCCTCCCTCACCATTACTGAATCGATGAATGAGAAGCACATCTTTCCAGGCACACACATGTACACACCGGATCACCAAAGCCCAACTGGAATGTCATCTTTCTGATGAAGTAGATGCCAATACTCAATAGGGCTATGGATTATGAAGAGGATCATCATCAGGTAAAATATACAGATGGAGAGTCGGAAGACTGGTGAGGAAGAAAGAGATTAATTCTCCAAGCAAAACAGTTAAAACCATTTTATCCTCGCCATCTAATTTTTTTGAGCACCATCTAATACACCTTCATTTATGTAGGGTCATCTTAGTTTTCTTCTGTAGATGGTGAACTTCAGTTCTGGTAGCGAGGTTTCCTTTGACTCATAAAGCAGCATGGCCTAGTGGAAAGTGCATGGTTCTAATCCTGGCTCCACCACTTGTCTGCTGTGTCACCTTGGGCGAAGTCACAACTTCTCTGTGCTTCAGGTGCCCCATCTGTCAAATGGGGATTAGGACTGTGAGCCCCATGTGGGACAGAGACTGTGTCCAACCTGATTAGCTTGTATCTACCCCAGCACATAGTACAGTGACTGGCAAAGAGTAAGCGCTTAACAAATTCCATAATAAAAAATGATAGGTAATCCAGTTTTAGCAAATCCGTGGTTCAACTTAGAACGCTTTTTTTTCCCTTACGATGGTTCTGCAAAATGGGGGAGAATGTGAAGAAAGAAAAGTACTTTTTTTCAGGTGGAGAGGGAAGCGGCGTGACTCAGTGGAAAGAGCCTGGGCTTCCGAGTCAGAGGTCATGGGTTCGACTTCCGCCTCTGCCACTTGTCGGCTGTGTGACTGTGGGCGAGTCACTTAACTTCTCTGTGCCTCAGGTACCTCATCTGTACATGGGGATTAACTGTGAGCCTCACGTGGGACAACCTGATTACCCTGTATCTACCCCAGCGCTTAGAACAGTGCTCTGCACATAGTAAGCGCTTAAATACCAACATTATTATTATTATTCAAGGACATGTGTTGTTCTTAAAGGCTATCTGCCACATCAGGAGTCCAATGCTAATTACACACTTCTGCATTCATAGCACTGCTGTATAAATCAATTTACATACACCACTATTTAATAGTATTGTTTGAATGACTGATTGACCTCCAAGTATTAAGGAAATATAATTTTGCACTGGGACTCCATTCTGGTTATGATTGTGTCTCCTTACATGTCCTTTGCTCGGGGCCTCCCTAATCTTGGAGAGAGAAGGGGAGACAATTGGTGGGGGGAAGAGGAGAGAGGGAGAAGGAGAGGGAGAAAGAAAAGCGTCCTAGCGGAAAGAGCACGGGCCTGGGAGTCAGAAGACCTGGGTTCTAATCCCCTTACACCATTTGACTGCTATGTGAACCTCAGGCAAGTCACCTCACTATGTCATTTCTCTGTGTCTCAGCTGCCTCATCTGACAAATGGGGATTAGCCATTTCAGCCCCATACGGGTTATGGACTGTGAGCAACCTTATTATCTTGTATCTATCCCAGAGCTTAATACAGTGCCTGGCATATAGTAAGTACCTATCAAATACCATTAAAAAAGAGACAACGGCTGAATCACCTCGAGAAAGGTAGACAGAGGCTTAGCAATAAATACGGAGGAGTCAGGTTCAAACTTGTTCTCTTTCTTTCACCAACTACTTTAAGGAAGAAAGCCAAATCTTTTAGAAGTATCTTGTCTTTTAGATGCAAATACTAACAAAATAATGTATTGAGAGGTAAGAAAGGTCAGGTATTTATGATCTTAATAATAATAATAATGTTGGTATTTGTTAAGCGCTTACTATGTGCCGAGCACTGTTCTAAGCGCTGGGGTAAACACAGGGGAATCAGGTCGTCCCACGTGGGGCTCACAGTCTTAATCCCCATTTTACAGATGAGGGAACTGAGGCACAGAGAAGTTAAGTGACTCGCCCACAGTCACCCAGCCGACGAGTGGCAGAGCTGGGATTCGAACTCATGAGCCCTGACTCCAAAGCCCGTGCTCTTTCCACTGCGCCACGCTGCTTCTCTATTTTGATCTATTTTGTAGATGGGGAAACTGGTTATGTAACTCGTCCTATATTATTGTTAGTATTATTATTATTATTAAGTTTGAATCTCTGGCTCCCTCACTTTCTTGGTTCCCAATTGTATCTTTCTTGGTCCTCTTTTTATCAAGTTAGATAGGGAGGGCAATTGCTAAAGACTTACATGCTAAGTGTTGGAGAAGATAAAATGCAGGATAATAATAATAATGTTGGTATTCGTTAAGTGCTTACTATGTGCCAAGCACTGTTCTAAGCGCTGGGGTAGACAGAGGGAAATCAGGTTGTCCCACGTGGGGCTCACAGTCTTAATCCCCATTTTACAGATGAGGTAACTGAGGCACCGAGAAGTTAAGTGACTTGCCCAAAGTCACACAGCTGACAAGTGGCCGAGCCGGGATTCGAACCCATGACCTCTGACTCCAAAGCCCGGGCTCTTTCCACTGAGCCACGCTGATAATCAGATCAGAAACAGTACCTGTCTTAAAAGGATCTCACAGTCCAAGAGGTAGGAAGAGCAGATTCTTATCCTCATTTGAGAGATGAAAAACCCGAGGTCCAGAGAGGCTCAGTGACTTGCCCAAGGTCACACTGCAGCCTCAAGACAAATCTGGGGTTAGAACTTGGGTCTCTTGATTCTTAGTCCCATTCAGACCCTAAATTCATAGCTCCGGGCAGATAGCAACAGATAAAATAAAATCATAATAAGAATTATGCTATTCGTTAAGTGCTTTCTGTGTGCCAGGCACTGTACTGAGCACTGAGGTGGACACAAGCATTTCGGGTTGGACACAGTCCTCGTCCCACATGGGGCTCAGAGTCTCAATCCCCATTTTACAGATGAGGTAACTGAGGCACAGAGAAGTTAAGTGACTTGCCCACATCACACAGCAGGTGAGTGGCAGAGACAGAATTAGAACCCATTACCTCCTGACTCCCAGGCCCATGCTCTATCCACTGTGCCATGCTTCTTCCTGGGAGGGAGAACTCAGGTTTCAGTACAAGAAGAGAGGTTTTTAGACTAAAGGCAAGTGACCAAAAGTTGCTTAAATTCTGGGGAGGCCCACCTGGACTACCATGAATTGGCTCAGTCTGAACTGTGAACTGAGAGATATGTCCATACCTGTAATTTATTTCTATTCATGTCCGTCTCCCCCTCTAAACTGTAAATTCACTGTGGGGGGGGCAATGTGTCTTTTAACTGTTGTATTGTTTTATTGTATTGCACTCTCCCAAGCGCTCAGTGCAGTGCTCTGCACAGAGTAAGAGCTCAGTAAATACGTTGGACTGACTGAGAGATGAGGGCAGTCCACAATGTCCGGAGGGTCGGAGCTCAGCCCGGGAGGAACTATTAGTCAGGGAAAATTCAGAAGGAATTTTCTGGGCAGTGTGACGGAACCATTTTTCACATTTCACACCATCAGTAGGATGGTGTCTGTGTCAGCCCGTAACAGGACTGACACTGTCCTGTTTTCAGAGGAAAAGAATGAATCATTGCCAAGGACTGGGCAGTTTACAAAGCTGGGCCACTAGCCCTTCCACATCTCTGAGCCCCACAGGAAATACTCTGCTCTTTTTAGGTAGTTAAACAAGCCCCCAGTGAACTGGAGCTAGTCCAGGTGTCCAAAGTGGATATTTTAGGCAAAGGCTTACATATCTTTGGTCTGCACAATCTGGACGGGCCCATCGCAAGCCGCAGTGGCGTGTGTTTCTGGTTTGGTTTGGCCGAGTGGCTCGGGTCCAAGTCTAAGCTTAGGTAGCCTTCTGTAACAGCAATCAGTTTTGTCCGACCTAGCAGGTCACAGAACCTCCTCTGGGGGACTGCCCAAAGCCGGATGAAGGACTGGGATGGTGGATAAGGGCCCAGCCACCCACTTCCAGCCCAGAAGACCCCCGGCCCTCTCTCCCCAGTCCCGTTTTTGGAGAGGGACTAGTGGGAACCCCTGAATCCACTGCAGGAAGGATAAACACAGGTTTCCCAGTCAGTCAGTCGTACTTATGGAGAGCTTACTGTCTGTAGATTCTTGTACTAAACGCTTGGGAGAGTACAACATTCACATTCCTTGCCGACGGCATGTTTAAAGCCCAGAGGGGAAGGCAGACGTTAATATAAAGTAAATAAATTACAGAATTCCCAACTCAGAAGATCACGCACAAAATCCTGGCCTCGGGTCCATAGACCTGGTTGGGAGGTAGGTATTTATGTTAGTTCCCCCAGCCCCTCTGAAGCTGCTGAAAATCTCTCCTCTGCTCCCAGGTCTTCCCGAGAGTCCGCTGGAACTCTATGATGCAGGATCAGGAGTCATGTCTAGGGTCACTGGTCTGCTTTGTGGGACGGGGACTCGGTCCAATCTACCCTGTTACTTGTTTTGTCTTGTCGTCTGTCTCCCACCTTCTATAATAATAACAACAACGTTGGTATTCGTTAAGCGCTTACTAGGTGCCGAGCACTGTTCTAAGCGCTGGGGTAGAAACAGGGTAATCAGGTCGTCCCACGTGAGGCTCACAGTTAATCCCCATTTTACAGATGAGGTAACTGAGGCACAGAGAAGTGAAGCGACTTGCCCACAGTCACGCAGCTGCCAAGTGGCAGATCCAAGATTCGAACTCATGACCTCCGACTCCCAAGCCCGTGCTCTTTCCACTGAGCAACGCTGCGAGCCCGTTGTTGGGTAGGGATTGTGTCCATCTGTTGCCGAATAGTACTTTCCAAACGCTTAGTACAGTGCTCCGCCCTCAGTAAGCGCTCAAGAAATACGATCGAATTAATGAATGAACAAATACCACAATCATGATGATGATGATCAGACTACTGGAGCCACCCAAAGACGGTCCGGGCTTCCTTGTGGCTCTGAAGGGACTGAGGCTTAAGGCAGTGTTGGTTTCTGTCCAGAGGCCCATGGGGAGTACTCTCCCAAGTGCTCAGTACAGTCCTCTGCAAGCGGGAAGTGCACAATAAATACGATTGACTGTCAGCCTGGATGTGGCAACTGGAAAATAAAACCCGAGCCCTTGACTTTCTAAATGAAGAGTCAACACAGCCTCTTGGTGTAGAAAACTGCCGACGACAGTTCTTAGAAGAAAAAAGAGGGCCAGTGAGACCGTAGAATGTTTTTCTTCTTTCCAGCAGTCCACTTGGTGGTTACAGGGTGGCAGCTGGACTTGGTATATTTTACATCAGCCCCCAATGACCGGAAACGCCTGCCGGTTTTAATTATAAGGTACCTACTCCTTAAAATATCCCGCTTCCTGTCAGCTCTGACTGATACTTCTTCCCCGCTGGCTCCCAAGCATTTCCTTTCCATCTCTGATTCATTCATTCGTTCAATCATACGGATGGAGTGCTTACTGCGTGCAGAACACTGTACTAAGAGCTGGGGGGAGTAGGAAATAACAATAAACAGAGACACGTTCCCTGCCCACAGCGAGTTTACAGTCTGATCTCTGCCCGCCTTTCAAGCTCAGTATCTCCCCAGTAAGAAAAGGGCCCGGGCTTAGGAGTCAGAGGTCATGGGTTCTAATCCCGGCTCCGCCACTTGTCGGCCGCGTGACCGCGGGCAAGTCACTTCACTTCTCTGTGCCTCACTTCCCTCATCCGTACAATGGGGATTAAGACTGTGAGCCTCAGGTGGGACGACCTGATTACCCTGTATCTACCCCGCGCTTAGAACAGTGCTCTGCACCTAGTAAGCGCTTAACAAATACCAACATTATTATTATTATCCCCTATATTTTCTACCTAGGTCTCTCTAATGGAGTCCTTCTAATGGTCTCTTTCACTCCCCAAAGATGTCTCACTCCAAGGTCACCGATGACCTTTTTCCTGCCAGATTTTACAGACTCTGGTTCATTCTACTGCTCTTCATGACCTTTGATACTGGGGACCACTCCTCGCTTTGGGAATAATTATCTATCCTTGATTTTTCTGACACAGTTCATTCCTGGTTCTCTAGCGTGGCTCAGTGGAAAGAGCCCGGGCTTGGGAGTCGGACGTCACGGATTCGAGTCCCGGCTCCGCCGCTTGTCGGCTGCGTGACTGTGGCCAAGTCACTTCGCTGGGCCTCAGTTACCTCATCTGTAAAATGGGGATTGACTGTGAGCCTCACGTGGGACAACCTGATTACCCTGTACCTATCCCAGCGCTTAGAACAGTGCTCTGCACATAGTAAGCGCTTAACCAATACCAGCATTATTATTATTATTACCACCACCCTGGTTGATTCTTCACCAGCTTCACCGGCCTCTGATTCACTGTTATGTTCTGGGACCCCTTCTCTTCTCAATGTACACTCACTCTCTTGGAGAACTCATCTATTCCACTGGCTCCAGCAACCACCTCTATTTGGATTGATCTCTTCCCTCGTTGATTTTTTTCTCCGCCACATCTCCAGAATCTGCCCTTTCCTCTCCATCCGAGCAGGGTGGCTTAGTGGAAGGAACACGGGCTTGGGAGTCAGAGGATGTGGCTTCTAATTCCGCCTCCGCCACTCGTCTCCTGTGTGACCTTGGGCACTTAACTTCTCTGCGCCTCAGTTAACTCATCTGTAAAATGGGGATTAAAAGCGTGAGCCTCAAGTGGGACAACCTGATTACCCTGTACTACGCCAGTGTTTAGAACAGTGCGTTACACATAGTAAGCCCTTAACAAATTCCATAATTATTATCATTAAATGGAAACCACATTGTTCCAGATACTTGTGATCGCTCGATTCCTCTTCACTGACCTCCCTGGGGGGACGAACTATCAATGAATTGCATTTACTGAGTTCTCACTGCCTCCAGAACACCTTACTAAGCACTCAGAAGAGTTTAATATAACAACAGAAGAGACACAGTTCTAGCCCACAATAAACTTACATGTCTGTTATATTTTACTCTCCCAAGCACTTAGCACAGTTCCCTGGACACAGTAAGCTCACAATAAATGCAATTGATTGCCTCCAGTTGCTCCTCTTTCCAGCCCTTAATTCACTTTGCTGCCTTGATAATTTTTCTAAAATATAATTTTGTCCCCATCTCCTAACTCTTCAGAAACTTTTAATGGTTGCCAATTCCTCTCTGGATTTGGTAGAAACTCCTGGCAATTGGCTATATGGCACTCGATCCTCTCTTCTGTTGGACCTTCTCCACTCTCGTCTCCCATTATACACCAGCTCGAACTCTTCTTTCCTCTCAAGCTGAAGTCATCCATTGTGTCTCGTTTTCTTCTCTCCCTCTCTCTGGCCTGGAACTCCCTCCCCCTTCACTCTCCTTGGGAGAATATGTGATCTCTGGCCTCAAGAGACTTACAGTCTAACGGGAGTCAGGCTTAAATCAACTGGACTCTTCACGTCCTCGAGTTTTGTTTTTTCGATCTTACGCCTTGTGGCTTTTCCCCTTTTTGAAAGCCCTTCTGCGATCGCATCTCCTCCAAGACCTTTGCTCGGATTCCCTATTTATATTCTGCCATCTGTCACTTCAGCACTTATGGGCCACCTATACTCTTATGTACTCAGAAATTCCCACAGCCCTTATGTACATTTTTTTTTTACTCTATTTCTTCCTCCTATCCATCATTTATTGAAGCATTCATCTCCCCATCTTAATTGTTAGCTCCAAAGGGCAGGGGTCATGTAGACTAATTCTATTATTCTCTCCTAAGTTCTTGGGCCCTCTCAGACTCGCACCTGGAGAGTTTCCAGTACTCTACCAGTCTTGACTATGGGAGGGAGAGTCGAGCAGAGGCCGACCCATTCCATTCCTAGCTTGGGCAGGGACTAGTGAGGGGAAGGCAATCTGCTTTAAGTCTGAGCTCGCTCACCTGTACTGGGAATCAGCGGCATGGGAGAGAGTCGAGGGTGGAGGCTCAAGTTTACTGCGCGGAAGGAGGCAATGATAAACCACTTCCAGATTTTGACCAAGAAAACTCCGTGGATATGCTACTGGGATTGATTGATGTTGGAGGTGGGGTGTTCTGAGAGAGATGTGTCTATAGCGTCGCTATGGGTCAGAGACGACTCGACGGCATAAGACAGTCCTTGGGTGTGCACACAGTAGTCACTTTGTAAATAATATTGATTGATTAATCAATGCTATTTAGTGAGCACTTACTGATAATGGATTGATGCTTGATGGAACCTTTGCCGCTCTTTCTCAGCCTGATGACTAGCTACATGTTAGGTTTCACGCTTCCTTGTTCATTCATTCATTCATTCATTCAATAGTATTTATTGAGCGCTTACTATGTGCAGAGCATTGTACTAAGCGCTTGGAATGAACAAGTCGGCAACAGATAGAGACGGTCCCTGCCCTTTGACGGGCTTACGGTCTAATCGGGGGAGACGGACAGACAAGAACAGTGGCAATAAATAGAGTCGAGGGGAAGAACATCTCGCAAAAACAATGGCAACTAAATAGAATGTTTGGTATCTACCTCTCTAATACCCTGGCTTCTTTTTGGTTTGAACTTTTTTTTTCCCCCTCCAATCTCCCCAGGCATCATTTGCTCCCAGACAAGCTCTTTAAGCAGGAACTTGGAAAGAGATCCTGGTGAAGCAGTTTATATCCAGAGAGGAGTCGACTCTCCTTGGCTCCAGTGAAGATCAAGCTCGTAGTTTACATATCTTCCTGTTTTCTCGTTAAGATGTGCGTGCTGAGCATTGTACCCAGAAAGCCCTCCATCGAGTTGCCAAAGAGTTTGAAGAGCTCATTCCAAGATGCATAAAAACCTAGATGGACCCTGCACAAAAAACCATTATCCAGAGTGATTTAAGAAATTCACAATTTGAAAGAGAAAAGGCAGTACAGAGATCTATAAACTCCTGTCAACAATTCCGGGCCTCTGTTGTTGCTTTTTTTTCCAACACTAGCATCTTCTGTAACTGCAGTTCCCCAAGAATATCCCAGGAATGATGTAGTCTGTAAGCTTTGTTGCAATTACTGCTAATGTCGGAAATATATACTGTACACTTCCTGTAGGTTGAGGTTTGTATGCAAAGAGAAAAATCCCTATTGAAGGGAATTTCTATGCAAGCTCCGCAGCGGGGTGAGATTGTGTTACAGCTTTGGATTACTGATTCGAGCTTCTTTTTTTCCCTGATAGCATTTAAACTTAAATAGCTATATAAGTTCAAATGTTCTTTTATAGGGTGAAATAAACAGCTTTTATGGGCTCAAAAACTGCAAGCTTAGAGATCAGCCATTTACCATTAATTCTTGCAGGTTCAAACCAAAGAAATGGATTGACATTTTCTTCCCTGCAGTTATTTATTTTTCCCCCCCAAAATATAAGATTCTTTGTAAATTAGCTGCTGACTAAATTGAGAGGGGATGGCAGCCTACCTTGGGACATTTTGCTACAAGGGTGCCACCCTCTGGCTCCCACCTTCACTGGAATCCAGGAGGAGTGAGTGAAGGGGGAATCCGGGAAGGAGCATGGCCTAGAGGAAAGAGCACCGGCCTGGGAGTCGGAGGACCTGGGTTCTAGTCCTGACTTTGTTACTTGCTGTGTGACCTGGTGCAGCTCACTTAACTTCTCTGTGCCTTGGTTGCCTCATCAATAATACTAATAATAATGATGGTATTTAAGCGCTTACTATGTACGAAGCATTGTTGGGGATACACGGTGTTCAGGTTGTCCCACGTGGGGCTCGCAGTCTTAATCCCCATTTTACAGATGAGGTAACTCAGGCACAGAGAAGTTCAGTGACTTGCCCAAAGTCACACAGCTGACAAGCGGCTGGGCCGGGATTAGAACCTATGACCTCTGACTCCCACGCTGAGCCATGCTGCTTCTCTAAAACGAAAATAAAAGGAGATTCAATATCGGTACCCACTGCTGCTTAGACTGACTGGCCCATGGCCGTCCGAGTATGAATCCAACCTGAAGATCATGCATCTACCACAGAGCTCAGTACACTGTTTGGAACATAGGAGATGCTTAACAAACGCCATCGTTTTTGTTATTTATGAGCAGAATCTGGATCCGATGTGATAATAATTGTGGCATTCATTAAGGATTTACTAGGTGTCAGGCACTGTACTAAGTGCCGAGGAGGACGCAAGCAAATTAGGTTGGACAGACTCTTGTCCCACGCAGACCTCAAAATCTCAATCCTCATTTTACAGATGAGGTAACTGAGGGACAGAAAAGTGAAGTGATTTGCCCAAGGCCACTCAGCAGACAAGTGGCAGGGTCAGGATTAGAACCCAGGACCTTCTGACTCCCAGGCCCGTGCTCTAACCCCTAAACCATGCTGCTACATCCAAAAGGTAGGTTACCATTCTTCTCCTGGCTGACCCTGTCCCTTCAAATACAAGGACTATCATACTGCCAATTAACAATTTGGAGAATTATGGCCAGTCAGCCATCTTGAATTAAACATGGCAAGATCAGCAGACACTTTCCAACTGGCTGATGACATAACGAAGCCAGGTGAAACAAGATGGGAAGTGAGCCCATAGCAAGGTGGAACTGTTGGGAGGGATTTTATTATCTGTTCTGATAGCTCTTCTTTCCAGTCCTTGCGCTACACTTTCCATTGCCTGGAGAAGTTTCCAATTATGAAAATCCTTATGGATGGAGCCCTAGTCATCAGATGCTTATCCAGACCCGTTTCTCAGTCTAATCCTCTCAGGATTGGGAGCTGCCTTTAGGCCCTGGGTTGGGTTGGACTGAGGATTTTCTGATGACAGTTTCTGCCGGAGCAGGTCAGATTTCGTAAGCTCTGCAGTTCTCCCGTCACGATAGGCTAGTAGAGAAGCAGCATGGCCTAGTGGAAAGAGCAGGAGCCTGGGAATCAGAGGACCTGGGTTCTAATCGGGACTGTCAGTTGCTTGCTGTGCGACCTTGGGCAAGTCACTTCACTTCTCTGTGCTTCGGTTTCCTCAACTATAAAATGGGGATTGAATATCTGTTCTTTCTCTTTCTTAGACTGTGAGCCCCATGTGGGACAGGGGCTGTGTCCAACCTAATTAACTCGTGCCTAAGCCAGAAGAGTGTTTGACACACAATAAGTGCTTAAAAGGGCCGTAGAAATTATAAAGGTGGACTCAAACATCTTTTTATGCAATTACCTCTCCATCATTTAGGCTATTGTTGTTGACAGGCGGCTGTAGGTTTGGAAGCAAAATTCATGCCTAACTCCCCCCCAGACCCCCAAAACCTTATCATCCCACAGTTTCTTCTTCCTCTCCCACCCAAATTCTTATCAGAGGTGTTACCAAATCGCAAGATGAACATATCTCCCCCTGCCCAACCCTACCTACAATTTGATGTGGGTGCTGATGAAACAGCAGAAAGCCTGGCAGACCAAATGGAAAACAGGTGAAGTAAAGATTTGAATCTTCCACAGATCAGATAATCAGCTCAGGATCAATGGACTGCTTCCATAAACTAGTCTTCCCAGATGACTTCTCTAAGCTAAAACCTCTACTTCCTTCTCTGATGACTTTTCTCTTGATTTCCTCTCTTCTATTCCTTTTTGCTGTTCACTTTCCTTTTCCTGCCTATCCTCAGCCTCTCATCATTTACGTCTTTCCAACACATATGCGTTTCTATAGGTGAAGTGCCAAAACATACATATACCTACTTTGGGATTATATTTATTTTGCTTATGCATGTGAAATTGAAAATATTGATGCAGCAGCACTGAGGGAAATAGGGAAAACTGAGTGAGTGTCAAAATATTCCTAACCCAATTTATAGCCTCTCAACAGTTGCTCGGGTTATCATATTAATCTGAGAATGAACATTTATTTGATTTTGATGACATAATGAGATGCACAATTGCATCTGAACAGTTTACATTGTATTATTAGAAGCCAGTAGTAAATATGGGGCTGCAGTTACGTTTCTTAAGACAGCTCCCAGAGGCCCGTGCAACCTAAGCCAATCTCATGCTTGCATTAGTGCAGTGGAAAACTTGGCAGGTTCGATTCACGGGGGATTCAGAAAATGCAAGCAGCATGTGAGACTCATAAGCTCTTACATGAAGAAACTCCTGATTGCGGGGCAGAAAGAGTTCTCCAAGTTTGTCAGCCCCAAATTAGATGTCAAACTGTGGGGTTTATTGCTGTCTTGAAAAATGAGGGGCGGGGGTGGGTGGCCCTTTAAAATCATTTCCCTGAGGCACTCTCAAACGTGTCACTGAACCTATTGGGCAAATTCCTCATTCGGTTTCAGTTTATGGGAGTTTAGGAATTTTAATTTTAGGGAATGAAGACACACAGAAGGTTGAACGTAAAACCCAGTCATCACTGTATGGTTTGGCCGGGTATGTACCTGAAGGAGTAAATCGGAAACCTGGCCCCTATTTCTAAGGGAACATTTCCACGCAGTGGGTTAGTCCGTTAGATCCTCAAGAGACCTGGAACGAGGGAGATTTGGCACGGTCTAGAGTCTGGTTGTGACTCTTAGAAGGGACTCTAATTGCGATAGCACAACTCTCCAAGGTCCGGCTATCTTTCAGAATAGGTCAGTCCTCCCAAACGCTTCCCAGTCTGAATGGAGGAAGAAAGAGAGGAGGAGGTAAGTAAGAAATAGCACACCTTGCTCTCCCTAGAGGATTAATTCATTCAAGTACAGTGCCTGGCACATAGTAAGCATTTTAATACCATAATTATCATCATTATTATTTAGCAACACTATTCGTTAAGTGTTTATACTTGCTCAGCACTGGGGTAGATTCAACATCATCAGGTCAGAACGGTTCTTATCCCACATGAGGCTCCCAGTCTAATTAGGTGGAAGAACAAGTACTTAATCCCCATTTTACAGATGAGGAAACTGAGGCGCAGAGAAGTTAAGCAACTCGCCCTAGGTAACGCAGAAAGCAAGGAGAGGAGTCAGGATTAGAACCTAGGTCCTCAGAACCCCTGGCCTGTAATCCTTCCACTAGGCCATACTGCCATCCTGAGCTGCAACTTTTCAGGAAGCACTTTGGAGAAATCAATCAAAGCAATAATCCAAGGTATTTATCGAGGGCCTAATGAGGCCAGAACCTTTTTTGTAAGCCCATGTCAGTCAGTCAGTCGTATTTATTGAGCACTCAATCGTATTTATTGAGCACTTACTGTGTACAAAACATTGTCTAAGTGCTTGAGAGAGTACAATACAACAATAAACAGACGCATTCCCTGTCAACAACGAGCTTCATTCCAGAATGGAGAGTGAGTGATCCCTAGCCTAGAGGGGCTTCCAATCTCATGGGAGATGGGCTTAAACCTTTCAGGTCCAGAGTTTTGTTTTTAGATCCTGTGCCTTTTCGAGGAAGGCATGGAGGTTCCCTTTCTGGGAAGCCTCAGCTGTCTAGAGAGACAAGGAAATCTATTATCTCTTTCCCTCATGAAAGCCCTGAAGTAAATGTGAATATGAATAATTTCTCCTCTTGAGAAACACATTTGGGGACCAACTTATCATTAGAAAGATTATTTTCAGGTGCAGAAAGGAAGCGCTTGGTATTCTAAAGGCTGTGCCAGGTACAAACGATTATTGCTGTCACATGGAAAATTACATATCTAGAGTTGATGACAAAGTGCTTTCTTTGGTTTGTTTTTTTGGTTCCTGCCTCGGTTTGCATTCTCCCCACCTCTTCATCTCCCCCTCCTCCCCTTCTCTGCCTAATAACAAAAAACACTGTTCCTGAGTGTAACTTCAGGGTAGCGCCGTGAGAATTCCTTTTCATCTTTTTTTAATCTTTAAAAGTTTTATTCCCCCATTTCAGACTGGGACACTAGGTTTCGCAGACACCCCAGATTCTTAGGGGAAGTAATAATAATAATAACGTTGGTATTTGTTAAGCACTTCCTTTGTGCAGAGCACTGTTCTAAGCGCTGGGGTAGATAGAGGGTAATCAGCTTGTCCCACGTGGGGCTCACAGTCTTCATTCCCATTTTAAAGATGAGGTCACTGAGGCACAGAGAAGTAAAGTGACTTGCCCACAGTCACCCAGCTGACAAGTGGCAGAGCCGGGATTCGAACCCATGACCTCTGACTCCCAAGACCAGGCTCTTTCCACTGAACCACGCTGCCTCTCTGTATATAGAGGTCAGATTGACATTAGACCAAGCAAAGGAAAGGGAGAACCCCTGATCTAGAGAATTGAAACTCTTCATACAGGCGCCTCAGTAATAATAATTACTACAGTATATGTTAAGGGCTTATAATAATAATTACTACAGTATATGTTAAGGGCTTACCACGGAGCAACCGTTGTAATAAGTGCTTTACCAAGTCTATCCTCTTTTTTTTTTGGAACGGTATTTGTTAAGGGCTTTCTATGTGCCAGGGACTGTACTAAGCATTAGTGTAGCTATAAATTCATCAGGTGGAATACAGTCCCTGTCCCCTAAGGGGCTCACAGTCTCCATCCCCATTTTACAGATGAGATAACTGAGGCCCAAAGAAGTGAATCGACTCGCCCAAGGTCGCACGGCAGGTAAGCGGTGGAGCCGATATTAAAACCCAAGTCTACGAGAAGCGGCGTGGCTTGGTGGAAAGAGCACAGGATTGGGAGTCGGAGGTCGTGGGTTCTAATCCCACCTCTGCCACTTTTCTGCTGTGTGACCTTGGGCAAGCCACTTCACCGGGCTTCAGTTACCCCATCTGTAAAATGTGGATTGAGACTGCGAGCCCCACGTGGGACAACCTGATAACCTTGTATCTACCTCAGCGCTTAGAACAGTGCATGTCACATAGTAAGCGCTTAACAAATACCATCATTATTATAAGTCCTTCTGACTCCCGGGGCCAAGTTCCATCCACTAGACCACGCCACAGCCACTAGCCCAGCCCATGTGAGGTTTTATATATATAAATATGGTATTTGCTAAACATTTATTGTGTGTCAAACACTGTTCTAAGCTCTGGTGTAGATACAGATGAAGTTGGACACGGTCCTTGCCCCACATGGGGCTCACAGTCTAAATAGGAAGGAAAACAGGGGAACTAAAGCACGGAAAAGTTGTGACTTGCCCAAGGTCAACCAGAAAGCAATTGGCAGAGCCAGGATTAGAACCCCGATCCTCTGACTCCTACGTCCTTGCTTTTTCCATTAGGCTGTGCTGCTTCTAATTGAATTAGAATCATTGCCATGCTCCTGTCCCTCTAAAATATCAGTACTTCAGTCCCTGCCAATGACAGGTCTGAAGGTGTACTTGGTTCTCAGGAGACTGCATGCATACAGTTGAGTGAAAAGCAACTCTCAAGTGGTTAAAACATCCACTTTGTTTCCCAGCAAAGTAGACTGCAGCTGCGTGGGACAAACCAGCTTGATAACTGTGGCACATGACAACGTAATCAGCCGCACAAGGAAATAAACAACTCTCAATTATTCCAAACCAAAATTTTGAACATCTTGTAACATTTTTTCCTTAGGCCCTAAAATTACTAAGTTGTTATGGTCTGTTGCTTTGTGGTGAATAAATCTAGGATAATTCCCTGGAAAGAGTGAATTGCAGCTTATGTGCTGTTAAGGCAAAAGACCACAGTATTCAGCTTGCCTTGACATTCCCAGCTAGCGGGGAAGACACACCACGTTTTCATCATGCGGGGAAGAGGGAAGAACGGGTGTGATTCAGTGTCTAAGAAGCAGAAAGCAGTTGCAAAATCTATGGAAAACAGGCAGGAGAAGGGAGCAAGAAAATAATCCAGCAGCGTGGCCTAGTGGAAGGAGCATGGATCTGGAAGTCGGCGGACCTGGTTTCTAATCCCAGCTCCGCCTCTTGTCTGCTGTGTGATCTTGGGCAAATCACTTAACTTCTCTGGGCCTCATGTTTCCTCATCTGGAAAATGGGGACTAAATTCCCATTCTCCTTACTGATTAGATTGTGAGCCCCCTGGGGGACAGGAACTGGTTTCAACCTAATTATTATGTATATTTCAGCACTTAATACAGTCTTGGCACATAGTAAGTGCTTAATAAGTACCATAATTATTATCCATCTGATGGGGGTTAGGGGAACTTCCTCTAGTAGAAACAGCAAAATGACCAGTTTACTAGGCCTCAGACTGACCCTGAAGCGAGGCCATGAAGGCGAGCTCTGTCACGACTTCCTTGGATCTATTTTCTCCCCTTTCTCCCTAGTCTGCTGTTTCTATCGGCGATAAGGCAACTTGCTTAGGAAAATAAGGGTGATGTGGAGATACAGGTATGAGAAAGGGAAGGAACACCTGGGTGACTGTTTTTCATTAGAAGTTTTAGTTTTATCTCAAAGACCAAGCAGCAAATCTGATAGGATGGGGTCTTGACCCTAGTCTTTCTCACCCTGCTCTGAGAACTGGTAGAGTCGAGTCAGGGCTTCAGTGCTTTATAAAAGGAAAACCAACTTTAACTCTCCTTTCCACCCTCTGCCCTCCCACCTCATTGAAGCCAACATAATTCCCAGATCCCTCTTCTTGTGTTATCAGTATCAGTGGTTTTTGTTGAGCACTTACTGTGCGCAGAGCCATTTACTAAGTTAATAGACAATTCCCTGCCCACAATGAGCTTATAATAATAATAATAATAATGTTGGTATTTGTTAAGCGCTTACTATGTGCAGAGCACTGTTCTAAGCGCTGGGGTAGACACAGTTTATCAAAAGTAACATCCAGGGAGAAACCTATGAGCCCACGTTTGTCCAGACCTCAGGCTCAAGGGTAGGGGGAACTGTTTTCTTCACCTTCAAAATTGTTGTCATTTTTGTGAATTAACCCAGGATAATTATATTCCAACAAAACCTAAATGATTTCTAGAAAGAGTAAAACACAGATCACCTAGAGGAGACTTTAGATCCTTTTCATTTTAATGGCATTTTTATGGTATTTGTTAAGCACTTAGTAGGTGTCAATTACTGTTCTAAGCACTGAGGTAGATAGAAGATAATCAGATCCAGCTAGTTTCCTGTCCCAGAAAGGGCTCACAGTCTAAGTAGGAGGGAGAACAGCAACTGAATCTCCATTTTACAACTGAGGTAACTGAAACACAGCGCAGTTAAGTGACTTGTCCAAAGTCACAGAGCAAGCAAGTGGCAGAGCTAAGGTTCCCCGAATTCCAGACCCATGCTTTTTCCATTAGGTCATCCTGCTTCATGTTCTTCAGTGCACTGGGTAAGTTCTGACAGGAAAGCAGTGTGGTCTAGTGGAAAGAGCATGGGCCTGGGAGTCGGAGAAACTTGGTTAAGAACCCAGCCGTGCCATTTGCCTGCTGTGTGATCTTGGACGAGTCACTTAACTTCTCTGTGCTTCAGTTACCTCATCTGCAAAGTGGAGATTATAATTCCTCCCTTCCATTTAGACTGTGAGCCCCATGTGGGACAGGGACTAAGTCCAACCTGATTATCTTGTATCTGCTCTGGCACTTAGTACGGTGTCTGATGTATAGTTAGTGCTTAACAAGTACCATAATAAGCAAAATCCTGACTTGTCCTCCACAGAGCTCTCTACTTGTTTTTATCTCCCCTCCAAAATGGCTCCACTGACTACTAGAATAAAAGAATGTTAAACCCATGTTTAGAGCATCGACTCCCTGAGGAATCCTTGTTCTTTTCAGAGGCACGAGAACATGTCTGAAGTTTCTTATTTTAAAGCCTTATTGAAGGCACATCTCCTCCAAGAGGCCTTCCCTGACTAAACCACCCTTTCCTTTTCTCCCACTCCCTTCTGCTTCACCCTCACTCGCTCCCTCTGTTCTTCCCTGCTCCCAGCCCCACAGCACTTAAGCACATATCTGTAATTTATTTATTTACATTAATATCTGCCTCCCCACCTCTAGACTGTAAGGTCATTGTGGGAAGGGAATGCGTCTGTTTATTCTTGTACTGTACTCTCCCAAGTGCTTAGTACCGGGCTCGGCACACATTAAGCAGGCAATCAAATCAATTAAATGAATGAATCTAATGAAACTAAACCGGCAAGCAACACCAACACCTCACTGAAGGCATCCCTCTACCTTGGAATTCCCTCCCCCTCGGGCAGACCACCATTCTTCCCATCTTCAAAGTCCTATGGAAATCACACCTCCTCCAAGAGGCCTTCCCTCACTAAACCCTCCTTTCCTCCATTTATCTTCCCGTCTGCCTGGCCCGTGCATTTGTAATAAGCATTTTGATACTCAACCCACCTCTGGCCCTTTATTCTGGACCTTCTGGCTCTTATTGAGTTTACTGTGTGCAGAGCACTTTAAGTATATGGGAGAGTATAATATGACAAAGTGGGTAGACCGATTTCCTGCCCACAAGTAGCTTACAGTCTAGAAGGTATACATATCCACCTATAATATATTTTAATGTCTCTCTCCCCCTCTAGATTATAAGTTCCTTTGGGCAGGGATTGTGGCCACCTACTTTATTGTATTGTCTCTCCCAAGTGCTTAAAACAGTGCTCTGTCCACAGAAAGCGCTTAATAAATATAATTGATGAGTGATGATGGAAGCAGAGAGACTTATCATTGTGTTTACCTTTGCCTCCTCATCTTCCTGAAGTAAAATATGCCGCTGTGGTGTTGGTATTGCTCTTGACATATTCTATTGAAACTGTTGAAGTTTTTCTATTTTATTCATTCATTCAGTAGTATTTATTGAGCGCTTACTATGTGCAGAGCACTGTACTAAGCGCTTGGAATGTACAAATCAGCAACAGAGACAGTCCCTGCCCACTGACGGGCTCACAGTTTTAGAGTGTATGGATCATCTATTTAGCAAGCCAAGCTAACTGTGGATCCACTACATTTATGCATCTATCCTTATACTCAAATAATAATAATAATGGCACTTGTTAAGCACTTATGTGCCAAGCCCTGTTCTAAGCAATGGGGTAGATATATGTTAATCAGATTGGACACAGTCCCTGTCCCCCGTGGGCTTCGCATGGTTATCCCCATTTTACGGGATGAGATAAGTGAGATACAGAGAGGAGCTCAGTGACTTGCCCAAGGTCACGTACGTTACTTCCCTTACCTGTAAATTATTTTAAAGTCTGTCTCCTCCATTAGACTGTAGGTTCCTTGAGGGCCGGGGTCACGCCTGCCAGCCATGTTGTGCCCTCCCAAGTAGGGCTCTATGTTCATTCAATAGTATTTATTGAGCACTTACTATGTGCAGAGCACTGTACTAAGTGCTCGGAATGTACAGTTCGGCAACAGATAGAGACAATCCCTGCCCAGTGACGGGCTCACAGTCTGTTCAATGTAAGAGCTCAAGAAATACCACTGATTGATTGCCACTACTTGTAGACACACCTCTTTGTCTCTCATTAGACCTCTCCTTTGAGAAAAGCTCCAAGTACTAGACAAAACACTTGTCAGCTGTGTGACTGTGGGCAAGTCACTTAACTTCTCTGTGCCTCAGTTCCCTCATCTGTAAAATGGGGATGAAGACTGTGAGCTCCACGTGGGACAACCTGATTCCCCTGTGTTTACCCCAGCGCTTAGAACAGTGCTCTGCACATAGTAAGCGCTTAACAAATACCAACAAAACGTTTTAGTTTCTGCATTTAATGATGGCGACTCTGCTCCCCTAAATCACCCAGTTGTTAGTGAATCTAGAATTACGTCAGAACAACCTCCAAGCCCACCAGCAGAGCCCTTTCCTTATGTATGCAGGATCCTTCAAGTTGCACGATTTAAAAAAAAAAAAAATCCAAGAATGACATAGGAGATGATGATACTTATAAAAATGAGGGCCACAAGGTGTCATGTCTAAAACAGCCAAAGTAAATCGTTTTGTTGGTACCAAGCTAAGGCAAGACTAACGATAAAACTCTCCGGTTGTCCTGTTTCCTCAACCGCCAGAGCTCTTCGCAGGGTCTTTTGCTGATAATTTCAAGTCATTTCAAGAAAACATGGGCTTTTGTTTTAAAAGCTGAAGAAATACTAAATAATTTTTCTCACATATTGAAGGGCTGAGAAACTCCCCCAATCCCAAATACCCTAAATCATTACATTCCCTGAACACAAATGGATTGTAAACAGAAACATTATACTGCATATTTGAAGGCCCAAAATGGTTCCGGGGCAGCTCTCTCAAGCTTCCAGATTGTCTAACAAATGTCCCATATATCTGCCAACATCAGGTCCATGAGCATTTTGGACCTTGAAACTACTTCTTTTCCCTTTCATTATGATTTACGGAGTTATTTATTATTAACGTAATTCAGCAGCCTCCATCTCCTGAGGATTGAAGAAAACGTACAGCATTTCACCTGTGACTGGCTTACACCTTCTACCAGTTTAGGGACGGCTGTTCTTTAGGAGGCATTATAATGATTGTGGTATTTAAAAAGTGATTTCTATATGTCAAGCACTGTATTAAGCGCTAAAGTAGATAGGGCAATGACATTTGTGGTATTTAAATGCTATGTGTTAGGCCCCGTACTAAGAGCTGGGGTAGATATAGAATTATCAGGTTCAAAACAGTCTCTGTTCTACATAGAGTACACACTCTTAACCTCCATTTTACAGATGAAGAAACTGAGGAACAGAGAAGTTAAGTGAATTGCCCAAGGTCACACAGCAAACAAGTGGCAGAGGCGGGATTAGAATCTAGGACCTCTGTCTCCCAGGACCATGTTCTTTCCACTAGACCACTCTGCTTCCATAAATGCTAAGGTAGATACAACACGAAAAGCAGCATGGCTCAGTGGAAAGAGCACGGGTTTAGGAGTCAGATATCATGGATCCCGGCTCCGCCACCTGTCAGCTGCGTGACTGTGGGCAAGTCACTTAACTTCTCTGTGCCTCAGATACCTCATCCGTAAAATGGGGATTAGGACTGTGAGCCTCACGAGGGACGACCCGATGACCCTGTATCGACCCCAGCGCTTAGAACAGTGCTATGCACATAGTAAGCGCTTAATACCAACATTATCATTATTATTGTTCTAATCCCAGCTCCTCCACCTGTCAGCTGTGTGACTTTGGGCAAGTCACTTGACTTCTCGGTGCCTCAATTACCTCATCTGTAAAATGGGGATTAAGACTGTGAGCCTCACGTGGGAAAACCCGATTATCTACCCCAGCGGTTAGAGCTGTGCTCAGCACATAGTAAGCACTTAAATACCAACATTATTATTATTATCATTATTGTTAACTGTGGTATTTGTTGAGTTAATTATGTGCCAAGCACTGTACTAAACACTAAAATAGATACAAGAAAATCAGATCCCACATAGGGTTCACAATCTAAGTAGGAAGGAGAGTAGGTATTGATTTTCCATTTTTCAGTTGAAAGAACTGAGTCTCAGAGTTGCCCAAGGTCATACGGCAAATGAGCATTGGAGCCAGGATTAGAACTCAGTACCTCTGACTCCCAGGCCCATACTTTCTGCTAGGCCACACTGCTTCCCAGGTGAGTGAGGAAAAGGAGATGGGTGCAAGTCTATTTCCCCAACATTACTGGCCATTTGTCCTGAGGGAACCTGGAGTCCCTGACACATTACTGACCATGGAATGCAAGGCAATGGAGCAAGAGGGCAAGAAGTACGTTGTCGCTCAATCTGAAGATTCGGGGAGAGTCGACCCTTGGCGGCATTCATCATTATAAGATCTGGATGGGGAAATCTTGGAAATCTTTCTGGACATCTCTGGGTGTAGTTCTGAGACAGAGTCTTCCTGGGGCTCAAACCAGATCTCATTTCAGTCCCGATTTTTTCTCTTTCTTTCATTAAATTGTATTTATTTAGCACTTGTAGTGGGCAGAGTACTGTACTAAGCACTTGGGAGAGTGCTACATAAAAATAACAGACTTATTCCCTGCCCTTCTTCTCCTCATGATGTTGTACTGTGGGCATAAATAAGACTGTTTGCAGAAGGCAGTCTTTTTAGCCTAGTTCTATGGGAATCACATCTTGGAAGTAGTGTGGCCAAGTGGATAGAGCACGGGCCGGGGCATCAGAGGGCCTGGGTTCTAATCCTGGCTCTACCACATGCCTGCTGTGTGACCTCGGGCATGTCATTTCTCTGTGCCTCAGTCACCTCTTCTGTAAAATGAAGATCTAATACCCGTTCTCCTTCAAATTTAGATTGTGAGCTTCTGTGGCACAAAGACATATGTCCTGATTATCCTGTATCTTCCCCAGCACTTAGAACAGTGCTCGACATATAGCAAACACTTAAATATGACAATTACTAGGAGGCTGGGATGACAAACAGAAGGCTCTAACAAAGTGGATGGGGTTAAGACAAATTTTGCCAAACCAATGAAAATTTGCTAATTTAGTGTTAAAATGTTTAGGATGCAGACTCTTGTGTCTGAAAGGGTCCATTCTTCTGCCACTCAAATCGATCGTATTTACTGAGCGCTTACTGTGTGCAGAGCACTATACTAAGCACTTGGGAGTGTACAATATAAACAGTTACCCTGGAAGTATTGGATATGTTCACCAACTGGGTCCTTTCTCCCCCTGCTCTAACATCTCCTTTAGTGGGGACAGAGACATATCCAAAAGGTGGAAAATGGCAGGGTTCGGGGATGAGGAAGGTTGAGCTCATAGATCTTGTTTTTAACCCGAAAATAAAATTTGCTTTGCTTTTGCTTTGGATCAAAACTTTTCTCAAGATTCAAAATCCACTCACAAAAATTCTGAAATAATAATGATATCCATTTCTCTCCCACTGCATAACATTGAAATGCACAGACATCATTGGTGAACTTTTCTAGAACCTTTATTCAAATGATAATGTATCACTTAGAGACGTAAGGTGATTTAAATGCTCAGGATCTCCTTAGAAAAATATTTAGGTTTATAAATGGTTGCAAAATGACTAATGTTTACATATCATGCTTAGAAAATTTTAAGTCCTTTCCTGAATGGGGCTAGCTAAAGTATAAGCTTCAAAAGGATTTTCAAAAAGCTTTGCCTATCTTAAATTTCAGGTCTAATCAGAACGGCGACTGTGAGAATTTTACTCTGATGAGGATTCCATGATTTATCTCTCTCTGTGTCTCCTGTTTACAAGTCAAACATTGTTTTTCTAACTTCCACAGTGGCAAACTTGCCCTAAAAGCTGAAAATCCAGCTGTGTTCTTTATTCTGCTTACGTGCCTAGAAATAACGATTCTGCAATCAAAAGAAGTTGTGATGAGTTTGTTGATATTTCAGGCAGACCTGTACCCGGCTATTCTCTTCCACTGATCTAGTGAATGTGACAGAATGAAGGAAAAAAAAGTGGTATCAATAAAACAAACAGCTTCAGTTAGAAAAAAAAATCCAGGGAGCTAAAATTGATGGTAATTTTTATCCAGTCATATTCTTTATAATAACAATAATAATTGTGCATTGGTTAAGTGCTTACTATCAATCAGTTGTGTTTTTTGAGTGCTTACTGTGTTCAGAGTACTGTACTGAGAACTTGGGAGAGTCCAATATAACAGAGAAGTAGCATGTCCTCATAGATGAAGCACGGGCCCGGGAATCAAAGGACCTGGGTTCTAATCCTGCTCTGTACTTGTCTGCTGTGTGACCTTGAGCAAGTCTTTTAACTTTACTGTGCCTCAGTTACAACATCTGTAAAATGGGGATTTAGAATGTGTGTCCCATGTGGGACGTGGGCTATATGCAACCTGATTAGCTTGTACCTACCCCAGTGCTTAGTACTGTGCCTGTCACATAGTAAGGACTTAAATTCCATAAAACAAACAAACAAAAAACAGAGATGGAAGATGGTAGACATGTTTCCTGCCCACAAGGAGTTTCCATGCCAAGGATTGGATGAGATGCTGTAGTAGATATAGTACAGCCTCAATCCCTGTTCCATATGGGGCTCACAGTCTAAGAAGGAGAGAGAACAGATAATTCCCATTTTACAGATGAAGAAACTGAAATACAGAGAAGTTAAGCGACTTGCCCACGTTTACAAAGCGGTCAAGTGGTAGAGCCAGGATTAAAACCCAGGAATACTGATCCCCAGACCTGTATTGTTTCCACTTAGGCCACGTGGCTTCTCAATTTTCATTTCATTCATTCAAGAGTATTTACTGAGTGCTTACTATGTGCAGAGCACTGTACTAAGCACTTGGATTGTACAATTCAGCAACAGATAGAGACAATCCCTGCCCATTGACGGGCTCACATTCTAAACGGGGGAGACAGACAGGAAAGCAAAACACAACCAAACAAAACAGAAAGCACTAAATAAACACCACGGATTGACTCGACAGCCTATTGGAGGTGGTTTGATTTCAGAAAGGCTTTGGTTATGAGAAGGGAGACTCTTCAGGCTGGAGAGGTGAAGGTTGAAAGGGGATGTAGTTCAGGTTTAATGATCATGAAAAATAATGGCTGGGTAAACCTAGGATTGCTGGTTTTCAGGTCCCTCAGCAAGGGAACTGGGACAGCCCCTTCTCTTGAAGATTGCAGGTTCAGATGGAACAAAAACAAACTCAAGGAATCACTTTATTAGCCAGTGGGTACTGCCTGTATGACATTCATCATAGGAAGTTGGGCAGGCCAAAATAATAATAGTAATGTAATAATGACAATAACTAAAATTAATAAAGTATTAAATGCTTATTCTGTGACAGGCACTGTGCTAAGTTCTTGGTGCATTCAAAGTAAAAGAATCATCTACAGTCCCTTGTCCCATATGGGGCTCACAATTTTAGTGGGTGGAAGCAAAAATAATAATTATGGATATTTGTTAAGCACTTACTATGTGCCAAGCACTGTTCTAAGCATTGAGGTAGATACAAGGTAAGCAGGTTGTCCCCCGTGGGGCTCACAGTCTTATTCCCCATTTTACAGATGAGGTAACAGACACAGAGATAATAATAATAATGTTGGTATTTGTTAAGCGCTTACTATGTGCCGAGCACTGTTCTAAGCGCTGGGGTAGACACAGGGGAATCAGGTTGTCCCACGTGGGGCTCACAGTCTTAATCCCCATTTTACAGATGAGGGAACTGAGGCACCGAGAAGTTAAGTGACTTGCCCAAAGTCACACAGCTGACAAGTGGCAGAGCCAGGATTAAAACCCATGACCTTTGACTCCCAAGCTCATGCTCTTTCCAATAAGCCATGCTGCGTCTCATGATTTTCTTATCCCCGTTAGACACGTGAATATTTAGGTCCAAATTTACCCAGTCACATTTCAGGCCAGTGAAGACCTGGGACCAGAATCCAGGCTTCCTCATCCCTAAACCCTTGCTTCCTTCCCCTCGACAATGATAGGTTTAGTAAGAATTTAGACAAATTAACGTACAAATACGCATAATGGTTTGCTAAAGAAAATGCGTGGGATATAAAGGGGAAAAGTTAGGAATGTTAAATGTTTCATCCATACTCACGGGGATGAATGTTGAAGAGGGGAATCACTGAAATCAATCCAATTAATATAATTTATTGAGAACTGACTGGGTGTAGAGCTCTGCACTAAGTAGTTGGGAGACTGGAATAGAATTAGTATACATGATCTTTGCTCTCCATCAGGGAAGGCCGACACCAAAATAAATTCCAGAGGAGAAAGAAATGTGCATGCAAGATATGAACATAAGCACTCGAGAGACGCTGAAAAAGCTGAAGCGTCAGTTGGGGAGACAAAAGGGGAGAGATTAAAAAAATCAGTGGGGCAAGGCCTCCTGGAGGAAGGAAGAAAAATAGAAAGGAAAAAATATGTAGATGAATAAGTACCTAATATGTAGATGAGTACCTAAGTTCATTGTGGGCAGGGAATGTATCTGTTTATTGTTGTACTGTACTCTCCCAAGCACTTAGTACAGTGCTCTGCACACAGTACGCTCTCAATAAATATGATTGAGTGAATGAATACCTAATAGAAGACGATGTGTACAGAAATGCTACGAGGATGCAACTGCGTCATTGGCATCAGAATGTAGAGGTGGCAGAAGAGAAATTAAGCAGAGAAGACCTCTTGGAGGAGTTGCGATTTCAAAAGGTCTTCGAAGATGGGGAAAGCAGAAGTAGGACAGATTTTAAGGTGGAGGGAGTACCAGACAGGGGGAAGGAGGTAGAACAAGGGGTCGGAGATGGGACAGCAGTGAAGCAGCATGGCCGAGTGGATAGAGCACAGACCCGAGAGTCAGAAGGACCTGGGTTTAATCCTGACTCTGCCATTTGTCCGCTCTGTGACCTGGGCAAGTCACCTCAGTTCTCTGTGCCTCAGTTACCTCTTCTGTAAAATGGGAATAAAAACTCTGAGCCCCATGTAGGACAGAGAGTGTGTATAGTATGATCACTTAGTCTCTACCCCAGCGCTTAGAACAGCACCTGGCACATAGTACGTACTTTACAAATACCATTAAAAGAATAAAAAAAGAAGCACAGAGCTCAGTGACTGGGTAAGACTGTGAAGAGCAAAGAATTGCAGTGTAGTTGGAGAACAGAATGGATAAGTAGGAGGGAGAGAGATGATTAAGTCCTAAAAGGCTTTGGCCAGGAATTTGTTTGATATGGAGAGCAATAGGTGACCACTTAAAATTTTTGACAATCATACACTTTCTCCAAGAATCCTGTTGTCACTAGCAGAGACAGAATATGGGTATGGATAAGCTAAAGGTCTATTCTATTTACCACATTTCTTTAGGGTTTATGAACCTGAAATAACTTACTTTCCATGCTTTACCTTCCCCCTGCTTTTCAAAACCTTATTGAAGACACATGTCTTCTAAGAGGTCTTCCCTGACTAACCCCTCTTTTTTCTTCCCCTCCCTTCTCTGTTGCCCTGACTTGCTTCTTTTATTCATCCCCCTTCCCAACCCCTCAGCACTTGTTTACATATCCGAACTTTATTTATTTTAATGTCCATCTCCCCCTATGGACTGTAAGCTCAATGTGGGTAGGGAAGGATACTCTCCCAAGCACTTAGTACAGTTCTCTGCACAGACTACGCGCCTAAAGGAGCTGGCAGCTCAGTCAACTGAACAATCTCTTGGCAAGAGGACACCCAGGCAAGCAGTGAGGGAGAGAAACAAAGATGAGGTGGGGGGCAGGGTGACTTGCTTTCTAGAAAAGATTTCAAGGTCAGTGGGATGGCTTCAGATTCTTCTCTAAGCTAGCATCTACTCTCCACCCAGATTCTTCAAGTTACAGTCCTCCTCTCTGGGCTGTTACTACCTCGAAACTCCTAAAAATGTCACTCCTTCAGGAGGCCTTCACTGATTAATCCTCTCACGAGTCACACCAGCCCTCTGTCTTCCAAGAACTTCCCTATTGATCTCGGTTTTTTTAAATACCATCTAATTTTCTGCTCTTAAGACAACCGCATAGATCCTCGGCTGCCCTGACTTTTATTTCTGTTATATGTACACCCAACCTCCTCGAACCAAGTTCTACACTGAAGAGGTGCTCTGTAAATGACATGATGGGATGAAGACTGCTAGAAGCTGTAGCGATACTGTTTACTGATGCCCCGTGAAGTGCAAAGTGGTGAATTAAGTGCTTGGGAAAGGAGGACAGAAACACATGACGTGCTCTTTGCCCACAAAGAGATTACAGTCTAACGAAGGAACAGGCACAAAAAAATATTCACAAAGAGTAGAACCAGAATAAATAATTGAATGCCCATTTCAATATACACACGAGTGCTGAGGATTAGTGTAAATAAACGGGTATAGGTTAGTTGTGGCTGTTGGGTTGATTCAACTTGCAGAGTTGGGAATTCACTAGGGAAGGTAGCTAGCCAATATTGAACACTGATAAATACCAATGATTGATTATCTGAAGAATTATATATACGTTGGCTCTGGGATTTTCCCCAACACCCTTCTGGGCTACAACTCTTTCCCCAGTTGCCTTGGCCAGAGCGTTCTCGTTTAAGAAAAGGCACCTTTATAAAACAACGTTTCCAGGGTCATTTACAAAGCCCTTTAAGGGGTGGTCTGGAACGAGGACTTATCCTCTCATTTTTTTCCAGCTTCTCCTTCCCTCTTTACTGACATTCATTATGACCTTCGGTTAGTCTGATTTGCATAAAAAATAGGATACCTGGAGCAGGCACTTATTATACACAGGGAAAAAAATCCTCTCAGCATGTTTTCTTTTTAGAAATGGAAGATTTCTTTAAGATGCATAAGGAGAAATTTAAACAGTCAGAAGGAATAAAATGATTAAATGAAGAGTAAAATCTCTGGAGCACTCTCTTTCCCTCTGCAGCCCCCCTCTGCTGCCCCCTCCCCCTTTTCATTCGCAGACAACGGAGGTTAGTTAGCATTGGCAGCCACGCCAGCCGTGGAAATCTTCAAGACTGTTGTGGGAACTCATCATGGCCACTGAGACACAGATCTAATCAGCTGGGAAAATATCAAGGGTTGGTTCCAGCAATCATCGTAAGATTAAGATAAAAAAAGATTCCTCAGAATTAAGCAAAAAAAAAAATCCAAAATGAAAACTTCAAACCACCAATCACAATTTTGTTAACCCTTTCCCTGTTCACCCTCTTCTTGCTATTTCTTTTTGTTCAAAAGGTGACTGAGGAAACGTTTCTCTTCTTTGTCCCTTTCTTGAACATTTCCGCATAGCTGTGACCTCTCTTTTCTACGAGCTGGGTTTACCTTTGGGTAGCATGGTGTAGTGAATACAGCACGATCTGGGAGTCAGAAAGTCATGGCTTCTAATCCCGGCTTTGCCACTCGTCTGCTGTGTGACCCTGGGCAAGCCACTTCACTTCTCACTTCACTGGGCCTCAGTTCCCTCATCTGTAAAATGGGGATTAAGACTGTGAACCCCATGTGGGACAGGGACTGTGTCCAACCCAATTTGCTTGTATCCACCCCAGTGCATACTATGGTGCCTGCCCCAGAGTAAGCACTTAATACCATAATTATTATTACTATCTAGCGGGAACTATGAGCATGACACTTTATAGAACGTGAAGGGCTAGCTAAAATGGAGCCAAAGGTCTTTAATGGTCATGAAACAAAGAGGTAAAAGCATAAACAGCACCATGCATGGCAAACAAAAAAACAACACATTTAGGACCAGTCTTGGTGTGTGTAAAATGTGGGCCCTGCACTTTTTCTTTCTTTTTTCTCTCTCTTCCTCATGAATTCCAAGTATGAAGAACAGTTCTAAATTGTATTTGCTGGCATACTTGTATCCACCATATAATTCTCTGCCCCCCTCCCTCCCCTAGTTTTTGAGGAGGAAATCAAAGCTTATTTTTTGTAAAGAGTGATGATGATAAGAATAGGGATAGGAAGAAGGAGTAGGGTTAGGTCACCGGCAGATATGAGAACTCCAGGCCAGGAAAAGAAGGGTTGAGGTACAGGTTCAAGGAATTGAGGGAATGCAGGGTTAGGAAAAGGAGAAGGGAACGGGGGTTAACATATTTCACTGAGTGCCTATTCTATGCAGGACTTGGGAGGGTGCAAGAGAAGTGAGAGGTACAATCTCAAGTGTTGTTTTAGCTTTCTTTTCCTTCTCCCCCTTTAACTCCTTTTTTCTTCTCTTTTGTCTCCTATTACCCTAGTCTAGATTTCATTTCCATTTAATAGCCCCCTCCTTGTTTGGGGGTTGAAAGCTTTTGCAAAAAGAAAACGGGGCAATTATGAGAGGAAATATGGTGCATACATACGTGTGTTTGTGTGTGTGCGCATGTGGTGTGTTCCTTAATACAAATTATAATGATAATTGTGGTATTTCCTAAGCACTTACTATGTGCCAAGCACTGTACTAATCGCTGGGGTGGATACAACAAGTCTGGTTGGACACAGTCCTTGTCCCACATGGGGCTCACAGTCTCAATCCCCATTTTACAAATGAGGTAACTGAGGCACAGAGAAGGTATTTGCCCAAGGTCACATGGCAGACAAGTGGCAGAGCTGGGTTTGGAAGCCAGGTCCTCTGACTCCAGGCCCATGATCTAACAACTTAGGCCAGGTATAGTCTTCCCACACTGAAGGTGGTTTGTTGCATTCTGTTAGCTTTTATATCATTGGGGAGAGAGAGAGAGAGAGATTCCTGGGTGAGTCTGTTCAGGTTGGGGATCCCATGGGGTGACACTGGCCAACTGATATTGTGTAGACCCATATTCTACATTTCCACACTGCTTTTCCTAAGCCAGAATATGTACTGTCCAGAAATTGGAGAATGGGAGATAAGTATTGGGATCACTTTGGACAAAATACAGCTCCTTGAAAAATATCGTGAACAAATGTTACAAAGATCAGGATACCTAGAGGCAGATTCAAAAACAGATAGGTCCAATATGGGACAAAGATATTAACAGCACAAAGAACTCCCTTTATCTACAAACATTGCAGGAGAGCATGTTGGCCAGTGGACAGCTTTTTCAACTTTCCTCACCTACATGGACAGGATCTCCCTTTCTGCAGTAACAACTTCAAAAATCTAAGGATATATATACATGTTACAATATAAAATGTTTTATATATATGCATATATATATATAGAGAGAGAGAGAGAGCACGCTAAGCAAGTGTTCTATGGGGTTTTTTGCTTGAAATCCCTGATAATTATTTGGAGGTACTATTTTCCTGTACTAGAGTGTCATTCATTCAATCATATTTATTAAGCATTTACTGTGTGCAGAGCACTGTATTAAACACTTGGGAAAGTACAGTACAACAATAAAGTGACATTCCCTGCCCACAGTGAGATCACAGTCTAGAGATGGGGAGGCAGACATTAATACAAATAGCATCGGTCATCTTAACATTAAAAGTTTCAGGTCAATGAACGGACCATCACTGTCACCACCAATAGCTATTCCTAAGCCCCAACAAGGTGTGAGACATGGGGTTACTTTTGTGTTGGAAGCGGGAGGAGGAGGAGGACAGGGCTTCTGAGGGAAACGTAATGATTCCTGGTATTTCCCTTTAAATAAGTGGAAAAAAATATGTCACATGCAGTCAGCACAGCCAATGTGTGGTTTTCATTTGCAAGAATCAAAAACATTTGAATGGCTCCCTTGAGTCATCGTAGACACATTCAAATATGGGGGTGGTGGGGAAGAGAGTGGAAGAACTGCTTAAGTGGTTGCCAGGTATTTATTTCCCATGCCGTTCATGCAACCCCTATGAAGTGAGTCTGAACTCATGGCCAACGAGCTCATTTACAGCCATTCTCATTTCCCCATGGTGTAGACCCGTTCCAGAAGGATCTTCATGAAACCACATTCTAGCACACTGTGGCTCCTCTCAGTCTCACTGCACCCATTGGTCTGTGAACTGATTGAATATAAATAATGCAATACCAAGCACGGGCTATTAGATCAGATGCGATGGAAAATGTCTTCCAGGTTGTGTTCTCATTTCAATATAAATTGCCTGCTCCGATTCAGCTTGGGATGACAACCTAGGGATGGAAAGCCAGGAATGGACTTTTCCCCGCTTTTTCTTTTCCTTGGCCTTCTCCCGTGGCTCAGGGCTTTGGATGACCAGGGAATTAGCCTAATGTTTGGAATAATTAATACCCCGAGGTCTGTCAGAGTATGGGTCATGACTACACGTTCTGGCTTCAGTAAGGTTAGGGAGTTTGGGAACACTCATCTAACACCACAATGCAATAATACTAAGAATGATGGTGCTCGTTAAGGGCTTATGTGCTAAGCATTGTGCTGAGGACTGGGGAGGTAGGCTACCAACCAGACACAATTGCTGCTCACAGCCTAAAGGGAATAGAGAAGAGGTATTCATTCTCCATTCTACAGATGAGGAAACTGAAACAGAGAGAAGTGACTCATCCAAGGTCACATAGCCATCAAATGGTAGAACTGGGATTTAGAAAGTCAGACCTCCTGACTTCCAGGCTCATGCTCTTTCCACTAGGATGCTTTGCTCCTGTGGCTTGCTCCAAGTGAGTCTGTTTGGATCCAGGATGTTAGAAGTAGCTTGGGCCCAAACACACGTGGTCCTGCTAGAGACGCTCGAGCAACGTATATGCATCTTTGTTGATGTGGATGTTGTGAGAATGCCATCCCCACAATATAGGAGAAGCAGCGTGGCTCAGGGGAAAGAGCCTGGGCTTCGGAGTCAGAGGTCATGGGTTCGACCCCCGGCTCTGCCACTCGTCAGCTGTGTGACTGTGGGCAAGTCACTGAACTTCTCTGTGCCTCAGTTCTCTCATCTGTAAAATGGGGATTAACTGTGAGCCTCTCGTGGGACAACCTGATTACCCTGTATCTACCCCAGCGCTTAGAACAGTGCTCTGCACATAGTAAGCGCTTAACAAATACCAACATTATTATTATTATAGGAGAACTAGGCATGTTTGAAAATGAATTTAAAATCTAAGGGAGATGGGTGTCTTTATTGTTGTATTGTACTGTCCTCCCAAATGCTTAGTACAGTCCTCTGCTCAATAAATACAATTGAATGAATGAATTATGAATGGCCTAGTGGGTAGAGGATAGGCCTGGTTTCTAATCTTGTCTCAGCTAATCGTATGACCTTCGGCAAGCCACTTCATTTCTCTGTGCCTCAATTGCTTCATCTGTAAAATGGCGATAAAACTACCTGTTCTCCTTCCCTCTTAGGCTGTGAGCCCCATGGGGGACCAAGACTGTATCCCGACCTGCTTATATTGTATCTACCCTAGTGCTTTGCACGTACTAGATGCTGAAGAAATACCACAGTTATTAATCCGGCATTTAGCGTCATTCCTCAATGGACAAAGCCGTCATATTGGACGTCTGTTGCAGAGAAGCAGCATGGCAGACCGCATAGAGCACAGGCTTGGGAGTCAGAAGGACAAGAGTTCTAATCCTGGTTCTGCCACTTGTCTGCCGTATGACCTCGGACTAATCACTTCACTTCTCTGGTCCTCAGTTACCTCATTGATAAAATGGGCATTGAGGCTGTGAGCCCCATGTGAGACAGGAACTGTGTCTAACGTCATTTGCTTGTATATGCCCCAGTGCTTAATACGGTGGCTGGCCGATAGTAAGCACTAAATACCACAGTTATTATTAATTCTCGATTGGGAAGAAAGCTTGAAACTGCAATGTACTGCCCACACATCTTGTCCCGTCATTGCCAATTCAATTCCTCATGTCCATAAGAGAAATTAGGGTATATTCCTTCAGCACCTCTAGGATATGGATTCCTGCAGAGAGGGTTCTTTAAGAACAAATCCCATGCCCGGAGATGAAATGTGCACCCAAATGATGCACTGGCTTCGGTTTCTGCAATTTGGCTTGAAATCCATTTAGGTCGTTTGCTGTTCACCCTAAGCTGGGAGCTGTTGTCACTCAGGACTGGGCACCAAATAATAATGATGATAGGATTTGTTAAGCACTTACTATGTGCCAAGCATTGTTCTAAGTGCGGAAGCACCATTTAGTCCTCAAGACTTTGGGGCTCAACCATGACCTTCCTAAACCTCCCCCTGTTCATTACTTCAATCTCACCTATCTCACCGCCGACCTCCTGCCCACATCCTGCCTCTGGCCTGGAAAGCTCTCCCTCCTCATATCCAACAGACAATTACTCTCGACACCTTCAAAACCTTATTGAAGGCACATCTCCTCCAAGAGGTCTTCCCGACTAAGCCCTCCTTACCTCTTCTCCCACTCCCTTCTGCATCACCTTGACTTGCTCCCTTCATTCACCCCCCACTCTCAGCCACACAACACTTAGGCACATACCTGCACATTATTTATTTATATGTCTGCCTCCCCCTCTAGGCTGTGAGCTCAGTGTGGGCAGGGAATGTCTGTTTATTGTTATATTGTACTCTCCCAAGTGCTTAGTACAGTGCTCTGCACACAGTAAGCACTGAATATGACTGAATAAATGAATGAATCCCATCCTCAGTCATTGCAGCCTGAACGCCTCCCACCACCCCTACAAAAAAGTGAAAAAAAGATACACTTTTCTTGAAGATATAGGAAGAATAACAGGGATTACTACATTGCTCAAGATCTAATTAAGCAATATTGTTTTCAGAGTATGGAAAGATCATTTCACACTTTGCTCTACCACTCCCAGGTAAACATAAAAACATGTATCTATTTCCTATGATGGAGTCAAGGGCATTTAAGAGGGAAAGGAGCATCTAGTTCTATGCAAAACACAGCTTTTCAAGTTCATCTATTTTCCTCTGAGCTAAAGGCTGCCCCCATTGTCCAAAGGGTTAAGAACAATTAGTGCAGGGCAACTCAGGAAAAGAAGTGAAAAGCAGGAATGGGGTAATGTCTATTCCTCACAAGGTCTGTCCAAGCTCTGTAAGCACTTCCAGCTCTATGGTAATGTCATTGGATGGAGAGACAAGATCCGGAATACCACCACCATTTTTTAGTCTTCCTGTTTGCCCTTTCCCTAATGCAGGTGGCAGAAAGAATACATGTGTTGAAGCAAGAATTTTCCACTGATTGACATATGTGCATGAGGAGCTATACCTCTGAACTCACTGAGAAAAATTTGGAAGAATAATAATACTGGTATTTATTAAGCATTTACCAGGCATTATATTAAGCACGGGGCGGATTCACGTAAATCGGGTTGGACACGGTACCATGTCCCATGTGGGGCTCACCGTCTCAATCCCCATTTTACAGATGAGGTAACAATCTCAGAGAAGTGAAGTGACTTGCCCAAGGTTACACAGCAAATGACAGAGTGGGATTAGAACCCATGACCCTTGTATCTTCCCCAGCGCTTAGAGCAGTGCTTGGCACAGAGTAAGGGCTTAATACAATAATCATTATTGTTACGACCATCTGACTCTCAGGCCCACATTCTATCTACTATGCCATGCTGCTTCCAGTCGCTTGCCAGGTGCTAATTAAAGTGCCTTTTAATAACCACTAAGCTTTCTTCCGGGGAGCCGCTCTGTCCTCTGCAGACTAATATTAGCTTTGCTTTTTGACCTGGCTGCATTACCTACTACATGTTGGCCACAGCTGAGCTTATCTTCACAGTCATCTCAAAGCGTCTGGGACAATCAAGGGGAAATGTGAAGCTCTTCAAAAGCTGTCCATCACCTAGCCCCCTCTTACCTCACCTCCCTTCTCTCCTCCTACACCCCAGCCCACACACTCCGCTCCACTGGTGTTAACCTTCTCACTGTGCCTTGTTCTCACCTGTCCCATGTCCCTCCTCTGGCCTGGAACTCCCTCCCTCCTCAAATCTGCCAAACAATCACACTTCCCCCCCTTCAAAGTCCTACTGAAGGGTCACCTCCTCCAAGAGGCCTTCCCAGATTAAGTCCCCCTTTTCCTCAGCTCGGCCTCCCTCCGCATCACCCCAACTCGCTCCCTTTGCCCTACCCGCCTCTCCCCTCCCCACAGCACTTGTGGATGTGTACATATCTATAATTCTATTTATATTTATGCCTGTTTGTTTCGATGTGTATAAATCTATAATTCTACTGCTTCATATCGATGCCTGTTTACTTGTTGTGACGTCTGTCTCCCCCTTTTTTGACTCTGAGTCCGGTGTGGGCAGGGATTGTCTCTCTTTATTGCTGAATTGTACTTTCCAAGCAGTTAGTACAGTGCTCCGCACACAGTAAGCACTCAATAAATATGACTGCATGAATGGTTTTGTGTCTCAGGGCCAGCATATCAAGCGGGGGGCTGGGGAGGGGACAACAGAATGGGTCAGCTGCCCAAACTTTCTAATCCACACAGGAGGCAGCAGCTTCATTTCTTCCAGGGCTGACTCAGGGCTCTTCCATCCAAGATAGGTGAATCACTGTAACTGACTCTACTCCATAGGGGGGTGTCTTAGGAATGGACTGTAAAACCCAGGCTCACCCTAGGTATAACGCAGAAAAATAAGAGCTTGCATTTGTGCCTTTTGCTGACATGCACCCTGTCTTTGCCAGTTCCACAGCAAGGTCCATACTCATTAAAAGTTTTTTTTTTTAATAGCCAGCCAGATTAAAGCAATGCACTCCCTAGTATGGGAGGATGCTGTGGCCTTGGACAGCAAACACACACTGTAGCTTTAAAACAGTTGCTGGGTGAAGTTCTATTTAAAAAAATAACAAAAACCTGACTGTACACTTTTTCATCACTCTCCTCCTCTTTCTCTACATCCTTTGTGTTGGTTTATCTGTTCCTCTCTCTGCTTCCCTGTCTCTTTACATAGCATGTTCTCTTTCTCTGTGCCAGTCTTCTTGTCCCCTTCTTCTTTGTTACTTGCTGGTTCTCTTTCTGCTGTTCTTCATCCCACTTCGGGCCCCTTTCCTCTTTTGTTTCTAACCAGTTAAGTGACCACCCCGACAGTCCCACTCTCCTTGGGTTCTTGGAATCTGAGAACATCTTTACTTCCTTTCTATTTTAGCAATTCTACCCTTCTCCAGGTTGTTTCTCTCATTTGCCCTACTGTCTCTTCCCCCAACTTTCTCTCTTTACCTGACTTCCCTTCTCCTCCTATCTTCCAGAGGACTGAAAATAAGAAAGACAACAGAAGCCATTCAGGGTGGAATTAAGACATTTCTATTCTTTGGCTCTTCACGCTGACTCTGTAATTTTTTGTGAGGAGACAATGTTTGCCCGTTAGAGAGTTATCTCCTTCTACCTATTATCTATCCAGTTATCCACTTCATTATCTCTGCCTCTGAGGCCTTGATTTTCCTGGAACAGTAGTTATTATTATTCCAATTACAGTATTTGTTAAGTGCTTGCTATCTGTCAAGTACTGTTCTATGGGCTGGGGTAGATACAAGTTAATAAGTTTGAACACAGTCACTGCCCCACATGGGGCTCACAGTCTAAGTAGTTTGCAAAATAAACAGAAGGAAGGTTTATCTAATGTTAGAGGACTTAACACATGAGTTTATTTCCACGAAGAAGAAAGATTTTTCTGGGTCAAATTAATAGTTCTATTTAAAAGAAACATTTTATTCCAGAGAGTCGAAATGCCCTAACAGTCATGTTGTCTTACATTTCGGTAACTTTGATCTCCTTCCCAACCAATCAACATCGCCCTGACCCCACTTTATGGTGCTTCTATTAAAAATGTGTTTATTCGGACAATTTGCTGTTCTCTTATGGAAAGGCCAACAGGCAGTAACCTATCCCCAAACCTCAAGGCAGCGAGTCACATTCTGGCTGCTGGATCAGTTGGCTTCAAATAAAATGTAGATTGTTTGACCAAATGTTTATTTCATCCTGAAAGTATGCACGCGCACCCTGTTTAAAATATACACACGCACACACTCATACTCCCCCACAACTAAATATTAAGAGCTTTGAGTGGATTTTCAATCTGATCTTGTGACCAAGGTGTCAGCTGTTTCTGTAGAAGTCAGAGATGAAATGGAAAAAAAAGGAACACGAGGCTGCTGAACTGAATTGAACTTCAACTCTTATGTGGTTAATTCTAGGTTTTCCTCATCACTGCAGAGTCAATGAGGTTATGGAAATAATGAATTGACAAGAACACAACATTTCTAAACAGGATAAGTATTAAAAGCAAAGAGAAAGAAAGAAAAACAACGAGACAAAGAGACGAAGACCCAGACAAAGACAAAGACTGACAAAGACAGACAAAGATGGACAAAGACAGACAGACAAAGATGGACAAAGACAGACAGACAAAGATGGACAAAGACAGGCAGACAGGCAGACAGGCAGACCGGCAGACCGGCAGACCGAGCAATATAGGGCAACACAGAGAGAGAAAAAGAAAGAGGGAGAGAGGGAAAGAGAAAACAAGAAAAGAAAGAAAAGAAAGAGGCAGAGTGGTCAGAAAAGATTCTCAGTGCCTTCAGGACATTTGATTTTCTTGGCCAACCAGTGGATCCTGTTGGACATGAGCCTCTTTCTTTTGTGTGCATTGTAATGATGGGTGTCGTAACTTTGTCCCAGGACAAATCACATCCATCACCACTCTCTTTTCTGCCTGTAATTGAGGGCTTCTTCCAAATGAACCAGACGAAATTGATGGTCTCTGTGGAAATGTTGTATCTACCTGACACCAACACTCCATTTCTCAAAGGAACAGACCAGTTCATACGGGCATGGGTGATGTATTCAAGGAGAAACCAGTCTGTCTCAGCAAGACGTAGCACTGACATTTTCCACAGGAGTTTGTCTCTATAAAAAGGGCTAAGCATGCAACTGTGATTGGATGGTGGAGGCTGGGGTAGTTACAGAAGCAACCACTGATAACTCAAACCTTGGTTTGGGAATATCAACAACTGCCTGTGCGTCTCAATTCTCCAGGTGGCTTAAAGGTAGAGACCAGGCAGGTATCACTCAAGAAAAGTTACTTATTTAGTGTTTGCTGTGCGAATTATAATAAGCAGTTGGGAGAGTACAATGGAGTTCAGTTAGAAAAGAGCCAAGACAGGGAAGGGAACCAGGAGGGAGGGAGTGGGAGCTGGTGGAAGTATCACCAGTTCAAATGACTTATAATAATTGTGGTATTTAAGTGCCAAGCACTGTGCTAAGAGCTGGGCTAGATACACAGTCTAAATAGGAGGGAGAACGGGTATTGAATCCCCATTGTGCAGATGAGGGAAGTGAGGAACAGAGAAGTTAAAGGGATCTGTTCAAGGTCACACAGCAATTAAGTGGCGGAGCCTGAATTAGAACCCAGGTCCTCTGACTTTTAGGCCCATGGTCTTCCCACTAGGCCACGCTGCTTATCTATCATAATCAAACTCTTTGAGTCTTCCGCTCTCCCCAGGGCCACACACTTTCTCCCCTTTTCTCCCATAATACTCCTACAAGAAGCTAGTCAGTGCAGTCATATTTCATGGCTTGACCGAAAGGAGGCACTTTGACCCGTCAAAGTATCTGGGATATTGAAACATGGTCACCCAGAGGCAGGGAGAGACACAAAGTTCACAGGAGACAGAAAAGCATTTTATGATTATATTTTAGGTCATCAATTTCCATCCAAAGATTCTTTCAGGTAGGACCTCCACTGGATTGACAGCTGGGCAATTTTTCAGTTCCACATCTATCTCCAAATTTTAAAGCTGCTGCCACCGGATAATAAACCTCTTTCAGAATCATTTAGTTACGCTGGCAACTATACTCATTTACAACTATGTCAGTGATAAAATGAGGTGGTCATCGGAAATGGATGCCCAGATATTAGGGGCTTTTCATTCTGTTCAGCTAGACTTTCTCATCCATAAAACAGAAGTAATCTGGTTGGGGGCCTTCAGCTCTCAGATGGGTGTCCTGCTGATTGGAGAGGCTTACAGAGTGATGAACGATGGATCACTGTCAACCTGGGGCAAAGTGAGGGGTGAAAGCAGGTAATCCATATGTCCTTGAACATTTTCATCTGCCACGTGGGTGTCGGAATACATCATAAAGACCTAGATGTTGCAGGTGACAATTTCTATAGGGAGGATTTCAGGGTAGCCAACGCTTGGACTTGAAAAATGTTCACAAATGAAAGGGAAACTGGTAGAGAGGCATCAGAAAAAAAAGTTCTCTCAGGACAAGTTCAAGGATTGAATTCCTAAACAGGAAAAGAAACTTCCACATTTCAGGAAGAAATGACAATTTACAGAAATAATAATAATAATAAGGTTGGTATTTGTTAAGCGCTTACTCTGTGCAGAGCACTGTTCTAAGCACTGGAATAGACACAGGTTAATCAGGTAGTCCCATGTGAGGCTCACAATCTTAATCCCCATTTCATAGATGAGATAACTGAGGCACAGAGAAGTTAAGTGACTTGCCCACAGTCACACAGCTGACAAGCGGCAGAGCCGGGATTCAAACCCGTGACCTCGGACTTCCAAGCCTGGGCTCTTTCCACTGAGTGTCACTGCTTCTTAAGAAATCCCGGCGTCACAGAGGACCACCACCACCAAGTGAGCTCTGCAGCCCTGTGCTTACAAAAGTAACTGATGAAACTGGGACCAAATGAGAGTGTAGTGTATGAAGAGCACAAGGAAATCCTGCCAATTTCTCACGCATGACCAGAGGCTTTCCAGATCCCTAACTCCAAACCCCAAAAATGACAAGGAGTAAACAAAGAGCACTTCCTCTTCACATCAGCAGAAGTACCGTCATGAGCCAATAGAAAGGTAAGGAGGGAAAAAAAAATGTCTAAGTGTTTTGAGCCAATGTGTTCTATTAAGTTGAAAAGGCCTCAACATCAAAAATCTGCGAGCCTCAAATGGCGTATTTTTGACTCCTCCCCTAATCACTCGGCACCCTCCCTTCAGTCCACTTAAAAAAAACAGCTCAAGCCACTCCAAGTCTTGGATTCACCCAGAGTCCAAATGCCAACCCTTGGGGACATCCCCGGACGGGAAAGGTTGGCAACTAAGACCAGTGAGGAAATGGTATTATTCATCCTGAAGAAGCAAAGACTGAAGGGAAACTCAACAATGCTCTTCACATACAAGAAGTGTGAGAGTAACTGGCTCTTCTCCATTTCCTCTGAGAATTGAAAAAGAGGAAATAGGATTCAGCTGCATCCTGAAAGGATCAGGTAAGGCCCAAGGAGGAATTTCCTGGCTATGGAGACAGGTGACCAGGATATGTTTGGGGACCCTATCTCAGAAGAAGAACAGGATGGAGGAGGAAGAGGAGAAGAAATAATTATAGTTAATAACTTCACCTTTCACCCAGAATGTTTTACAAAGTAATTCCACATATCACCTGAGAAACACAATTTAATATTATTACTAGTCTTAATAACAATGGTGATATTTGTTAAGCCTGTACCCTATGCCAAGTACAAAGAACAGGAGGAGATTCAAGATAATAAAGTTAGACACAGTCCCCGTCCCGTGTGGATCTCCCATTCTGAAGTGGGAGGGAGGACAGGAATCAATCCCCATTTTAATAATAATAATGTTGGTATTTGTTGGTATCTGTTAAGCGCTTACTAGGTGCAGAGCACTGTTCTAAGCGCTGGGGTAGACACAAGGGAATCAGGTTGTCCCACGTGGGGCTCACAGTCTCAATCCCCATTTTACAGATGAGGTAACTGAGGCACAGAGAAGTGAAGTGACTTGCCCAAAGTCACACAGCTGACAAGTGGCCGAGCCAGGATTCGAACCCATGACCTCTGACTCCAAAGCCCGTGCTCTTTCCACATTACAGATGAGGAAACTGAGGCACAGAGAAGTTAAGTGACTTGCCTAAGGTCACACAGCCAGGAAGAGGCAGAGCCACGATTAGACAGATCTAAATTTTCATTTATATACATTGATTTGTGTGGATTAGAAACAAAGAGGATCCCAACCTCTAAATGCCAGCCTTTGACCAACTGGAAACAGTCAACATTCATTAAGAAAAGCCAGGCAGAGTTTATCACCAGTTCAATCAATGGCTTAATAAAGACCCCCTGATTTTCAAGATTCCTCTGCAGACTATCTATAGATTGGTGTCAATTCCTGATGGTGCTTATGTCTAGGCTTTCTGCCACTAATAGGAAGATAAACCACAGCGGTAAAAACGATAAAAAGACAATGAGAATTAAAAAAGAAAAAAAAAAAGAACACCCTCTATGTTTTCTTTTCTCAAAACTGCCAGAATCCAATTGGCTTCTCTTTATGTGTGAAAGCTTTCACACAGGGTCATGATTAAGACAAGATGTCTGTTGCTGCAAACCTCCCATCTCCTGGCTGCACTAACTAGGGCCATTGGTGACCGGTCCACCCCAGGCTACGTCATATGTCCAGAAAACTGAGAATCTACCAAGATTTGTAATGGCTGAACTTGGCAAAGGATCAGTCACTGAATCAATTCAGAAGCTGCTGAGACGTAAATGAGCGACAAAAATCAGACAGCGCGACAATGACTTATAAATTTGCTAACCGAAGGAGAATACACAATTTTCAGTAGACTCCGCCTTCCTGTTTGACAGGTCATTATTGGCTCTGAAGGAAATAGGGGTGAAAGGGTTTATGGCCCCACTGAGATTTGACATTGCTGGTTTTCCAGGGGTAGGAACTTACTTTGCAATAAAACTATTCAAGTCACCAACCCTTTCCTCAATTTCCAAACCAGACAGCATTCTTCCTCTTAATCACCCTCTAAAATAAAAGCTCAGGAACACCTAATATGAACAGAGAGACTGTCTTCCTGCTCCTATTTGGGAGCTTTCTACGTATATATAAGCCGCCTTTCATTTTTGAAGATGAAGCTTTTGACGGTAAGAGCTTATCTATGCACGCAAGGGGGGCAGCCAAGGCCCATGAGGAACAGACATTCCCTGATATCCTCCTGAAGTGCAACCAGATGCCAGCTGAGATAATGGATCTACCTCTGTATCTGAGCCTGCTTCTTGATGACTTCACTTCCGGAGAAGATTCCCTCTCCATATTGCTGTCTACCAGGCTGATCTGTCTCTGGCAATCATCTCCCAAAAGTCTGTTTCTATTTGCAATGTTTGAAACTGTGTTTTATTAGGTTTTTATTTTGTTTGGTTTTTCTGCCTTCCTGGCTAGCCTAGGCCTCCTTCGTGCTCAAGAGGCATGTGCGTACAAGTGAGAAGATGACGTATTACACGCCTTACAGTGCTAAAGAAAATGGACATTACATATCAGTCTGTAGCTGGGAAACCCTCTCCCCTTCTCACATGGAGATTTGCTTCAAAAACACAAGCTTTCCAGAGGATATTGATTCCAACCCAAAACAGTGGCCTCAGGCTTTGACTTTAATTAAAAAGGTTGTTGAGATTCCCCTTCCCAAACACCTCTGGTTCATGGCTTCTAACATTCCCTCAAAAAACATAGAAAAATTGAGCACAGGACAAAGATTTGAATAGGGGACTCCAAGGTAGTTTTGACCCTGCCAGGAAAGGGGTTGGGAGCTCCTGAGAAAATGAATCACAGAGTCCGTGGGAATCCATCTAAAAACGGTCATGGAAATATAGAGGGGAAGTGTGTGGGAAGTCCATGGATAAGTGCACCAGTAAGCTTCTATCTCAAAGCTTCTGGAGTGGCTTTGCTTTATCTGGGCTGGTAAGTGAACCACTCATTCCCTGAATTTGTCTTCCACTCATTCCTCCCAGTCAATTCTCATCATCTATTTCCTGTACCCACAATAGAAAACAGCAATGCATTGGCAGGAGCATGACTCTGGTTAGCAAAGAACCAGTTTGGTACTGTGACAAGCCAATCTAACTTCTAGATGGACTGTGGAAAGCTCATTCCCACAAACCCAGAGTTTGTAAAGCTCAGCAGAGTTGGGGTAGCAGGTGACATCCCTACCCAAACATCTTGCCCCCAAGGAGACCTACTTTGGTCTGTGTTAGCTTTGGGCCCAACCGGACCACAGTGGAGGAGGGGGAAGATTATTCCACCCAGCTCTGCCTGAGGTTGGGGGGGGGGAGAAAGAGAATGAGAGAGAGAGAGAGAGAATGAGAGAATGAGACAGAGAGACAGAGAAAAGAAAGAGAAACAGAGAGAAAGAGAGAAACAAAAAATTGTGTGACCTAATCTCACTTCCCTACTGGCTGGGAGCAACCATTAAAGGAGAGCTACATTCATTCTAACCACACCCTCCCTGCCATTTTCAATTTCTGATCACACAGTAACTACAGTGTTTGTCCTCAGGCCCAGTTCTATAAATCATACAAGCCCCTCTTTTCCCTTGAGGGTCAATAAACAGCATTTGAGTGCTTACTATGTGCAAAACACTATATTAAGCAATTGGGAGAGGGTCTTTCTTGTGGCTCTCTGGGAAGGAAAAGGGGAAAAGAGCGCCAATCAATGCCTTGCTGGTAAGCCAGACATAACTATTCAGAGACCATTCATGGAAGCCAGAAAAGGCAGAAATGGGCATACAGGTGGCAAATTCTCATTTCAAGTTCAAGGGCATAATGGAGGGGAACATGAAGGATTATGGAATTTGGAAGAGAAAAACAAATGGAGAATAAAACAGCAAGAAATACCTGCTTTTGGATCTTTTCAGCCCTCTTTGGATGCTCTCAGACCTTGATGAAGGCCAGGGATATGCCAGACTGCAAAGCCGGGTCTCAAAACCCATGAAATTGGCACCTGGTCTTTTAACCTTCCCCAAGACACTTAAGCCTGCCCCTCCCTTCCCTCCACCACCTGTGCCAACAACTGTTTTGGCTGCATTGAAAGGCCAATCACAGAGTTCGTAACAAATGACTGGAGAAAACACCCATTTCCTCTCAGAGTCTTTCAAGTTAGGACCAACTGAAAAGCTAAATGAATATCAGCTGTTCGAAACAAGCCAACCCCTATTCCACCTGCATGGTGGAAAGAAATGACCCGAATAACTCTGATCCCTCAATCTTTATTTTTGAGATTAATGTGCTGTGTAAAACAACAAACATAACTTGAGTCTTGGCTGCCGGAGAGACCTGAAAGAGAAAAAAAAAAATCTTGTTTGGACTTGTGTTCTAAAGAAAATTCATAGAGCAGAAAGTCACTGCCGAAGAGCCTGAAGTGAAGAATGAGGGAGTATTGTTTTTCACATACTGTCGTGGCTCTAATGAATCTAACTTTGTTTTAAAGAGTATTCGTGCTGCAAACATGTCATTGCGAAAGAGACACCAGTTATTAATGATCTTGCTTTAATTTTGAAAAGAAATTTCATGCTCATGAGGTGTCAGATTGACAGATTTGACTGGATTATTCTGAGCTCTGTGGTTAAATAATTGGAGTTGTCATGTTTTCTAACTGCTTGTTTATTATTGACTGTGGGGTGTTTTTTTCCTATATTATATATAGTGCTTGGAATATCAAACAGATAAACAAAAAGGACAACAAAGTCACCGTCTGCCTATTTTGTATAGACGCACCTTTCCCTAAACTTCCATTATTCATATTAGGTGTCTGTCATGGAAAGGAGAGGCAGAGGAGGGGGAGTCTATCTCGATCAAGCTGCATTACTGAGCCAGATTCAACCATGGTTTAAACTCCTCCCCATTAAAAATCAGGCTTTTTCAGACTTTCAAGGTGCTCATTTGAATTAGTGCTCCCTCATCTGTGAACTGAAGGAAAACTCTGCTCCTTCAGGAAACTTACTGGTTCCCCTGCGGATTCCCAAGGAGACTCACCTACTCTCCAGAAGGACTTCATGCCCTAGACAAATCGGGATGAGGAACACCTTCATTTTGCTTAGTTCTGAGCAAAGTGAAAACAGTCAATCCATCAATGGGATTTTTTCAGCACACCCTGGGTGCAGAACACTGCATTAAGAGCTTGGGAGAGTACAATCAGATAGAGTTGGTAAACATGAGCCCTATCCTCTAGGAGTTTACAATCCAGTGGGGGAGGTAGATATTTAAATAAATTACAGGTAGGGGAACCAACCTTGAAAAAGTTATGAAGTGTGCTGATGTAACAATTGTCACAAAAATACAAATTGTCAATTCGGTGGTGTTTCCAGTGACAGTGTATGGATCTGAAAGCTGGACAGAGAAAAAAAAAAAACAGGATAGAAAGAGCACTGATGTTTTTGAAATGTGGTATTGGAGAAGGCTTTTGCCAATACCATGGACTGCCCAAAAAACAAACAAATCGATTTGGGAGCAAATTAAGGCAAAGTGGTGTTTGGGAGGTCAAATGACTCAACTTAGATTAGCATATTTTGGACCCATAATCAGGAGGACTGACTTACTCTCTGGAAAAAACACTAATGCTAGGAAAAGTCCAGGGAAAACATGGAAGAGGCAGACCAGCAGCTAGATGGATAGAGAGCATAACAACAATAACGGAAGAACAGTTAGCAAGGTTACAGATTACGGCAGAAGTCAGGATGTTCTGGAGAAAATATATCCATAGAGTCGCTGTGAATCAGAAACTACTTGAAGGCACTTAATAATAAGGAAAACCAACAGAGTGTAAGGAGATATACATAGTGCCATGAGGGTGGGATATCAACGTGCTTAGAGAGTATTACCCTCAAGTACATGGCTGACACAGAAGGGAGGGACAACAGGGTGAGGAAATAGGTGAGACAGGGAGGAATTCCTACAGGTGAAATAATTTTAGTAGGGCTTTGACAATCACATCTTCAATAAACAAAAACCGAGATACCTAAGCTCAAGTAAGAGAGAAGGATGACCCAGATGCAGACATGAAACTAGGTTCTCTTACCAAAATACCTTGGAAAGGAAAACACGCACAAATACTAACATGGATACGTAGCTTTCTACCACTGAAGACTTAGGCAATGAGTTCGGTCTAGGAGGAGTTCTAATTTTTCTCCTTCTGCCCATAGAAACCTGTCCTTTATTTTAAATTATCACAGTATTAATGGCAAGTTCTTACTCATTAATGTCTTTTCATAACAGTTCTAGACACAAAAATGATTGCGTGCACCCATTATGCCCCAAAGGGCATTATCATCATCAATGGTATTTCTCCCTTTCTAGACCATAAGGTCGTTGTTTAAATTCTATTTGTTTACTTATTGGTATTAGTTAAGCTCTTGCTATATTCCAGGCACTGTTCTAAGCACTGGGATAGATATAAGCTAATCAGGTTGGACACAGTCCACGTCCCATGTGAGGTTCACAATCTTACTCCCTATTTTACAGATGAGGTAACTGAGGCACAGAGAAGTTAAGTGACTTGACCAAGATCACAGACTAGACAAGTGGTAGAGTCAGGATCAGTACACAAGTCCTCTGATTCCCAGGCTCCTTCTACTAAGCGACGTTGCTTCCCCAAATACCAGTGAATTCATTCATTCATTCATTTATGGAACACTTCCTATTGTTAGAGCACAGTACTAAATGCTTGGATGACTACAACACGATAGAGTTGGCAGACATATTCCCTCCTCACAATGAATTTACAGGGGAAAAAGACATTCATATAAATATAAAATCATAATATAAAACTTACAGATACATACATATGTGCTTAAGATTTGTACATAGAGAAGCAGCATGGCCTAATGGAAAGAACACCGGCCGGGGAGTCAAAGGCCCCGGGTTCTAATCCCAGCTCTGTCACTAGTGTGCTGGGTGACCTTGGATAAGTCACTTAACATCCCCGTATCTCAGGTACTTCAACTATAAAATGGGGATTAAGACTGTGAGCTCCATGTGGGGCACGGACTTTGTCCATCCTGATCGGTTTGTATCTACCCCAGTGCTTAGTACAGTGCCTGGAATGTAGTAAGCGTTTAACAAATGCCATTAAACACCCCAGCCCCCCAAAGGGAAAATAAAACACAAGTGTTGTGGGGTTGAAGATGGAACGAATATCAAATGCCCAGAGGTCACAGATCCATGTGCACAGACAACACGGAAGGGAGAGTGATCTGGAGAAAAGAGGACTTGATCTTAATGTATAAAGCGGCCATCATAGGAGTATAAAACAACATCTTTGTCCTTGAGTCATTTGCAGTCCTTATTTTTTTGCAACAACTTTTATTTGAATGCCTCATGTGTTCAGAGAATTGTACTTAGCATTTGGGAAAATTTAGTAGAAATTTAAAAAGATGGTCCCTGCCCTAAAGAAGTTTGTAATTTAATAGGAAGGGCATTGGGTACAAATTATCTAATGGGCAAAACAGTACAGTTACACACAGTAGAACCTCACAAAATTAAACAACCAAATACACTCATTTCCCATCCTCTTGAATAATCCTGGGATTATTAGGTTTCAGGAGACCTGGTTCAAGTTCTGTTCCGTTGCCGGTCTTATGTGTGACGTCAGGCAAGTCATTTAACCTCTCTGGGCCTCAGTTTCCTCATCCGTAAAAGAGGATTGCGATACTTCCTCTCCCTACTAAGATTATGAGATTGTAGATTGTAATAATAATGATAACTGTGGCATTTGCTCAGCACTTAATGCAGGCCAAACACTGTACTAAGCACTGGGGTGGATACAAGCAAATTGGGATGGACACAGTCCCTGTCCCACATGGGGCTCCATATGCTTCTTCCGTGAAGTAAACCTGAGTCTCCCCCTCCTACCCTCTCCCGTGCCGCTGCTGCCCAGCACAGGTGAGTTTTGACTTGTAGCCGATTGCCTTCCACTCGCCAGCCGCTGCCCAAGCTAGGAATGGAATGGGTAGGTGGGTAGGCCTCTGCTCGACTCTCCCTCCAGTAGCCGGGACTGGGAGAGTACTGGAAATGCTCCAGGTGCCATCCTGAGAGTGGGCTGACACTTCAGTCATCTCTAAAGGTCTCCTCTCTCCCTAGTCTTAGACTGTGACTGTCATCTGGGGAAAGGTCTGGCTCTGAACTGATTACCATGGCTTGGTAAATAGTATGTTTTTTGTTTGTTTGCTTGTTTTAAGGTATGCGGTAAGTGCTTCCTATGTGCCAGGCACCGTTCTAAATGCTGGGGTAGATACAAAGAAATCAGCTTGGACACAGTCCATATCCCACGTGGGGCTCACAGTCTTAATCCCCATTTTACAGATGAGGGAACAGAGGCACAGAGACATTAAGCGACTTGCCCAAGTTCTTAATAAATACCATAATAATACGATCGAAGGTGGATCACTGTTCACCTTTGGAGCGCTGCAGAATTCAGCTCATTTCCTTAGCCTAAGGGATAGATTTATTCGAGGAAACAGAGTCACAGTAGGAGAGAGAGCTGTGGACCAAGAACTAAAAGCCCTTCAGAGGTGTCCACGCATGCACGCACACTCCATATCATAAAGCATTTGGGGCTCTTTGCGGATGAAAGGCTCTGGGCAAATATGGTGTATTATTATTCCTTTGCAGCTATGAAAACATGAGCGTTTTCTAATGAACACAATCTCCTCTTTCCTGGAAAGGTACATTTGCCTTGGAACTTCTTTCAGAATCTCAGCTCCCTTCAGGACTGTAGGTCGGGGTGGAGCTCAGTCTTTATTCCCTCTTCTCTCAGAAGGGTTGTGGCTTTCTCTCTGCCCAAGTGCATTTTTTCCATAAACTGTGGCCACAGACCTGGGAATGAGTACATCTGACATTCCCACGTCCAGGATCTGGCACTCTGGGTAATTCCCAGGAGGAATTTACTCCCAAGCCACCAGATTCCCATCAGCCTCTATTCCAGTCTGGAAAGGATTCACCCAACAACATCAGTGGAGGTTTTTACTAGGTGCAGGAGGAGGAGGAGGAACAGGAGCAGGAGAAGGAGGAAGAAGATGAAGAGGAGGAGGACGATAATGCCAATGACTTATTCTAATAATAATAATAATAATAATAATAATGTTGGTATTTGTTAAGCGCTTACTATGTGCCGAGCACTTTTCTAAGCCCTGGGGTAGATACGGGGTAATCAGGTCCCCTGCAGGGCTCACAGTCTTAATCCCCATTTTCCAGATGAGGTAACTGAGGCACCGAGAAGTTAAGTGACTTGCCCAAAGTCACACAGCTGACGTGGCGGAGCCGGGATTGGAATAATGTTGGTATTTGTTAAGCGCTTACTATGTGCAGAGCACTGTTCTAAGCGCTGGGGTAGACACAGGGGAATCAGGTTGTCCCACGTGGGGCTCACAGTCTTAATCCCCATTTTCCAGATGAGGTAACTGAGGCACAGAGAAGTTAAGTGACTTGCCCACGGTCACACAGCTGACAAGTGGCCGAGCCGGGATTCGAACCCATGACCTCTGACTCCTAAGCCCGTGCTCTTTCCACTGAGCTACGCTGCTTCTCATGCTTCTCAGACTAGTCATTCTAGACTGCGAGCCCCTTGTTGGGTAGGGATTGTCTCCATTTGTTGCTGAATTGTACTTCCTAAGCACTTAGTACAGTGCTCTGCACACAGTAAGCACTCAGTAAACACGATTGAATAAATGAATGAATATGGAGGAGCAGCACGTCTAAGTGGAAAGACCAATGGCCAGGAGGTCAGAGGGCCTGGGTTTTAATCTCAGCTCCTCCCTGTACCTGCTGGGTGACCTTGGACATGACACTTAACTTCTCTGTGCCTCAGTTGCCTCATCTGTAAAATGGGGATTCAACTCCTGTTCTCCCCTCTATTTAGACTGTGAGCCCTGTGTGGTACAGGGACTGTATCAGACCTGATTATCTTGAATCTACCCAGTGTTAAGAAGAATAATAATGGTGGCATTTGTTAAGTTCTGTGTGCCGAGCACTGTTCTAAGCGCTGGGGTAGATACAGGGTAATCAGATTGTCCCACGTGAGGCTCACAGTCTTAATCCCCATTTTACAGCTGAGATAACCGAGGCACAGAGAAGATAAGTGACTTGCCCACAGTCACACAGCTGACAAGTGGCAGAGCCGGGATTTGAACCCATGTCCTCTGACTCCCAAGCCCGGGCTCTTTCCACTGAGCCACGCTGCTTCCCACAATAATGCTTGACCTATAGTAAGGGCTTAACAGTACCACGATCATTAAGGGCTTTCTGTCTGAAGAGCACCGGATTTACGTCGAGGTGAGAATTCACCTCCATGACGGAGCTCGGAAATGATACCTTTAGACCGTGAACCCCATGTGGGACAGAGACTGTGGCCAACCTGATATTTTTCTATGTATCGGGAGCTTAGACACATAGTAAGCGCTTACCAACTGCTATTATTTTTCTTTTGTTTTTCCAGTGCAGAGAACTGGGCACTATAGTCAAAAGCTCCTAAACTAGAATGAATAAATGAGAGGAAACAGCGGACCCAGCCGTACCCCCTTGGCACACATTGGAAGCTCCCCAAGGGTCAGGGCTGTTTCTTGTCCCTGTTGTATTCTCTCTTGGGGCAGTAGCCCACAGACCCAGGGTTCAAATACCACTGATTGATACAGAAGTTAGTGCACAGTTTGGAACATAGTAAGTGCTTAATGTATATCTTATTCGAAAAAATAAGAATTGGATAAATACCATTTGTCGATCACTGAGCATTTCTGTGTTCCCCGGTTTCTTCTTATTCCTCGCTCCACCCCCTCCCGTCTCAGAAAATACTGAACTTTGCATTTCAAATTATTGGCACAAAGTCTCGGGTGGCCAGAATGATCCTGTCCAAAGGCCTAGTTCATTTGATGGGGAGGATAAGCAAACCCTCATAAACACCGTGTGCTCCGTCTCATTTGGTTTCACCACAGGCTGCTGGTAACAGTCAAATCTAAGTGAGGAATAGGTGACGTGAGGCAAACGGCCCACTTTGCTTTGCTTGGATCCACTTCCATGTGCAGACAGAGCCTCTGCATTCAAGAATTACGCGGTTTAACCAGTTTGCAAATAGCGCAGCTTCTTTCCCCAAAATATAGTTGTTTTCTTTTTTTAAAATTAATTTTAAATTCTGGATCGGATTGTACAAATCTCACCCAGAGGATAAAAGATTTTGATCAAACGTGTTGTACTATGCGTATTTTTACTTCTCTTTATGGGTCAAATTCAGCTGTGGTAAACATTTCCACCAGCCATTTCCCTTTCCCGATAATAACAACGATAACGGTGCTCAGTGCGGTGCTTGGCACATAGTAAGCACTTGACAAATACCTCAATTATCATTATTATTATTTGACACGGGACACCCCAGTTTCCAGCCGGTTTGTTCCCTGTCCAGTACAGGGCTTTGCACTTAGTGAGAGTTCACTAAACATCGTTGATTGACTGACTAAGTGACAAAAGAGGGTTGAATGCCCTCCTTAAAGGTGCTTTTCACTGTGTCATACAGGGCAAGGCATCAGTGGGGTGACACTTCCAGGGAAAGATCAGAACCTTTTCTTCCATGTGACTGACTGCCATCCCTCCCTAGGGAACCAACATGGTCTAGGGGTAAGAACGCAGGCCTGAGAGTCAGAGATTTTAATTGCGGCTCTGCCACTTCCCTGCTCTGTGACCTTGGGCAAGTCACTTAAGCTTCTCGGGCCTTCAGTTTCCTCATCACTATAATGGGTAATAAAGAGCTATTCTCCTTCCTCTTTAGACTGTAATAATACTGGTATTTGTTAAGCGCTTACTATGTGCCGAGCACTGTTCTGAGCACTGGGGTAGATACAGGGCAATCAGGTTTTCCCACGTGAGGCTCACAATCTTAATCCCCATTTTACAGATGAGGTAACTGAGGCACAGAGAAGTTAAGTGGTACAGAGACTGTATTCTGATCTGTATATACTGTAGGTACCCACTGCTCAGTGCAGCGCTTGGCACATAGCATTTATAGTAGTAATGTTGGTATTTGTTAAGCGCTTAGTATGTGCAGAGCACTGTTCTAAGCGCCGGGGTAGATACAGGGTAATCAGGTTGTCCCACGTGAGGTTCACAGTTAATCCCCATTTTACAGATGAGGGAACTGAGGCCCAGAGAAGTTAAGTGACTTGCCCACAGTCACACAGCTGACAAGAGGCAGAGCGGGGAGTCGAACCCATGACCTCTGACTCTGAAGCCCAGGCTCTTGCCGGTGAGCCACGCTGCTTCCCCATAATGTAGTATTTATGAAATACTACAATCCTCATCATCGTCATTGTTACCGCACCTCAGCCTCCACCTTTTCTCCCTTCAATTACACTCCTTCTCCCATCTCTTGATTCCACATTTCCTCTCCACTCTTGCCCTTTTCTGTTGCCCCGGCACTGTTCTTCTTAAACTAGGAACAGTGAGAGAAGATCCAGTGGAAACCGTCCACTCAGCACGCTCAAGCATGTGGCATTACTAGTTTGACAAAAGCTACCGGAAAACTGGCAAGAAAGGGCAAATTCTCTGCCATGTGGGTTCCACCCAAGAACCAGGTGCTTCCCCAGAAGCTTTTTAATGTGACAAACTCCAAGATAAAAATATTGTGATTTTCCTACTTTTCCCATTCCACTTTTCACTTAAAATAGTAATTTTCGTGCGTCCCAAAAGTGGTCCCTGTATGGCAAATTTGCTGATTCATAACACACCTGAGTATTAACGGTAATAGCATTTATTAAGCTCTTACTGTGCGCAGAGCACTGTACTCAACCCTGGAAGAGAATAATAGGTGGGATTTAGACACGGTCTAATTAGAATATGCAGGTCCCTCCCCACCTTTTACCTCTCAGTTATTCTGGACTGGCCCTATTCCTGCGCAGAAAATTGTGTTTGGTTTTTTTTTTTGCTTTTTTTTTGCATCTTTGGTTCTCGTTAAGCACTTACTATATGCCGAGCACTGTACTAAGGGCCAGGGTAGGTACAAGGAAATCAGGTTTGACACAGTCCCTGGCTGACATAGGGTTGACAGCCTAAGAAGGAGGGAGGAGGGAGGATTGAACCTCCACTTTACAGATGAGGTAACTGAGGCACAGAGAAGTGGAGTGAATTTCCCAAAATCACGTAGCAGACAAATGGTAGAGCATGAATCAGAACCACAGTCCTCTGATCAGTAGGCCTGTGCTCTTTCCACTAAGCCACACGGCTTCTCCATTTAACGTTCTCGGAGCCTTGGGGGTGGAGGAAGAGGAGGTGGGTTTTTAGACAGATAGAGGGTGACCTTTGAGCTTGCAGGGGGATAGGAGAGCAAGTTCATTCAGCTCCACATTGCTGGAAGAGCAAGAGAAGGAGCAGTTATAGACAGGGCTTAACATCCCCTTTGTTAAGGAAAAATTAAAACGGTGTGGGGTAATGGCCTGAATACACTGTCGGTGAATTACTGACCCTGTAACAAGAGTGGCCTAGTGGATAGAGCATGGGCCCGGAGAAGTGAGGTTCCACAGCAGGTAAGGGATTGGAAACCAGGTCCTCTGACTCCCAGGCCAGGGCTCTTTCTCCTAGGCCACACTGCCGTGTCCATACCGATAAAGCCAGTAAATACGGCGGCACCAAAAAGCCCAGCTGTCCTCTGAGGGGCCAACAATCAGTCCAGGGAGAGAGGTTTTACTCCCCTGGGAGGGAGATCTGAGAAGCAGCATGGCCTAGTGGCTAGAGCACGGGCTTGGGAGTCAGAAAGGACTGGGTTCTAATCCCACTTCTGCCACTGGGTGAGTCACTTCACTACTCTTTGCCTCCCCTCACCTCATCTGTAAAATGGGGATTAAGAGTGTGAGTCCCACGGGGAACAAAGACTATTTCCAACATGACTATCTTGTATCTAGCCCAGCACTTAGTACAATATCTGGTCTACAGTAAGTGCTTAACGAATACCATAAAAAACCCAAACAAAACACACACACACGTAAAAATGCTCCAGCAGAAGCTGGAGGCTAGAGAAGCTGTAACTGAAGCCCGGCTGGGGGTTCACTGGTCAGCGCAGCCTAGTGGAAAGATGACGGGCCAGTGAATTGGAGGGCCTGGGTTCTAATCCCAGCTCCACCGCCTGCCTGCTGTGTGAGTTTGGGCAAGTCACTTCATTTCTCCCGTCCTCAGATTCCTCATATGTAAAATAGGGAGGTTAAAATGCCTGTCTTCTCTCCTTGGTCTGTGAGCTCCATGTACTGCACTCTCCCCAGTGCTTAGAACAGTGCTCTGCAAACAGTAAACTCTCAATAAATACGATTGACCACCAAGTGACTGACTGGTTCAGCGCTTAGTACAGGGCTTAGCCCAGAGCAAGGCGTACCACAAAGGAGCAGATCTCAAAGATCAAAGCCAGCAATGACTCCCTCCTTCCCTCCCACTTCTGCCAGGCAGCCTGAGGTTGGGGAAGATGAAAGGGGCAGACCCAGATAAGACTAGGGAGAGTAGATTACAGTAGATTTCCCTTATCTGGGTCTATTTTCTCTAATGGCTCTCCTGCTTCTACTTCTCCACTCTTCTTTTGTATTCCTCCCTGATAGACCTGATACAGGGTCTTTGAGGGTTATCTTGAAGGGACTTGAAGAAAGTTCAGCAAGAACTCCAGCTTTCTGTTTCTTCACTGTTTTTTCGGACCTCAGTGTTATTTCAGGAAAGAGCAGCCAGGGGTAAAACTTCCAGGAAAGCTTAACAAGAAACATGTTGTTTACAAGTCAAAGGTTGGAGAGGACGGCTTACTTGGTTTTGAAGGCCACCGGGTTAAAAGTGTTTGAAGTGTCCTGGGATACAGATTATCGGTTCAGAAAAGTGGATGAAAGCTCAGAAATCCAGCCTGGTTCCAACTTCCCACTTCTGGCACATACGGCTTTAGGCATCTGCTGAGCAAATTTCCCTTGGACTGTGGTGGCATCAGACCATCAGCTGGTGAAGAGAAAAGAAAATCCACATTACAGGGTGGGCAATTACAGTGAGGGCACCCCTGCTACTCGAGACTGTAACCTCGTAGTGGTGAGGGAATGTTTCTGTTTATTCTTGTATCGTACTCTTCCAAGGGCTTAGTGCAGTGCTCTGCACACAGAAAGTGCTCAATATATGAATAACGTTGGTATTTGGTACGCGCTTACTATGTGCAGAGCACTGTTCTAAGCGCTGGGGTAGATAGAGGGTAATCAGGTTGTCCCACATGAGGCTCACAGTAAATCCCCATTTTACAGGTGAGGGAACTGAGGCCCAGAGAAGTGAAGCGACGTGCCCACAGTCACACAGCTGACAAGTGGTGGAGCCGGGATTAGAACCCATGACCTCTGACTCCTAAGCCCGGGCTCTTTCCACTGAGCCACGCATGTTACTACCCCTAATAATAATAATAGCGATGATGACGATGGTGGTATTTGTTAAGTGCTATGTGTCAACCACTGTTCTAAGCTCTGGGGTAGATACAAGCTAATGGCGTTGGACACAGACCCTGTCCCATCTGGGGCTCACAGTCTGAAACCCCATTTAAAATATGAGGTAAATATGAAGCACAGAGAAGTGAAATGACTTGCCCAAAGTCACACAGCAGACAAGCGGCAGAGCTGGGATTAGAACCCAGGTCCTTCCAACTCCGTGCTCTATCCACTACCCCTGCTAGATCGTAGGCTCATCACCTACACTGTAAACTCGTCGTGGGAAGGGAATGTGACCGTTATATCGTCACATGGTACTCTCCTATGAGCTTAGTACAGTACTCCGCACACAGTAAGGGCTCAATAAATATGATTGATTGATTGCTACATTTCCGCAGGCCTCCAGTCAATCAAGCAACGAATCGGTCGTATTCACTGAGCAATTAATGTGTACAGATCACTGTGCTAAGCATTTGGGAGAGCACACACTCGGGTCACACACATTTCCTTCTTTCCTACGATTTGTCAGTAGGTACTTTCCAAGCTGTTGGAAAGTTAAAACATTTTCCTTCACACTTCGGGAACACAGCCGTGGAGGCGAGATAAAATCATTTAGGGGAAGGCAAAATTTTCAGCTTATCTTGAGGAAAATGATACCTAGGAAGCTGGCTGAAAAAAAGGCCTTCTGCTTAGCTCTGCGGTGCTTAGAGGGTATATGCCATCCCTGCTCTTGGTCACGGGGTAAAGAGAAGTCACGGGTTAAAAAAAGGATTATGGGGTTTGGGGATACTAGCATTAGAGCTGAAAATGTGGTGTTGGTGAAATAATAAAAAAAAGGATTCTGGCAAAATGGCCGGTGGGGGTCAGGCTTACTTCTTTACCTCCGGTATCTGAAAATTATCCAGTGAAACTGGTGTTCATTAAATGAAGAATTAGTCTGGCGCATCCTGTGGTGACATTGCCTGAATCATGCTAATTGATGACTAGTTTGGCAGTGTCATGAGGTGATGAAAACTCACTCCGAAAGGCCAAGTTGGTGCTTCCCAACCTACTGCGTTCTGAAGCTCACTGAAGCCCCTGTGGGAACAAACATATAGTCCTGCGAACATCCCAGCAGATAGTCCGGGGACAGGGAGGGACTGGGGAAGGGTTAGAGAGGAACACTCCCAAGACTGTAACAGAGCCATCTGAAAGCCCCGTGGGTCAGATGATCCCTTTCTTTTGTAAGCAACAAAACATTTCTGGTTTCTGAGAAATAAACATCAGATCCCAAGAGATGAAAGGCACAGAAGTTGAAGCAGTCTGGCTTATTGGGAAGATCAGGGACCAGGGGGTCAGAGGACCTGGGCTCTAATTACAGACCCACCACTTTCCCTCTGCGTGACCTTGGGTGAGTCACTTCACTTTACCGTTCCTCATCTGGAAAATGGGGTTCAGTATTTGTTCTCCTTAAATCGTGAGCCCCATGTGGGAAAGGGACTGTAACTGATCTGATTATATTACAACTACCCTAGCATTTGACACATAGTAAAAATGTAACAAATAAAAATAGCATCCCCATTCCTCCTTCCCAAATCCTGCATTCTGACTCACTATCTATCTCTGAGCCCGCCATAAGCCTGCTGAACGGACTAACTCCTCTTTCTCTTCTCACTTGACAGTGGAACTCTAAAGGGCAACATTAGTAGCAGCTTGTCCTGCCTCACGCCGTCGAGTCGTTCCCGAACCATAGCGATACCACGGACACGTCTCTCCCGGAACGCCCTGTTCTCCATCTGCAGTCACTCTGGTAGTGGATCCTTAGAGTCTTCTTGGTAAAAATACAGAAGTGGTTTACCGTCGCCTCCTGCGGTGCAGTCGACTCAAATCTCTGCCCTCGACTCTCTCCCAAGATGGTGCCGCGCAGCATGGGTGAGTTTCGACTTGTAGCAGATTGTCTCACTGGCCACTGGCCAAGCTAGGAATGGAAGGGGTAAAATAAAAGAAAATTGTGGTATTTGTTGAGCGCTTACTATGTTCGAAGCACTGTTCTAAGCGCTGGGGGATGGATACAAGGTGATCGGGTTGTCCCACGTGGGGCTCGTAGTTTTTTAATCCCCATTTGACAGATGAGGTAACTGAAGCATAGAGAAGTTAAGTGACGGCCAAGGTCACACAGCCGAATAGCGGATTAGAACCCGTGACCTCTGACTCCCAAGCCCGCGCTCTTTCCACTGAGCCACGCCGCTTCTCAAGCAGGGTAAACCTCTGCTTGACTCTCTCTCCCAAAGCCGAGACTGGTAGACAACTGGAAACTCTCCGGGTCCGACCCCGAGAGGGGGAAAGCTTGCTTACCCCTGACTTAACGGCTTTCCCTTACTGGTCTGAAAGCTTGAATTTATCACTGTTAGGAGTAGGGAACGCGTTTGCTGATTCTGTTGTATCGTCCTCTCCCAAGCCCCCAGTACAGTGCTCTCTGCACATAGTAAGCTTTCAATCCAGTGCTTGGAACAGTGCTTGGCATATAGTAAGCGCTTAACAAATACCATAATTATTATTAATAATGCCATTCATGGATCGACCGATTATAGAGGCGGGTCTAGGCAAGCGCAAATCTCTCAGACTGTGAATGACTACCAAAGAGCATCTTGGAAACGGCTGATTATGTGCTCATTACGGGCAGGGAATGTAAGAGCACAGGCTTGGGAGTCAGAGGTCATGGGTTCTAATCCCGGCTCTGCCATTTATCAGCCGTGTGACTTTGGGCAAGTCACTTAATTTCTCTGTGCCTCAGTTCCCTCATCCATAAAAGGGGGATTAAGACTGTGAGCCCCATGCGGGATAACCTGATTACCTTGTACCTTCCCCAGCGCTTAGAACCATGCTTGGCACATAGTAAGCGCCTAACAAATACCATTATTATCATTATTGGCATTCATTTAATCAGATTTATTGAGCGCATACTGTTTGCAGAGCACTGGACTACGTGCTTGGGAATTACAATTCAGCAATAGAGACAATCCCTGCCCTCAGTGGGCTCACAGTCTCTCCCAAGTCCTTAGAACGGTGCACATAGTAAGCACTCAATAAATACCACAAATCGAATGATTGATCTTCTAGACTGTAAACTTGTTGTGAAAAGGGAATGCGTCTACCAACTCCGTTGCCTTGTACTCTCCCCGGTGCTTCACGCAGTGCTCTGCACACTGTAAGCACTCAATGAATACCACTGATTGATCTCCGTGAAGCTGCAAGGATGCTATTCAACACCGAGAAGCAGAACTGAATAGGCTCGAGGCCTCGCTGACTGATTCCGAACAAGTCATGACTGGTTTCCAGTGGGCATCCGTGGGCATCCTAGAGGGTACGATGGGAGTTGAATTTACTCAGGCACCAGCAGGGGAAAATCAGCATGGCCTAGTGGGGAAAGCACCGGATCTGGGTCCTAATTCCAGCTCTGCCACTTGCCTGCTGCGTGACCTCAGGTAAGTCATTTAACCTCCCTGTGCCTCAGTTTTCTCACTGGCAAAATGCAGATTAAACACCTGCCTGTACTCCCTCTTACTTATATTGTGAGGCCCATGCGGGACAGGGGTTCTTCCCATCTGATTATCTCATACCTACCCCAGTGTTCAGCACATAGGAAGCACTTAGCAAAATACTCCAATATTATTATTTTTATTATCATTAGTATTATTTTTAGAAGGTGGTGAAGGAAATTACACCTCTGCTCCACAGCAGAAACTCTCCATCACTCCTCTGCCATCCCCAGGCAGCACTACCAACACAACATATCCTCAGAGGAAACCCACGATTGACAGTGCAGAGAAGGCTGTCCAAGAGGCTCATCTCTGTGCTGAACGCCCCCCTCCTCCCCCAGCACTCCCTCCATCACGCTGAAATCTTCTCTATGTCGAGGCCCCAAGATGCTCTTGGAATGGGGATTTCTTCTACTCCCTAGTTAGGTGCCTCCTGTCAGCTAGTCTCCTCTCATTTCTACTCCACCCCCGCGTCCCCCCACAACCCTGCCAAATCAAAAGCACTAGCTCTGAACCCAACACTATTTCTCGCTTGGAGTCTACTGTCTGGAGCCAACGTGGTTTGTCTGCTTCCCTGGGTTTGGCTAATAAATTGGGATCAGGGGGTCACTCGGCAGGGGACTTGGTAGTCTGTGAGCCTCTGACACCATTTTTATTAGCTTTTCCTCCACCTAACATTTCAGGAGCCAGGATGCCATCCCAGTGGAGCCCTCCCGATTGCTTGGTAACTAAGATTTTGTAATCTAAGTTTTGACAAGGTCATTTTTTACTGGGAAGGAAAAAAAAAACCAACATTAATTATACAAGCAAAATGGAGACAAGGCAATCAGAGCCGCTCCAGAGGAAAGGCACTAGGCAAGGAAAGCTCAGAGGAGGGATACGCTTGTTTTTCCAAGAAGGAGATCTGTGCCCTGTTGTTGTGCCATAGATGGGGTCAGAAATGGGGATTAGAGTTTGGGGGAATCCATCCTCCCAACTGATGCTCTTCCTACAATACCTCGGGCTTAGCAGGTGAGCTGTTAGATGTTGGTGCTGTGTAGAAAAGTCCCCTTCCCCCCAAAAGAGCTACCCTTCTTGTATACCCACGCTCACACACACACACACACACACACTCAAGCCCTGAATTTCCACGAATCCACATACCCAGATTGATTTCTCGACGAATCCCCCCACATGCCTGCTATCAGAGTTTGGAATGTGTCACTTCTTTTCCCTGCTCCCATTATTTGAAAATTTCTATGTCCGTCATTCTCCCAAATCCTGACTGTAAGCACCTCGGAGTCAGAGAGTGTGTTGCGGGTTTTTTGGGTTTTTTTAAGGTACTTCTGAAGCGCTCACTATGTGCCAGACACTAGACTTTCTGCTGGGGAGGTCAAAATAATCAGTCCAGGTCCCACATGGGGCTCACAGCTTTAATCCCCATTTTACAGATAAGGTGAGAGCAGGTAAGAGTCTTGCCCAAGACACACAGCAAACAGTAATAATAAGAACTGTGGTATTAGTTAAGCTCTTGCTAGGTGCCGGGCACCAAACTAAGAACTGGGGTAGATACAAGATTATCGGGTTGTACACAGTCTCTGTCCCACATGGGGATAACGGTCTTAGTCCCCATTTTACAGATGAAGAAATAGGCTCAGAGAAGTTAAGTGACTTGCCTAAGGTCACAAAGCAAACAGTGGAGCCGGAATTAGAACGCAGGTCCTCTGACTCCCAGGCTCTTGCTCTTTCCATAGGCCACACTCCTTTTTTATTTACCTTTGCTTACACCTACCGTATCCTCCAAGTACTTTAAATGCTCTGCCCTTGATGAACCGATTGAATCCTAAAGGCTTCTAACTAGGTTTTAGAGAAAAGCCCCTCAAAATCACTCTAGTCTTTGCCCTTACAGCTCCTCCCCTGAAAACCTAATAATAATGTTGGTATCTGCCAAGCGCTTACTAGGTGCCGAGCACTGTTCCAAGCGCTGGGGGAGATACAGGGTCATCAGGTTGTCCCACGTGAGGCTCACCGTCTTAATCCCCATTTTACAGATGAGGTAACCAACTTCTGCATCTTTTCAGGGAAAACCACACACAGGGCCTCGTCAAGTCTTCACTGTACCTCGACTGCATCTATTTCACTGCCGATCTCTCGCCCGTGTCCTGTCTCCGGCCTGGAACGCCCTCCCTCTTCATATCCAACAGACAATCACTCTCCCCATCTTCAAAGCCTTATTGAAGGCACATCTCCTTCATGAGGCCTTATCTGGTTAAGCCTTCCTTTCCCCTTCTCCCGCTCCCTTCTGTGTTGGCCTGACTCGTTCCCTTTATTCATCCCCCCTCCCGGCCCCACAGCACTTACGTACACGCCTACAATTTATTTGTTCATATTAACGTCGGTCACCCCTCTAGACTATAAGCTCATTGCGGGCACAGAATGTGTCTGCTTATTGTTATATTGTACTCTCCCAAATGCTTAGTACAGTGCTTTACCCACAGTAAGCACTCAATAAATACACTTGAATGAACGAATGAATGAACAACTGTCTCCAATGTTATTAACTTGCATCTACCCCATGATTAGAACGGTGTTGGACATGTAGGAAGCACTTAACGAATGCCACTGAGAAAGGGAAAAAAAAAAGCACAAGTCCTTTGATCACTGCCAGCTTTTCAGCTGAACTGAGGCGATTAGACCGTAAGCCCGTCAAACGGCAGGGACCGTCTCTATCTGTTGCCGACTTGTTCATCCCAAGCGCTTAGTACAGTGCTCTGCACATAGTAAGCGCTCAATAAATACTATTGAATAGAACAGGTGGACTGAGGTGAAGGCTCACACACCGAGGAAGGTCCTCCTTGTCTGGCCACTGCCTCGCCTGCCGGGTCCCGGAATGGGGTCTTTCTACAATGTTGGTATTTGTTAAGCGCTTACTATGTGCAGAGCACCGTCCTAAGCGCTGGGGTAGATACAGGGTCATCAGGTTGTCCCACGTGAGGCTTACGATCTAAATGCCCATTTTACAGATGAGGTAACTGAGACCCAGAGAAGTTAAGTGACTTGCCCACAGTCACCCAGCTGACAAGTAGTGGTCACTTGACAGACAGGGCTGAGCCACTCTATGAGAGAAGCCCTATCTCATGCTTACTATAGTTCATGGCATATAGTAAGCACTTAACAGATATCACAATCCCCTTGGTCCTCATCCTCACCTTCTTCCTCCTCTTTCTTCTCCTTCTCCTCCTCTTACTCCACTTTCTTCTTCTCCTTCTCCTTCCCCTTCCTAGTCTTCTTCCTCTTCTTCTCCTCATAGAGGGCCAAGCTGCGGCCCAGTGGCAAGAGCACGGGGTTGAGAGTCAGAGGTTGTGGATTCTAATCCTGGCTTCGCCACTTGTCTCCTCTGTGACCTTATGCAAGTCACTTAACTTCTCTGTCCCTCGGCGACCTCATCTGTAAAATGGGGATTGAGACTGTGAGTCCTACGTGGGACAACCTGATGCCCTTGTATCTACCCCAGGGCTTAGAACAGTGCTGGACACAGAGTAAGCACTTAACAAATACCGTAATAATAACTGCTGCTCATGAGTCTCATAAGGCTCTTCTTCGTGAACTCTGTGATTCACGGGTTTATTACTGACTTTCACCACCACAGAGAATAAGAGTAAGCCACTGCTTTGTCCCTGATAGGAATGATGGTGACTCCTACCGGGCATGGATCCAGGAGGGGTGCGATTCCCACCTCCATCCTCTTCCATCTATCCATCCGTCCATCCTTAGCCTTGTTTCCGCCGCTGACTTCCACCCCTCAGAGGGAAATCCTGCTGTCTTCCAGATTCCCCCCACCCAACAAACCGCTGCTTTCCACCCCTCACGCTTACCCTCCAACCTCAGCACACCTGCTCTCCACCATTCCTCCTCAACCCACACTGCACAGATTGCAAAAACTGCTCACCATTTTTCAGTCATTCATATTATGTTTGGGGTTTTCAGATCTTCAGTTCATGATCAAACATATTTCTTGAGCTCTTACTGTGTGCAGTGTACTGTGCGAAGTGCTTGGGAGAGTATAATATAGCAGAGATCATAAACATATTGCCTGCACATCGCGAACTAAGAGTCTAGAAGAGGAGAAAAACATTAATATAAATACATTGTGGATATGTACGTAGGTGATACGGGGTGACGGAGGAGTGAATTAAGGGAGCAAATGCAAGTTCCTGGACGAGGCAGAAGGGGGAGGGAGAAACATAAATGAGGACTTAATCAGTGAAGGCCTTTTGGAGAAGATGTGCCTTCAATAAGGCTTTGAAGTGGGGGAGAATAATTTTCAACCCTATCCCACATGGGGCTCACAGTCTAAGTATCAATCAATTGTATTTATAAAGAGCTTACCGTATGCAGAGCATTGTACCGAGTGGTTGGGAGACTACGATATGACGGCACTGGTAGATGAGTTCACTTCCCACAAGGAGTTTACAGTCCAGACGGGGCTTCTGGAAGAGGAGTACCTATAGACTCGTGTAATTTCCTATAGCATTTATAGACACATCTCAGATTGCGTACACGCCTAATTATCAAGTTGAATACGGTCTCTGTCGCACATGGGGCTCACAGTCTCTACCGATTCTATTATACTGTACTTCTCCCACAGAGAATGCTCAGGAAATACCAATGATGATGGACTGATGGTTTCCACTACCCTTCTCCCTGCTCAAACCAGGCTAATGACGGAAAGATGATTTTGATGAGCACACCTGACTTATACCTAAGTTGTCTGGGGTCTGAACTTTGTTCAACTAACGGTATTTATGAGCGCTTACTGCAGGCAAAGGACTGTACTACGTGCTTTAGAAGGTACAATACAACAGAGCTGGTATAGACATCCCTACCCACAAGGAGCTTACAGACTAGGCAGACTTGGAGAGATATACCATCAAGATGAAATTATCCTCTGTACTATGCAGTCACCCAGCAGGGGTTAAAAAAATACAAGTAATAATTATAATAATTGTCAATGACCAATTTTTGGAAAAAAAAAGATTACGTCTCCAAGTAGCCCAAAGAGTCAGGGTTGCTTACAGAGTAAAGGATTTGAGTGAAACTTCAGCATGTCGGCCAAGGACAGCACGTAAGGTAGAAGTCTGTGAAATCTAGAAAGAGGCCTCCGTTCCAAAAGTTCGATCCCTGGGGAAGAGAAGGATGAAAAGAAACTAAAGGAGAATGAAAAGCCCCTCTAGTCGGAGTCATCCGCTCACACATGGAGCTCTGCTGGGGGGAATGTTTTGTCTAGCTGATCCCTCCTGTTTCCTCCTCTTCTGGCACAGATGTTGGGATTGCTTTGTTTTTTCCAGGCTTCCCTTGCCCAGAATTGCCGCATTTTGCTTTTATCCGCCAGTTTCGGGAAATCTCCTTCCAGAAACCCATGTACAGAGGGTTTCGGTTGCGGTCGCTGCGTCTTTTTCAGCCGAGCTGAAATGGACCGAGGTGTCCTCCTCTGATACGGTTCATCGGTCCTCCTTGATGGGCCATCCGCTGGCCGTCACCTCAGCCGCCGGGTCCCGGGGTTGGCGGCCCAGGGCCGAGACTCGGGTCTGTCTCGTGGTCGCCTGATTGATCCAGGATGGCCACGACTGAGCCACCCCCACGGGAGAAGGCCAAGCACAGCAGGCTTAAGAGAGGGTGACTCAGTCATTTCATATATCGGCCGATGCCACTGGCATCGGGCCAGGCAGATCTGGAAACAGGACAACAAGTGTCTACAGTATGGATTTCCAAACCAAAACAGACAAGAAAAGGAAATGAAAAACAGCAAAAGGCAGGGATAGTTATGTCTGAGACTGAAGGAACTGTAAGAAAACTACTTGGCATTGCATGGCTCAAGGTAAACACTGCCCAATAAGATCCTTTTTTTTTTTTTAATAAAATGGAGCAGAAAGGGGACTGAGGCTTTGGGCTGACTCAGTTCCCTCTCTTTATTCCTTTCTCCATATCTCTTTCTCCCCCTTTATATACCTCTCTTTTCCTGTCTTTCTCTCTATCTTTCCCTCACGCTTTTTCTTTCTCTGCTCATCCTTCTTCCTTCCCTTTCCTTCTCCCTCTTTCTGCCTTTCTCAGACTTACCTCTTACAACGAGCTATAGAAACCCAGCACACCGCACATTCGTTTTTGTCTCTTCTGTTCATTTTTCCACAAAGGAATTGATGTTTGACCATTCCTCTCAAAGTTAAACTGAATGGACTCCAACTTTATAGCCCGCATCATTTACCACATAGAAAGCAACTTATGGGAAACACAAGCCAGACTTGGTCGTAAAAATGAAGTCTGGATCTTCCTCAAGGAAAGGAGACAAATCATATTAAAAAAGGCCCAGTCTCCTGAAACAATTTACGTGGTCCGGTCTCCTGAGAGAATTTACATGTGAATCAAGTTCTACACTGAATACACTGAATAAAGTTAAAAAAACCCACAAAAAACAAGCCATGTCCACCATGGAGTGGAGAGACCATGTTTCTGAGGCCATTAGTGTGTTCATTTTTCTTGTCCTGCCCTGTCCTTGGAGATTTATCATATTAGGGTTCAGTTTCTTAATAGATGAAATCATTTACTTACAGGCAAATAAGTCATCCATGCAATTCTTATCACAGAAGACTTTTTATTTATTTGGAAAACTGTGAGCTACAAAAACAAAACAAAGAGAACACTTACAGAAGAGGCTTCACTTAAGTTGAGCCATTTAGAGTAGGGAGGTATAAAGAGTATTCATTAGCCTGAGATATCCCCACATTTCTGTGATAATGTTAGTTAATCAGTAGTATTGAATGAGGGCTTACCACGTGCAGAGCACTCTACTAAGCATTTGGTAATAACTGTGTTTTTTGTTAAGCACTATACCGAGGGTTGGGGTAGATTCAAGATAATCAAATGGGACACGGTTCCTAACTCACATGGGGCTCTCAGTCTAAGCGGGAGGAAAGATGCATATAAACCCCAGTTTTAACAATCAATAAATGGTATTCAAGTGCTTACTTTCTGCAGAGCACTGAACTAAGCACTTGGGAAAGTACAATCCAACAGAGTTGGAAGACATGTTCCCTGCTCACGGTGAGCTTACAATCAAGAAGAACTTCCTACTTTCATTATAAATTAAGCCCAGGACACCATCATTGACTACTGGGCCGTGATAGTCTCTTCTGATTTTTATTTAAGACCTGACCAAGTCAACCGATTCCAGCAGAGGCCTCAGGTTTACTAAAGGTTCATAAGAGAGCAGTGCATTCCTGAGATATCAATCAATCAATCAATCAATCAATTATATATACTGAATGCTCACTGTGTGTAAGACACTGTACTGAGCACTTGGGAGAATACCACATAACAGTAGAACGGTCATATTCCCTGCCCATAGATAGCTTATAGTCTAGAGGGGGAGACAGGCATTAATATAAATAAATTTGGAATATGCACATAAGTGCTGTGGAGCTGTGGTGAATAAAAGCAGCAAGTCAGGGTGATGCAGAAGGGAGTGGGAGAAATGGAAATGAGGGCTTACTTGGAGGACGTGCCTTAAATTAGACTTTGAAGATGGGGAGAGTAATTGTCTGTCGGATTTGAGGAGGGAGGGAATTCCAGGCCAAAGGCAGGATGTGGGTAAGAGGTGGGCGGTGAGATAGGCCAGACTGAGGTGGAGTGAAAAGGTTAGCATTAGAGGATCGAAGTGTGCAGACTTGCTTGTAGTAGAATTGTAGCGAGGTGAAGTAGGAGGGAACAAGGGGCGATTGAGTGCTTTAAAGTCAATGGTAAGAAGTTTCTGTTTGATGAGGAGGTGGATGGACAATGACTGGAGGTTCTCGAGGAGTGAGGAGACATGGACTGAATAGTTTTGTAGAAAAATGGGCTGGGCAGCAGAGTAAAGTATAGATCGGAGAGAGGAGAGGCAGGAGGCAGGGAGGTCAGCAAGGAGGCTGATACCGTAAACAAGATGGGATAGGATAAATGCCTGGATTAACATGGTAGCAGTTTGGATGGAGCAGAAAGGCCAGATTTTAGCAATGTTGTGAAGGTCGGACTGATAGGATTTAGTGACAGATGGAATACGTGGGTTGAACGAGGGAGAGGAGTCGCGGTAGTTCCAACTTCGGATACTCAGCCTCCCGAATTTCTACTTTTGGAGGAGTGGCTGCCCAAATATCTGCCCTTTTTTTTTTTTTTGGTGGGGCTGCAGACCCACAAGATTACCTTCTATGGTGGGGATGACCACCTGAATCTCTGATTTTGCAGTGGCAGCCACTTGAAACTCGGGTTTTGGGGGAAGGGTCCTACCACCCCACAAAGGAGCATAATGTAGAAAACGATGGAATTATTTCATATCCCTGTGACAGAATCAATCCGTAGCATTTACTGAACACTGCATGAAGAGCACTGTACTGAGCGCTCGGGTGAATATCATACGATAGAGCTGGTGGACACCTTTCCTGCTCTCAAGAAGCTTACTGCAGATATGAATACATAGTGATGTCCTTCGGGTTCTAAGATGATGCTACAAGTAGTCAGGTTTTACCCATGGGTTTTTGTTGTTGTTGTTTGTATTTTTGCAGGTATTTGTTAAGTAATAATAATAATAATGTTGTATTTGTTAAGCGCTTACTATGTGCAGAGCACTGTTCTAAGCGCTGGGCTAGATACGGGGTAATCAGGTTGTCCCACGTGAGGCTCACGGTTAATCTCCATTTTACAGATGAGGTAACTGAGGCACAGAGAGGTTAAGTGACTTGCCCACAGTCACACAGCTGACAGGTGTTTACTGTGTGTCAAATACTGCTCTAAGCATTGAGGAATGTGCAAGTTAATAAGTCGGACACAGTCCCCGTCCCACATGGAGCTCACAATCTAAGTAGGAAGGAGAAAAGGAATCCCCATTTTACTTAGGAAACTGAGGCACAGAGAAGTTAAATGACTTGCCCACAATCAAACAACATCCAATTGGCAGAGCCGGGATTATTACCCAGAGATTCGTAGCGTGGCTCAGTGGAAAGAGCCCGGGCTTGGGAGTCAGAGGTCACAGGTTTGAATCCCGGCTCTGCCACTTGCCAGCTGTGTGACTGTGAGCAAGTCACTTAACTTCTCTGTGCCTCAGTTCCCTCATCTGTAAAATGGGGATTAAGACTGTGAGCCTCACGTGGGACAACCTGATTACCCTGTATCTACCCCAGCGCTTAAAACAATGTTCTGCACATAGTAAGCGCTTAACAGATACCAACATTATTATCCAGCGCTTAGAACAGTGCTCGGCACATAGTAAGCGCTTAACAGATACCAACGTTATTATTATTATTCTGACTCCCAGGCCCACGCTAGCTCCACTAGGCCATGCTGCTTGGATTGTCTCTGCTTGACAGAGAGACCCTTCCACACCAAGCACATGAAAGGATTGACCACTGATCTGTTGTATCTGCATTGGGCAAAGTTTGCTCCTGTTTATGCATCTCCCTCTTGGGATCGGAACCTGTTCAAAGTCGCAGCTTTGAAAGCGTTTTCCCTAATCCTGATCGTCATTCTCTAGGCTGGTTGGGAATTTTTATTTCCCAGCGGTCCACAGGTCTGCCATATTGTCTGAGATCGTGTTTCACCATAGCTTTAAAATATTTTTTCTGCTCTCCCTACTTCTCTACCACTGCTAGACTTCAAAGACAAAATCAGGAAAACCTAGGGGGAAAAAAAAAGAGAAACCACTAGAAGCAGCATGACCTAGTGGAAAGAGCAGGGGCCTGGGAATCACAGGACTTGGGTTCTCATCCCAGCTCTGCTGCTAATCTGCTGTGCGTTTTGAGGCAAGTCACTTAACTTCTCTGTGCCTCACAGTGGCCTCATCCGTAAAATGGGGTTTTAGACTGTGAGCCCAATGTGGAACAGCGACTGTGTCCAACCAAATCGGCTCCTATCTACCCCAGGCCTTAGTACGGTGCCCGACACATGAGCACTGAACAAATACCATTAAAAAAACAGACAAAGGAACAAAACTAAAAGTAATAAAAGCAATGCTCAAGATATAACCACTGAAAAAGCAGCATCGAGGAATCCATTATCACCTCATTATACAAGTATAGAAGTATTTAGTAATTTTTAGCCATAAATTGGGTGATGGGATAGAGAAAATAAACGTCATATGGATAATTCAAAGTGTGAAGGAATTATTATCCCTTGGTTAGTCCAGGGAAGTAACTCAAAGTGACCATAACAACTTGTTCATTTAAAACAGATTGAAGTTCAGGACTGATTACTGGAGGAGGAAAAGCAAATTAAGCTGATAGAAAGTAGTAAATGGATGAAAAAGACTTTAGCCCACATACTGATTGCAGACTAGGAATACAAATGCTGCCGATAAAAATAATCCATCATGACGCTGATATAATTGAACAATGCGATAAATATATGAGAACCGGGAGCTAATGTTTCTGTTATACTCAGAACTGGAAGTGTATTGTTAGATGGATTCACCCAAGTTAAACTTGCACATTTCATGAGGGAAAATTGCCTGATGGAAAGAGCACCGGCCTGTGATTCAGGAGACTGGAGTTCAAATTTTGACTCTGCCACTCACCTGCTGCGTGACCTTGAGTAAGTCCCTTCTCTGTTCCTCGGTTTCTTTATGTGTAAAACGGGGATTAAATACCTGTTCTTCTTCCCCCTCAGATGGTGAACGCTTTATGGGGCAAGGACTGTCTCCAAACTGATTAGCTTGTAAACTACCCCAGACTTAGTACAGTGCTTGACATATAGTGAGCACTTAATAAATACAACAATTATTATTATTGTTCCAACGAAGAGCAACTCAAAGATTACATGTTAGAAGCGGCACCAGGATCAAAGGGGAAGTATAAACAGATTATTATAAGAAGATCCTGCCATAACTCCCAATAGGTTTATCAAATTTTTTTAATTTTCTGCATTGAGAGCAGATGGTAACCCTCCCCGAAGGCAAGTATCATATGATTTCTGTCCTTTGTAGTTTTACCCTGTGGCCTCTAGCAGATTTCCAGGTACACTATGGATCCATCAAGTAATCAATGGTATTTATTGAGCACTTACTATGTGCAGAACATTTTACTTAAAGGTTTGGATGTGACTGTTCAATTATAGACTGCGAGTCTGTTATTGGGCAGGGATTGTCTCTATCTTTTGCCAAATTGTGCATTCCAAGCATTTAGTACAGTGCTCTGCACATAGTAAGCGCTCAGCGTGGCTCAGTGGAAAGAGCCCGGGCTTGGGAGTCAGAGGTCACAGGTTCGAATCCCGCCTCTGCCACTTGTCAGCTGTGTGACTGTGGGCAAGTCACTTAACTTCTCTGGGCCTCGGTTACCTCATCTGCAAAATGGGGATTAAGACGGTGAGCCCCACGTGGGACAACCTGATTCCCCTGTGTCTACCCCAGCGC